>NC_053023.1:72424028-72787753 GCF_003073215.2 Triticum urartu | reverse complement strand
TGCCGAGTTTGAGAGAGTACTTGCCAGGCAAAAAACGGCAGTACAATCTGCTAAGTGATACTAGCCAAAGCCCAATCGCCAAAATGACCAAAGCTAAACGGAGGGAAAGCGTTCTTACCGCGATACTTGAAAGTGATTTTCTCAGACCGCGGTCCTTCTGAAGCACTAACGTCACCAAAGGCTGCAATTTTGTGGAAGCTCTGTCCAAGGCATCTTCTGGAAACGAGCTTGCAGATACCGTCGAGGATTCTTCTGCACGCTTTTGCAGCCTAGGTAACCAACCACCCCTGTAAATTGGTTCGCTGACGCTAGGCTGCAAGGCCCGGCCCCTGTTGAACTGCTGCTTTCTTGTACATGATTCCTGGCTTCGCCTGTGTAATTATATTTTTTGTTCTGCACACATTAGTTCTTATATTTATACCCGTCCTGTGTTAGGCATGCGAGTTGCATGTGCTGTAGTTCAGTACAGAATAAGTAAAGTTTATGATGAAGTAGGACTTCTCCGGTGTCGACAATCGGTGGAACTTGTTTTTCTTTTTTTCAAGTTCTACGGGGCGTCAGCGAACTCTTAACGATTTCCATTATTAGCTCGATGGCGCCAGCGTCACCGAGGTTTGAGGTTTGACGGTGTGTGAGAAGAGAGCCGGTAAACTCGTGGCTAGGGTTTCACCCAATAGCGCGGAGCCCAGCTTGAGGACTAGCCGTATAACCAGGTGAACCACCGTCACGAGGTGGTTTGTCATCTACAACCGGACGACCTATATCCGTCCCAAACATCTGGTTTGTCATCTACTCCCTTTGTTCTAAATTACTCGTCGCAGAAATGGATGTATCTAGAACTAAAATACATCTAGATACATTCATACTTGCGACAAGTAATTTGAAACGGAGGGAGTACAACCGGAAGCCCCAAACAGGCGGCTTGTTCGGTCGTTGCCTAGATAGAAAAACATCATCCAACCAGATCGAGCGAACTCTGCCCAAACGTCTGGGTTTGAAAGAGTGAAAGCATCTTCAACCATCAAACTTGTTAAGCAGGTGTAATATTATGGTTCTCAAAATCAGAAACTGCTTCACTTTTAAGTCCTAATATTTAATAGCGGGACCCTCATATGATCATGTGTATGTTTTCCCCTCGTATATATACTAGCAAAAGGGTTCGTG
Organism: Triticum urartu; assembly: GCF_003073215.2. Classification (NCBI taxonomy): domain Eukaryota; kingdom Viridiplantae; phylum Streptophyta; class Magnoliopsida; order Poales; family Poaceae; genus Triticum; species Triticum urartu. Next base: position 72,786,589 of record NC_053023.1, on the reverse strand, counting down.
CATTGCAATAGGAGAAAAAAAGTCATAATCTCCAATGGCCATAATCACATTTTGCTGCATCATTGAGATAAAACCACCACTCTCAATTTCGTAAAATTATGAACATTTTTTAAACTCATGCACATTTCAAATCATGAATATTTTCAAATTCATGAACACTTTTACAAATGTTCAAACATTTCCTATATAAAGAACATTTTTGAATTCATGAACATTATATACTATTTGCATTTTTTTAAATTGTGAACTTTTCTAAACATTTTCTTGAAACGGCGAACATATTTAGGGTCGGTGAACAATTTTTTTGAAAATTGATGGAACAATTTTTAAAACTCATGAACATTTTTTTGATTTAACGAACATTTTTTGAAATGCATGATCATTTTTTGAATCAGCGAACATTTTATGAATGAATAAACTATTTTGTAAGTCACAAAAAGTTTTTTTAATATTTAGGTTATTTTTCCAATCATGAATATTTTTCGAATTGGCGGAATTTTGTTCAATTTCATTAACATTTTTTAATACATGAAATTTTCAAAAAATTATGAAATTTTTTTGATTTCGAAAACATTTGTTTTCAAAATTCTGAACATTTTTTGAATAAACAAATATTCTTTTACAAAGTCATGAACATTTTTTGAATACATAAATATTTTTTAATTTACTAAAAATTTTATTTCAAAATTCTCATTTTTTATTTTCAGAACTTTTTTGAAGATCCAAATTATTTTAAGTAAAAAAATGAAAACGGAAAAGAAAAATAAAAAAACAGGTCGCCTAGACATGGGCCGGCCCAAACGGGCGCGTTGCGTCTTCTCCCAGCACGCAGAGCGCAATATAGGAGGTCCCCACTGCATTGGCCGAATCAGGCAGGGGATTCGCATGTGTGAAACGTTTTTATCACTTACATGTGGCATTGGTGGGTAATATTTTATAACTTTATGGGCAATTTCTGTGACATACCACAAGACACAATAACCTTTTTTTAAGGGAATAACCCTTTTATTATTAGGTATAGATCAAGCTAACACGGGGTATGATTTTGGTCCCGCGGGAGATGTGAAGATGGAAACGTTTCCCCTCCTGTGATATTTTTCATTTTGCTCCTTCATTTTTCTTGTATTTTCCATTCATTCTCAATAATGATGCATTATGTATATCCACACAAAACACAAGATTTTTTTTTCTTTTCGAAAAGGGGAAAGACCCCCGCCTTTGCATCATCATGATGCACACAATTATTTTTATTAAAAGGAAATAAATAGGTCTGAAACGTACATAGTATTAACTAAAACGACAAAAAAAACACCACATAAGGTGGGTACAAACGAAAGATTACATGACTTAACCACATAATCTATTAGTGACATGCCAGCCAAAACGGTTGAATAACGTCTGTGAAACCATTTTCAGATGGTTGCACCCAAACACCATGAGCTTCCCAGCGTCCCCATGCTGAAGTGATGACCACATACGGATTGATGCAGTGGCTCTGAAGATAACCTGCAAAAAGTTAATAGAGCGAGACCTATTAAAAATACAGTCATTCCGGCAATTCCAAACACAAGATAACTACTCAATTTATCGCCAACCTCAACCCAATATCTCACCACTATAAATATAATCCTACATTTCATATTGCACGTCCTTAGTCGGCTCATGCTCCCCCGCTTTCATCTAGTGCAAATGCGTTGAACTCTAGTCCATATACATCTTGCCGAAGTCGTGCGGGCAGCATACTGGTTGTCACTGTGGCGTTCGTATGTGAGATCACCTTATTTACCTAATGATGAAATGCACAAGAAATATTGTGTTGTACTCCCAAAGCTAAATAAGACAGACATGTACCATTTGATGCATGGGCCAGGGGTAAAAAGTCACGACCAAGCACTCGAGTGTGTATGCGATCAATTTCACAAGTAGGAGAGGCGGGAATACATGCCATCGTCTTACTATGCCCGGTTGGACCAAGCGCCTGCTCTATGTACGCAAAACGTACAATGTAGTGAAGGACCATATAGGGACACTTATCAGGTTATAAGGACCTAAACGGAGCAGTTTCTGAATTCGAGGGCTAGATCGCACGTTTTTCAGAAACTCGATGGCTTTATTCGCATTTCAATCTTCTTGTAATTCTTGTACTTCTTCGGCCTGGAACAATGCAAAAGCCAAAAACATCAAATGGCATGGGCTAACACCATTTCTTTTTAGGGATTACTCCCAACCTCATATTGTATGAGCCAATGGTTTTTCTACTATCCCATGGGTTTTATATTAATGGTCTCATGCTCTCATCAATATGAAAGGTAGGAGAACACCCCTAGGACTCCGTCTTGTTTCCTTCCCTAATCCTAGGCGGCTAGGACAAACTTTCCCTCTAGACTTTACCAGCGAGCCTGTGGGTTCGCCTCCCCTCCACCTGCCGCTCCTACGGTCAGTGGGAGGAAGGAGAATCCCGGTGTGTCTACTCGGGTTAGTAGTTTAGGTCAGGGTTTTTTAGTCCCAGTAGATGCAGCGCTCGGGCGGACGCTTCTTCTTCGAGTTTGTCTTTCGAGCTTCGATCCTTCTCGAGGTCGTCCGTTTGGACAGAGTCCACGGAGCTCCAACGTAGATTCCTACTGTCTCCTTGAGGCGAAGAGGTTAGGGTTGCTCGACATGTGCTGAGATTTGATGTCAGGTGCTTCAGATCTATGGAAGGGTTCAACGACGATGACTGTGGCTCCATACTGCAGGTCCATAGGGACACGTGCACGAAGACTTCCCAACTTTTATTATGTTTGAGATATTTTGTATTTCCGATGAACTTTGATACTTCCTCCGTCATAGTTTAGAAGACACAGTTAAATTTGCGTGCGTTTCCACAATAGACAAGTTTTAGGGCGCATTGCATTTTTTTAGCAGCTAATTAGTACTTCTATATACTACTAGTAAGTTATAGATGCACGTGAGAGCTCATATAGTCAAACTACAACCAAAGATAGACATATTGTTACTGTAAAATATATTGTGCCTGTTTTATCTAGGTATCCTTTTTGGCTAGTTATGCCGGCAAATGAAATTGTGAGGCATATGCATGAAGTATAACATACAAAAATCACTTAAAATATACTGAGCGTGTTTTATCTAGGTATCTTTTTTGGCTATCTCAAAGCTAATGTTCTACAGTATCTGTAAAGATAAATATGATTTATGAAGGTACATAGACTTGAATACGAAGTAAAATGAATGATAGTTTCGATAGAAAAAGAAGTTAGGAGAGTCTGAGTATGGAAGAGTCTAGAATAAAGTAGAAGTGTGCTTTAAATTTTGTGCAAAATGTCCATATGGCTTTAGCCCAACCATAGAATCTTCTAGATAGTACACGTGGAAGAATCCAGTGAAGTAATGAGAAGATCCAACGGTCAATAACACTCGGATTTACCACGTCTCCACCGTTAGATCGGCTTCATCCAATGGTTGTTATTCAAAGTTATTCACACACTATATAGTGGTATAGATTTCTATATGCATGCGTAGTATGAATGCTATTTTTTAGCCCATATCACAACCAATAGATAACCACCTAGGTCCCAGAGAATTTCCAAGCCCGTCTTCTAAACCGCGACGGAGGGAGTAATAGATCTGATCCTTTTGTGTGTCTATCATGATAAAATTGAATAAGTTGTGGCATCACCAAGAATAACGAGGATCTTGGACTTTCATCTCACATGGCTCCTAAGTGAAAAGAAAGACCTCGCCTTCTCTCTACTTTGAGTACTCCCTCCATTTTTATTTAGCCCGCATATTAGTTTTGATCAAAGTCAAACTTTATAAACTTTAACAAAGTTTATAAACAAAAATATTAACCTACACAATAACAAATCAAGACCATTAAATTTATTATTGAATATACTTTCACATCATATAGATTTGTTATGGTATGTTTATATTGTTTTCTACAAACTTGGTCAAACTATACAAAATTTGACTTCTGTCAACTCTAATATGCAGACTAAATATAAACGGAGGAAGTACCTTCCCAGCGTATGTATTTAGACTAAAATCCATTCTTTTTCAAAATCTTACCACTGTCTTCAATAGTACAAACAAGGAGCAAGAAAGAAGAAAAATATAGTGCAGTGATGGCTCTAGCAAACCCTCGCAACACCGATTAATCTCTAAGTGATTGAGAAATACTCCCATCCGTCCTAAAATTCTTGTCTTAAATATGTCTAGATATGGATGTATCTAATACTAAAACGTGACTTGATATATCCGTATTTAGCCAAATTTAAGACAAGAATTTTGGGACGGAGGGAGTACAAGTTGATGACCTTGGTTAAGAAAAATTTCCGGAGACGTTGTGCAACTTCTAATTATCTTAGGTCTTTGCGAACTTAAGAAAACTACGGAGTCTCTTGTATGATGGCCACCTTGACCTTGGATGCCAAATTGGCAATACGAACAAATAAAAGAGGAACAAGACACATACATGTCGAATAACATGATGAAAGATCGAGGTCGACCCTCTTCAACTTATGGAGCTAGTGCTTGAAAGATCTAATTAAGTAGTAGGAGAGATACTACATCCAACGAGTAAACTAAAACTGTACATATGTTTTCTAACTCCTCCTGCCTTTATTCAAATCTTGTTGTGGAGCTTGGACGGCGCGACGAGAGGGTTCTGCTGCGCGATCTGCTCACGGCCGACCTTCTTGTAGTCGAAACCGCATGCGTGCCCGTCCACGTAGCGGTGCAGCGAGCAGAAGGTGCCACCGCAGCGGCACGCGAACCCCAGCAGCCCCACCTTCTTCTTGCACGCCATGCACCTGGTTGACGCCGCCTTCTTCGCTGGCGCATCGGCCTCCGGTGCCGCCTCCGCAGCAGCTGCAGCGGTAGAGTCCTGCAGGCTCACCGACTTCTTGAAGGCGTGGATGAGGTCGTCGGCATTGATCTTCCCCTCGACGGCGGGGCCAGCCACACCTGTCGCCTTGAGGTGGTCGCGGTAGCACTTTGAGCACATGCTCTTGGTTGCCTCGCTCCCGTAGAACCCGCAGCCGTTCGCGCACAGCGGCGCGCCCCCACCGGCGGCGGCCTCCGTCGAAGACTCCTGCCCGTGCGGCATGTATCATCGCTGATCTGATTTTGATCTAAAAGAAACCTATCGAGGATCGATCGCCTCGCGCTCGCTTATTACGGGAGCCTGTGAATCTCGCGTTTGTTGGTAGCATGGGTGCTTTGTTGACGAGGCCCTGAGGGCTTCTGGCTTATAAAAAGGTCGGCCGAGCGTGACCAGAAGAACTCCGAGACGTGCTCTAGAACGTTCCAGTTGATCTCTGAAGCCACGCAGTGGCCTTTTCGGCTTCCTTAAGTGTATCCCTATCCAATGGGAAGCAGTTGCCAAACCTCCTCAGATGATATCCAAGAGTTTCTTTTTATGGTAATACGTTTCTCATTCATCTATACTTCTTCCGTCTCAAAATTTTTGTTTTAAATTTGTCTAAATACGAATGTATCTAGTTACGTTTTAGTGTTAGATACATCTATATCTAGACAAATTTAAGACAAGAATTTTGAGACGGATGGAATATTATATATGGATTATAGTACTACTAGTACTCCCTCCGGACCTTTTTATTTTGGCATATAAGATCTGTTTGAAGTCAAGCCTCGTAAACTTTGATCAAGTTTATAAAAAACAATACCAACATTTATAATGTGAAATCAACAACATTAGATGCGTCATGACCTTAATTTTTATATTGTATAAATTTAACATTGTAGATGTTAATATTTTTTCATATAAATATAATCAAACTTTACGAAGTTTGACTGACCGGAGGGAGTACAAGCCACGTACATATCGACCTGTCAAAACTGAAAAGATAACCTTTACACAAAGGAACACTAGCTAAGAAGTAAAATTACAAACGAGACCGAAGAATCCTTTGAGCTTGACACCAATGTCCGTCACCTGCTTTGGCACCACCACAACATCCAACATAAGAAAAAATGACGGATCACCTCCATACCCGAGCTCTAAGCGGCTCCATCGCTGATAAGCAGCTTTGCAGACTTCCAAGATGGTTCGCCAAAGACGAAACCATTACCGTTGAACGTATCAGACCGGGGCAACACCCCGGACACGCCATCAAACTCCAGATTTGGCACCCCCACATGACTAAGATGTGGAGAAGGAAATCATACCTGCCATCCACCAACCATGAACCCAGCAGACGATCACCGTTTTCCAGATGCTGTCAATGCAGACCACAATCTGAATCCACTCCTCGACTACCTCCCAAGCTCTGTGTCGGCGTTGGAGCAAACGTCGTCGCAACGGCGGAGCCTGAGGACACAGGTCCACCACAAGGATGTCGTCGTCGCCACACCATCCTTGCTTGAACAGACTAATTTCAAAATCCATCTCGAACCATAGGATCGATTGCCTCGTCGGAGTAGAATTTGAAGAAACTTTATTCAACATCGCCATCGCCGCCGTCGAAGCAAAAATGTTGAACAACCCAAAACCCTAAACTACGAGAGCCTAAAAAACGATCCACACGCATGAATCCAGCGACCCCCCCCCCCCCTCTCACCGACGACCGAAGTCACCTGCGAAGGGAAGTCGCGGGAGGCCGGCGGCGGAGGCAAGTCTGCTAGCGGCAGAAGCTAGATCGCCTTTTCTTTCTTAGGAGAAAGAAAAGTGAAACGTAATCTCCAAGTGGTTTAAGAACTAGAGTTTCAAAGAGGTATAGGATATGCAAGAGTTCTGTCTAACGCTAGGTGTTTTCTCCAAGTGGTTTATAGGCATGGCCTCGGGGCATCTCCAACACAAACTCTCAAAACGCTCGTAAAAGTTCGGACCGACTTGTCCGGACGCTGCAAGCCACCCAAAATGGGCCTAAATTTCTCAGGTCCGCTTTCCCTTAAACCATAAGCAAACCAAGGCTGCTTTGCAGGAGTTCGAACCTCGGCCACGTATGACTACGACACATCTGTTCCGTGCATTTGGGGCGGTCCATACTGTTTCCCCAGAAAACCCCACCTTCCACACGCTCTCTGCTTCGATCGTCGCCGCCCTCCATCCTAATTTCCACGCATTTCGCTTTCGCCGCCGCATGGACCCGTCCAAACATTTGCGGTGAAGGATCCGAAGAAGGTGGCCTCGTGAAAGATCAACTTGGCGACACGGCAAGCCCGCCGCCTCAAAGCGAAAGCAAATGATGGGTCGGCCTGTAAAAAGAAGGGCGGCGGGCACGCGAGAACTTTGTCTCATATTAAGCGAGATGGTAGCAGTTATCGCTGAAAGATTTTTCTGTTTCCTGTAGCAACTGGGCTGGCCCACTTAATAAAAGAAAAGTTGGAGTACAAAAAAAGAGTGAAACCGGGGTTCAACATTTTCCGAATTCTTGATTAATTTTTTTAAAATATTTGTTCAACACTTTTCAAATACTTCTTCAATACTTTCTAAATACTTATTTTTTTCAAATACTTGTTCAACATTTTCTGAATGCTTGTTTAGCATTTTTCAAATACTTGTTCAACATTTTCCAAATGTTTGTTGTAAAGTGTCTTTTTTAATATTACTTATATATATTGCTGAAGGCGTGATATAGAGGCACCCAGTCGCGCGTCCACAAATGAGGAACACCACGTCCTCCACCAACAAAAGTACATAGTATTGTTTGGAGAACTTAAAATCATTAATTAAGAGGTACCTTTTGCAAAGTTACTACCACCTTCTTCAGTGATCAGAGTTCATATATATTTTCATACATTCATTTTTTAAATGTTATCTCTTGAACCTAGCAAAAAAATTAAAATACCCCCGGTTAGCAGGGAAAACACATTCTTGCGGGTGCGCCCTGCGTACGACATGTGGTAGCGCCGGGGCACACCCACGAACGCCCGCTTGAGTAGCCGTAAGCGCTGATTACTGAATCCCTTGAGAACTAGCAAATGCTATCTCAGACTTGTGGTGTCAAAATAACAGGAAAACTCTGCGTAGAAATTGGGGCTGACCCAGTACACGCAAAGTATTATTGGTTTCCATATGGGTTTCTTCAAGACCTCCTATCTGATGCATTTTGCGTCAAAGAAACTCACGACACACAGGAAATTCCTCCGACTAGGCTACTATAGTGGTCCATCGATAGTAGCAACGGAGCTAATTTATCGAGACTGTTTACTATAGTCATCCGGTTCACTATAGCAAACTGGTTTTCTAGTTGACTTTTTCTATTTTTTTAGAAAAATATGAACAATTTTTTTAAAGCACGAACAAAATTTTAAACTGTAAATTTTTTTTTGAAAAGCACATACAATTTTTAAACATGTTTTGAAAACACAAACATTTCTTTAAAATGTCAACACCTTTTGTATTTTTTAACATTTTGTGAAATTACAAAAAAATATGTGAAGCGCAAACAATTTTTTTCAAGCATATTCATAAATTACTTTTAGAAGCATGAAAAGTTTTAAAAAATTGAATATTGTTTAAAAAATGCTAACAAAATTCGATATTTTTTTTAAAATGAACTGTTTTTGAATTTTCTGAATATTTTTTATTTTGAGAAAGAGAAAGGGAAGAAAATAAGGAGTACAAAAAATAAAAAATAAAAAATAAAACCAGAAAAGAAAACTATTTAAGAAAAAACAACAGAAAAAACCGGTTCTGAATATTCTAGAAGGTTCCCGAAACCTGTAGAAATTGTGCACTACGCTACACAAGAAGGGGTTGGTCCACCCACTGCGCTCTCCTGGCTCGAAGTGCAGGTGGGGTCGACAATCTGCCACAGTTAGCGACAGATGGGATTTTCTAGTTTCTTTGGAATTCCCTATTAGACGCTCAGTCCGTCCAATTGTCGGGGTTATCGAGATGGGCTGACCCACTTTGAGCGTATTGCATAGTGGCAGCCAACCGGTTTTGGGAACCTTCAGAAGGATCCTGAACATATTTTCTCTAGTTTGTTTTGTATTTTTCTTTCTTCCTTTTCAGTTTTTTCTATTTCCTTTCTATTTTCGAAAAAATCTTTTACAAAATATTCATGGATTTCCTTAAAAACTTTGGAATTTCAAAAGAAATTCGTAATTTTTAAAAAATGTTCTGTAATGTCAAAATGTTCATGTTTCTCAAAAAAGAAATTTCAAAAATATTCCCGATTCCAGAAAAAAACCAAAAAATTCAACAAATGTTCGTGTTTCTAAAAATCTTTTTTAAAAAATGTTCCCCTTTTTAATATTTCTTCCTGAAATTATAAAATATTTGTGTTTGAAAAAATGTTTAGGAATTTTCAAACATGTGAATGTTTTGGAACATGTTCACGTTTTGAATAATTATTCAATTTTGATAAAAATAAAATATATTCATGCTTTCACAAAATATATTGAAAATTTTAAAGCACTGACTAAAAACCAAGGCACTCCAATGCAAGGCCGCTATAGTAACTGGTTCGCTGGAGATACCGCGCCGCTACATAGTACGCACTAGAGTTTTAATAATGTTAGCCATGATGGCATTCTCTAGAAAAAAAAGAGTAAATGGACTACGTCGGCAATGGCGGAGCTTGCACAAAAAGGTTGGGTGGGCCAGGCTAAGAATTGCTAGTAGCTGGCATTTTATGACCCATGGGCTGAATATAATAGGAGGAGAAGCTCCGAGCTGGGCGGGCCATGACTCATTCGGCCTTGCCTAAGCTCCGCCAACGTCGGGGTCCTATTTGATGTAAAACGTGTCATATAGGAGCTCCTTTTTTTTGTGTTTTTGCGAAGGGCTAATGGTTGGATGCAGGTTCCTTTTCTTCTCTTTTTCTCTTTTCATATGTTTTTTGTGGTTTCCATTTAGATGTTAGATATTATTTTTTATTCCATTTAATCCAATAAGATTCTCTAAACTACAATTTTCTAAATTTGTGAGCAACAAATTTAGAGAATATTTTTTAATTCAACAATATTTTCTGGAAACATGAGTATTATTTTTATTCAACAATACTTTTTTGCAAATATGAAACTTTTTAAAATTCTTAAATGATTTTTAATGAATGTTTTTTATTTGAATATTATTGAGGAAACTTGTAATTTTTTTTTGAGTATTTCTAAAATTTCAATAGAAAAATTCAATGTATGGAATTTTTACCTTTGTAGTACAAGTAGTTTTTTTTGAGAAAATTCCATATATAACACTGTTTAGGTCATATATCAGATGGGGTGCAAATAGGTCTTTTTAGGTGTCATTTAACACTGTCAAGGTTCCAAATGGACGGAAGTGTCATCATGGGCATAAATTTTAGACGTAGTGTTAAATAAGAAAGGGGAAAAAGATTGAATGTCAAATAAGGCAACAAATTCTAAGACAGAGTTAAATAAGTATTTTTCTCTAGTTTTTGCCCAAAATCGGCTAGAAAACCAAAAATATGTAAAGAAAATCACTATGATTCACTACAGTGCGGAATGCCAAATATGGGCTGGCCTAGTCGCTGACCTCTTACTGTCCGTTCAACATTTGTAAGCATAGAGTGTTGAAGAGTGATACTCTTGAACACAAATGTTATATCTCGCTTATAGCGAGGCTACCATAGGTCTCGCTGAAGGTTTTACCTTCGCGCTGTAGCTACTGGGTTGGCTGGTTTTCATCTTTTCTCTTTGTTGGAATTTGGGGCTAGATGGTGCAAATCTAGCCCGTAATAAAACATGAGGCCCCACTCGAAGGGGTGAAGGGGAAAACCTAGGCGTCAGACGAGGTAGGAGATGAGGACTACCCGCTCTCCTTGATGAGGAGTGGGAATGGCGGAAGCCGAGCGGTTCGCGCCCGCACCCACCGAGGATCGGGACTTGGCCGTAGCAGGGAGACACCAGTCGGCCTGGAGCTCTGTGATGGTGATGACGTTGGAGTGTAGCCACTGCCCCCTTTTGCTGGCGGCCTCGGGTGCTGGAACATTGGCGTCCTTCCCTTTGCCAGCCATCTCGTGCGATGGAGAAGAGTAGCGGGGAGGAATTGGTGCTAAAGACAGGTCTCCGAGCTCTTGGGCTTATGAGAGGTTCTTGGCGATAAGGCAGGAGATGAGAGCGTGGGTGGAATCAATATACCATTTCCCCTTTTTATAGGCCAGTCAAAGTCTAGGGGTCGTCTCACCTCGAAGTAAAAATCACTGGTTCCCAATGCATCGTGCAAAAATTACGCGCAAAAATTAGGGCATTTTCATTAATGATATCGAAATCTGGAGCACGATCTCTTATTTGATAAGACATGCCAACAAAAATGGCCTTGGGCCACGATACACCTAATAATGACAATTGACGAGGCAGTTTGGCTCTGCCATAAGAGATGACGCTTCGGTTCTTGGCCGAAAAGCAGTCAAGGTTTGAACTAATCATCCTACCTCTCGATGTAAGCGTTCACGGCTATGCTAAAGGAGACTTCGGTCCCGTTAAAAAATGAGTTATAATGAAAAAGGGCCTTGCTAAAGGATATCCCTTATTTACTTGAAGTAAATTGTCCCATAAAACACATGCCTACAATCGAAAATAAGGCTAGGAGGATCTCGGACCTGAGCATGTCCTAGGAAGCAGGAGCAGAAGTGGAAGATAGAACTCACCTATGAAGCCGAAGACTGAAGTAATGAAGCTGTCCCAAGGAAGGAGCCAATTTTCCTCGGCTTGAAGACTAGTTCAGGGGCTACTAATGGTGTCTTGGACTAGTGGGTGCACACCACGTCAGCCCGCCGTTCATGGGCCAGGCCAAGGACCCACCAGCAACTGAAGAACCGGTCATGCATGCACTGGCCCTCGGCATGATCAAGATGGAGTTCTCCAAAGACTTGGCCCTCGGGACCGATCTGAAGCGCAAATCAATGCCTTCTGGGAATGTCTCATGGATTGTGAGTTTTTGGATCTTGGTTTCTCACGGTCCAAGTACACTTAGTGTAATCGTCAAGATCTGGAATGCCATGTCAAGGTCCTTATCGACAGGCTGCGGCTAACAGTGCCTTTATTAGCATGCATGATGTTGGTGTTGTTGAGCATATCATGCGACGTCCTCTGACCATTATGCTATCCTTATTGACCTTTCTAGCCGGGCTACGAAATGGGCTCCATGGCCAGTGCAGCAAGGCCTCAAATTTTAGGCTATGTGGCTCTGATCTGCTAATTACAATGAGCACCTTGAGCAGAGGGCATAGAGGGTGACACCTCCTTGCAAGCTACCTGGAATAATTTGCATCAGGTTGCTGCTGCTTTAAAGACATGGAGCTGGTGTTCTTTTGGGTCAGTTCAGGGGAAAATTTCCAAACTTGAGTGGCGACTCTTCACGATCAGATCTGGAATGGTCTCATATGTTTTGCTTGCTGATGAAAGGTCCATCGAATCTCAGCTATGTGAACCTTTGAAAGGGAAGAAATTATGGCACGTCAACGGTCTAGAGTGGATTGGCTATGTGAAGGGGACCGTAACACTGCTTCTTCCATGCTCGTGCAACATCACTGATGCGGAGCATCCCAAAGTCATCCCCATGGACCTACCATCGCCTCACCAAGTGCCTAGCGGACCCATGACACGAGCACGCGCAAGAGCTCTCGAAACTGAGGTGACATCACTCCTCTCACGTTTCCACTTCGATGCACATGAGACATGTCTACTACCTCATATGGACACTTTGTGCATACTCAGATATCATGGAGAAGCTAAGGAGCAAGGAGAAGGAGAAGATGAAGATGAACGTGAAGACGGAGAGGAAGAAGGGATGAAGAAGAAGCTACAGGCTCCGGACGACCGGCCAGGACCGGACGTCCGACGATCTCCAGGCTCCGGACGTCCGGCCCTCTCCGGACGACCGACGCCACCGCACCCGAGCCAAATCTACGGATTTCCGGAGCCCAACGGACGACCGACGCCCGGACGTTCGACCCAGACCGGACGTCCGACTGAAGCACACCCGAGCCGAACTTACGGACGTCCGACAGGCACCGGACGTCCAGACCCTCGCGAGTCTCCGGACGACCGGTGACTCCCGGACGTCTGGCGTCTGGGCGCTGCCATGTGTTGGGCCGCAGCCCATGTACCCCCTTTTCGCCCCTTTTGCAGTAAGACTATATATAGACCTCTCCCTCCTCCTTTCTAGGGTTAGCAAAGGATTAGCTCATATTTTGTGTGAGAGCTTTGCTCATCCACTTGGATACCTTCTCCTCGGAGATTCGAGCCTCCACCGGAGAAGATCCCCCAAGCGGATTCAAGACCCCTTTTAGGGAAGAACTCAAGACCTCCTCACGGAGAAGACCGGCTACCCTTGTATCGTCCCTAGTTGTCCGTGGATCGTGTATCTTTCCTTATGTACTCGAGGATCTAGCACATGTGTGACTTATTCGTGTTGGTTTAGTGTTTCCTCTTGTGTTTCCCCTTGTGTTTTCCCTTGTTTTCCCCCTTGTGTTCCTCGTGTTCTTCGCGGGATCCGCTCCTTTCGTGACAGATCGGGCGATTAGGGTTCTACCCTACATCATCTTGGTATCAAGAGCCTCGTTGATCACGATTTCGGAGCCTCCCCGTTGTGTTGCTAGCCTAGTTTTTGTTGTTTTTGTCCCAAATTCGAAAATTCCCCACAAAAATAGCCCATTTTTTGGTGATTTGTTGGTGTGTTGAAATTTTGTTGGATTTGTTCCGTGGATTTGCTTTGTTTTGAGTGGATCTAACTTTTCCCCCTTGTCTCCACCCTTTCCATCCACCAAATCCTCCGGATTCGACGAATTTCCACATCTCCACCACGAACCCTAGCTGTTCATCCCGTGCCCAAATTTTGCACAGGCACCGGACGTCCGACGACCGGACGACCGGCCTAGCCCGGACGTCCGACGAACCCTGATGAAATTGATTTTTTTCTTCAGTTTTGCACCACCACCGCCCCACATTTCCGCATACGCACTCCTACCACCTATACACCATCACCACTTCCGCATACCACCACCATTCCTTACCCATTTCGCACTCCGACACGTGTTGCCACTTCGAGCTTTGAGAATTTGAGTTGCGGTTCCGTATCCTTTTGTGTTTCAACTATCTAGGTACGGTTCGACATCAACATCACCGCCGCCCATCTTCGCCACGGACGCGTCATAAAAAACGACCACCTCGACTACATCTTGGTATTCGGTCCACCATTTTGACACCATACCGTAAGCAAGAACGGTAACCTCGTCTTGGTATCGTGATACATCATTCTTGCCATTACATTGATAGCCATCATAGCCTTACTCCTTTGTGTTGCTTACCCATCGAGACTAGCCATTGAGTATTGCCGGCAACGAGACTTGTGCGCTTTAGTGATCATACTTCCCATAGCATACATACATCATTGTTGCATATCTTGGTATCATCTCTTATGTCACAAGGTTGTCCTCGCATACACAATTGCTATCTTGGTTCGTGAAGCATTGCATGAGAAAAGAGCTCCAACATCAAAGAGCCAAACAAGCTTTTAAGCAAAAAGGAAAAGATACACAAAGAGCTTTTAAGTAAGAACCGTAGCATCATACAACATTAAGATTGTCATGATCATCTTGGATCATATCATAGAAACACCTTGCATAGAGCATACTTGGGATAGAAGTCGTTGCATTTTTGCTAAGTAGGTTGTGCACAAGTTCTTTGTATCCGCCTATGGTGCAATCGTGCTAGCGTCTCTCTAGTGTTGTGCAACAAGAGCATTTTTGTGGATTCCAAATTTTGGCTCACCCTTGGTTGCACGACCCCACTTATCTTTTTGCGTGTGTGTTTCCGTGTACCTTATCTTGCTTGGTCTACTTGTTGCATTGCAATCTTGCGAATCTTTTCCAACATTATTGAAGCTCACTTACAATTGCATCAAATTTTGTGCCACCATCCTAACCAAGCTCCACCATAAGCTTTTACTTGTGTAGGTGTGAGAAACCGACAAGAACTAGTACCAATTGTGCTATTTCCTTGTCCACGTTGGAGTGATCATTGATCCACTTTCAACTTCGGTTAAGGTACATTTGGTATTTGTTCTTCTCTTTCTACCACTCACATTGTGTATCTTGGAATGATGGATAGGCCAAGTACTTCTACAAACCCACTCTTCATTGATCACGACGACGACATGAACTCCTACGTCACCAAGAGCCACCTCTTTGGTGCACAATGTGCTTTGCATCAAGAGCAACAAGCAATGAGTGAACGCATCGACAACCTCGCCGCCGACTTGCGACTCTCCGAGCAACGTACAAGGGACTACTTCGACCACAAGCTCGACGATCACAAGCAAGAGAATGACGCAAGGATGGACGAGATTCACGCTTTGTTGCTCAACCGCTCTTCTTCCACTTCGTCCTCTTCAAGAAGGAGCCGTTCAAGTCAACACTCCGACTTCACCCTCTCCGGCTCAAGTACACCGACATCGAACACTCTACGCCATGCCACGCGCAACAATCGTCAAGCAAGCCTCAATCCTCTATGCGACACCGACTCTCAAGAGTGCCAACAACGTCAAACCCAAGAGGCTTTTGAGCTAGCACGAGAACACCAACGCCAACGCCAACATGAAGAGGAAGAGCGCGCGCGTCTACACCAAGATGCACAAGATGCCGAGGCAAAATGCCAAGAACAACAACTCCGTGAAGCTCAAGCACTTGAGGCGCAACAAGCCCTCCAAGATTCAAGTTGAGTCGTAGCCAACCGAGGCCGACAAGCTCGTGAACATGAAGAAGCACTTCACGAAGAAATTCAAGAACGAAGATTTCAAGCTCGCGTGCATCGTCAAGTTCCTCAAGTTCCTCCTCAAGCTCGGCAAGCTCCTCCACAAGCTCGCCAAGAACATCAAGTTCACCAAGAGCATGACGACAATGGAAATCCTCCACGACAAGAGCAACATGAGGTTGACAACCCTCCTCACCAAGAGCGACACGAGCTTGACAATCATCAACAACATGGGCGTCATCATCCCCGACCCCAACACAATGAAGAGAAACGCTACGACAAGCTCAAGTTCACCATGCCCAAGTTCAATGGAAGCAATGATCCTAAAGAGTACCTTCCATGGGCATTGAATGTCGAAAAAAATCTTCCGTTTGCACAACTATGAAGAAGAGAAGAAGATCATGATGGCATCCCTTGAGTTCCAAGACTATGTCCTCATTTGGTGGGAACAAGTTATCGAGCGCCGAGAGGCGAGAGGTGAACCACCCATCACTACTTGGGCGCAAATGAAGGATGTCATGAGAGCACGCTTTGTTCCTACCTACTACAACCGCAACCTCTTCAAGAAACTTCAACTACTCAAGCAAGGAACCAAGAGCGTTGAAGAGTACTACAAGGAGATGGAGATTGCCATGATACGAGCCAATGTCACGGAAGACGATGAGCAAACTATGGCACATTTCTTGAATGGACTCAACCATCCTATCAAGAAGATCGCCGACTTCCAACCATACTCGAACCTCATCGAGATAGTGCATCAAGCTACAAAGGAGGAACGTCAAGTACAAGACGATTTCAAGTATGCCAAGTTCTCATCCAAGTCCTACGGATTCTCCAACAACCAAGCTTCAACGACTCCAACACCATCTACCAAGCCTTCTACAAGCAATGTCGACAAGTCGAGTTCCAAGAAAGCTTCATCAACTCCAAGTCATCCTCCTACTACAAGCAACTTCAAGCCGAGAGCTTCATCATCATCAACCCCCACTGATGAGACCGTCAAGACAAGTTCCTTCAAATGCTTCACATGCGGAGGCCGATGCCACAAGTCCTATGAGTGCACCAACAAGCGGACCATGATCCTCAACGACGACGGCACTTACGACTCAATGAGTGAAGGAGAAATGGATGCCATCGAGCAAGCCGCCATGCACCGGCAAGTGAACGATGAAGATGAACAAGTCTTTTGCGATGAAGATTCAAGTCCCGCTCTTGTTGTCTCCAAGGTCTTTACTCTCCAACATCACCAAGAAGAGGACCAAAGATGCCACATATTCCACACCAAGGCCGGCATCAATGGACGCTCCGTCAAGGTCATCATCGATGGAGGGAGTTTTCATAATCTCGCAAGTGAAGAACTTTGCTCCAAGCTCCAATTGCCCAAGATGAAGCACCCACATCCATACAAAGTGCAATGGCTTAGAGACTCCGGCACTATCCAAGTCGAGCATCGAGTACAAGTCCCCTTCAAAATTGGCGCCTACGAAGAAACCTTAGAGTGCGACGTCGTCCCAATGACCGTTTGCCACCTTCTCCTTGGACGCCCATGGCAATTTGATAGAGGAGTCATCCACAACGGTCGAACGAACCACTACATCTTCAAGATGAAGGGAAAGGAGTACGTACTTCCTCCCATGTCCCCAAGCCAAGTTGTGCCGACAAGCAAGCCACCCATCGTGGAGATAATAGTGAGAGAGAGAGCCACCAAAAAGAGAGTGAGCGCCACAAGCCCAAATCGAGCACCTCTACGATGAGAGAAAAGAAGAACTTAGTCCTATTTTCCACCAAAAGTGAGATAAGAGGAGTGTGTGAGAACCCATCTAGTGTCCTACACTACGTCCTTTTGTGCAAGGATAATGCACCACAAGCTAACACCTCTCACACTCTTCCTCTAGTGTTGTCTTCTCTTTTGCAGGAATTTCACGATGTTTTCCCCGACAAGCTACCTCCGGGACTACCTCCACTACGAGGCATCGAGCACCGCATTGACCTCATCCCCGGAGCACCGCTACCGAACAAAGCTCCCTACCGCTATAACACCCACGATGCGGCTATATCTCCCACGTGTCGGGGCACGACTTAGAGGCATAGCCGCATGGTAGGTTTGTCGCAAGAGGGGTAATCTTCACACAATCCCATGTACTGAATAAGAAAGGGATAAAGAGTTGGCTTACAATCGCCACTTCACACAAATATAAGTTAAACATACATCATCCAGAATACAATCAAGGTCCGATTACGAAACCAAAATAAAAGAAGACAACCCCAAATGCAAGATCCCCGATCGTCCCAACTGGGCTCCACTATTGATCAACAGGAAACGAAAGAACACAACAGACAAGATCTTCATCGAGCTCCCACTTGAGCTGGGTTGCGTCTTCTGCACTGTCATCATTGGCACCTGCAACTGTTTGGAAGTATCTGTGAGCCACTAGGACTCAGCAATCTCACACCCGCGAGATCAAGACAATTTAAGCTTATGGGTAGGAAAGGGTAGTGAGGTGGAGCTGTAGCACTAAGCATAAATGGTGGCTAACATATGCAAATAAGAGCGAGAAGAGAAGCAACGCGAGGATCGAGAAGCTAGAAGTGATCAAGAAGTGATCCTGAAAGCTACTTACGTTCAAGCATAACACAAGAACACGGCTACACACGCGGTTGATTCATTTTAATTAAGTTAAGTGTCAAGTTCTCTACAACCGGATATTAACAAATCCCCATCTGCCCATAACCGCGGGCATGGCTTTCGAAAGTTCAAACTCTGCAGGGGTGTCCCAACTTAGCCCATCACAAGCTCTCACGGTCAACGAAGGATATTCCTTCTCCCAGGAAGACCCGATCAGTCTCGGAATCCCGGTTACAAGACATTTCGACAATGGTAAAACAAGACCAGCAAAGCCGCCCGATGTGCCGACAATCCCGATAGGAGCTGCACATATCTCGTTCTCAGGGCAACACCGGATAGGTCAAGCTACGAGTAAAACCAGCCCTCAAGTTGCCCCGAGGTGGCCCCGCAGGCTGCCCGGTTCGGACCAACACTTAGACAAGCACTGGCCCGAGGGGGTTAAAATAAAGATGACCCTCGGGAGCGCGGCTCCCAAGGGAAAAGTAGGTGGTGGTGAGGCAAATGGTAAAACCAAGGTTGGGCCTTGCTGGAGGAGTTTTATTCAAAGCAAACTGTCAAGGGGTCCCCATAACACCCAACCGCGTAAGGAACGCAAAATCAAGGAACATAACACCGGTATGACGGAAACTAGGGCGACAAGAGTGGAACAGAACACCAGGCATAAGGCCGAGCCTTCCACCCTTCACCAAGTATATAGATGCATTAATTAAATAAGAGATAATAATGATATCCCAACAAATCCATGTTCCAACATGGAACAAACTTCATCTTCACCTGCAACTAGCAACTCTATGAGAGGGGCTGAGCAAAAGCGGTAACATAGCCAAACAACGGTTTGTTAGCAAAGGTGGGTGAGGGAGTCCTGGATTAGGGGGTGTCCGGATGGCTGAACTATACCTTCAGCCGGACTCCTGGACTACGAAGATACAAGATTGAAGACTCTGTCCCGTGTCCGGAAGGGACTTTCCTTGGCGTGGAAGGCAAGCTTGGCGATGCGGATATTTAGATCTCCTACCATTGTAACCGACTCTATGTAACCCTAACCCTATCCGATGTCTATATAAACCGGAGGGTTTTAGTCCGTAGGACAACATACACATCAACAATCATACCGTAGGCTAGCTTCTAGGGTTTAGCCTCCTCGATCTCGTGGTAGATCTACTCTTGTACTACCCATATCATCAATATTAATCAAGCAGGACATAGGGTTTTACCTCCATCGAGAGGGCCCGAACCTGGGTAAAACTTCGCGTCCCTTGCCTCCTGTTACCATCCAGCCTAGACGCACAGTTCGGGACCCCCTACCCGAGATCCGCCGGTTTTGACACCGACATTGGTGCTTCCATTGAGAGTTCCTCTGTGTTGTCACCGTCAGGCTCGATGGCTCCTATGATCATCGATAGCGATGCAGTCCAGGGTGAGACCTTCCTCCCCGGACAGATCTTCGTCTTTGGCGGTTTCACACTGCGGGCCAATTCACTTGGCCACCTGGAGCAGATCGAAAGCTACGCCCCTGGCCGTCAGGTCAGATTTGGAAGTTTAAACTACACGGCTGACATCCGCGGGGACTTGATCCTCTACGGATTCGAGCCACTGCCGAGCGCGCCGCACTGTCCCGACGAGCATGATCTAGCTCTGCCGCCGAACAGTGCCCTGGAGGCCCCACCCGCATCGGCTCCGATCCTTAATTCGGAGCCAACTGCGCCGATCGAGGATGGGCGGTTGGACGCCGCCTCGAGGGCTGCGATCCAACTGCGATTGAGCCGAACACCAGCCCCGCACTCCACGAGACTCATGACTCCAAGGAGCCGGACTCCTTTCCGGACTCCGAACCCTCCGCGCCCCGGCCAATCGAATCCAATTGGGCGCCGATCATGGAGTTTACTGCCGCGAACATCTTTCAGCACTCGCCTTTTGGCGATATTCTGAAGTCACTGAAGTCTCTTTCTTTATCAGGAGAGCCCTGGCCGGACTACGGCCAGCAAGGTTGGGATTCAGACGATGAAGAAATTCAAAGCCCACCCACCACCCACTTTGTAGCCACTGTCGACGACTTAACCGACACGCTCGACTTCGACTTCGACTCCGAAGACATCGACGGTATGGACGCCGATGAAGGAGATGATGAAGAACCAGCGCCTACTAGGCCCTGGAAAGCCACCTCGTCATATGACGTATACATGGTGGACGCACCAAAAGATGATGACGAGGAACGGAAGGACGCACCGAAGGCCTGTTCCCTCGAAAAGCAGTCAAAGCGGCGACGCAAGCGCCGCCCCAAATCCCGCCTCGACAGAAATAGCGATCACACAGACCCAGCGCTGGAGCAGGGCGAACCGCTGCCGGACAATGGCAATCCAGATAATCAAACCGAACAAACAAATCCTATCAAGGATAATGGCCCGGACGACATAACGCCGGACAGACACCCGGAGCAGTAGACTGCCCGTAAAAGGCTTGTTGCCACCGCCAGGAGCCTGAAAAAACAGAAGCAAAGGCTCAAGGCCGCGCAAGACACACTCCAATTCAGATGGAGTAAAATACTCAGCACAACAGCAAGGTACGGCGACAATCGCCCCTCCAAGAGCTACCCAAAGTGGAAGCTGCTGCCCGAATTCGATGAGGAGGCCTCAGAACCTCCACAACCAAATATCAAAGTAGCCACCTGGTCGGATAGACGACACCTCTACCAACACAGAGCGGCATACAATACCACTCACAATACAATATGCGACCCATGCGAGGGCTCGCACCCAAAGGACGGCGCAACAAGATCCATCTATGGACCACGCAAGCACGCCCCAGCATACAACGCAACACAACAAACACCCGAACAACGCGGTACACCTAGCTACAGGGGTGCCGCACACCCCCTGTGTTTCACTGATGAGGTGCTGGACCATGAATTTCCAGAGGGATTCAAACCCGTAAACATAGAGGCATACGACAGAACAACAGACCCCGGAGTCTGGATTGAGGACTACATCCTTCACATCCATATGGCTCGAGGAGACGATCTCCACGCCATCAAGTACTTACCTCTCAAGCTCAAAGGACCAGCTCGTCACTGGCTCAAAGGCCTCCCCGAAAGCTCCATTGGAAGTCGGGAAGAGCTCGAAGACGCCTTTCAGGCAAATTTTCAAGGGACTTATGTCCGACCTCCGGATGCGGATGATTTGAGTCATATAACTCAACAGCCCGGAGAGTCAGCCCGAAAGCTTTGGAATAGGTTTCTTACTAAAAAGAACCAGATTGTCGACTGTCCGGGCGCCGAAGCCTTGGCAGCTTTCAAGCATAGCGTCCGCGACGAATGGCTTGCCAGACACCTCGGCCAAAATAAGCCGAGAACGATGGCTGCATTAACAAACCTCATGACCCGCTTTTTCGCGGGTGAGGACAGCTGGCTAGCCAGATGCAGCACCAGCGACCCCAGTACATCCGAAGTTAGAGATGGAAACGGGAAATCACGGCGCAACAGCAATAGCAAAGGCCGGATTAAAGAAGATATCACGAAGGGCACGACAGTAAATGCCGGATTCAAAAGCTCTCGGCCAGGTCAAAAGCCGCCCCTTAAAGGCACCAGGGACGAACTGTCCAGCCTCAACAAAATTCTGGACCAAGTATGCCAGATCCATAGTACCCCTGGTAAACCCGCAAATCATACCCACAGAGAATGTTGGGTCTTCAAGCAGTCCGGAAAGCTCAACGCCGTACACAAGGGGGAAGATACACCAAGTGAAGACGAGGACGAGCCTCCCAAACAAGACACGACGGAACCAAAGAAATTTCCACCAAAAGTCAAAACAGTACACGTGTTACATGTGATCAGGGGAAAAACAAAATGGCACTCCCAGGAAAACATACCCAAGTGCCTGACCCCGCGAAGTTCTGCCACTGGTCATCTCAACCGATCACTTTCGACCATCACGATTACTCAGCAAGTATCCGGCACGCAGGATGGGCTGCCCTGGTATTAGACCCAGTAATTGACGGATATCACTTCACACAAGTCTTGATGGACGGCGGCAGTAGCCTAAACCTAATATATCAGGATACAATCCGCGGGATGGGGTTAGACCCAACACAAATTTGCCATAGCAATACTACCTTTAAAGGAGTAACGCCAGGCCCAGGGGCTCGTTGTACGGGCTCCCTCTCATTACAAGTTACATTCGGCTCCCCCGATAACTTCCGTCGCGAGCATTTAACTTTCCACATCGCTCCGTTTCAAAGTGGCTATCAAGCACTGCTCGGACGAGAAGCTTTCGCTCGCTTTAATGCAATACCACACTACGCCTCCCTCACACTCAAGATGCCCGGTCCACGTGGCATCATTACAGTGCACGGAGATATCAAGCGCTCTCTGCGCGCCGAAGAGAGTGAGGCTGCCTTGGCAGCCGAACATTAAAGGCATCCGGACTAGCGATCGAGTCCGGCGCCGCTATTTACACCGAATAAGTGATCACACCCCTATTTGTCAATACAAGGGGCTCAACGCGCGCAGACAAGTGGCAATTTCTTATCATCTTCAATTATACATGGTTTCTTTAAAAAACTATCTTTTTGCACAACAACTTTCTCACTTAACTTCCTCTCTTTTACAGACGATCATCGTGCTACACCCGTCCAGGATACGGCACAACAGAGACACAGGCGCAGACGTGCAGCAGGGACCCGCTCAAAGGATTCTTTTTAGATTAAGACCCTGCGTAAACCTTTTTTACTCTCTCTTGTTGATACATATCCACCGTTGTGAAGGATGCTGACCTCTTGGCATGTGGCCACGCCAGAACAATGCACGTACCTGGACACAAGGGGCTTCTTACAAAGGCCATTATTTAGGACCGGTTTATACCACAAAGACCGAATACCTTAGGGAGTGTTCGGCGTCGCGAGTTTGGCCCTATATGCATCAACTCTGAATCATTGTCTTTGGTCAAATGTTGGGTTTGCCCGGCTCCTGTGTTTTGGTGCCTTACGTTCCGCTTTACCGGCTAAGGTAGCACCAGGAGAACTACTGCGATTGTGCCCTGGTTCATCCGGACGAGCACCTCAGTAGAGAAAGCCGAAAACTGACTGTCATGATATAGCGTGAGACTGGTCAACCACTCGATGACCCGTGGGAATGTTAGAATTCCTCCGCCTTAACGAAGGGCCGTTTTCCGGCCAGGCATGTACGCACCCCGAGATCGGGAGAGTGCAGAGCCACCAGGGGCTATCTAGTAGCCCCACTGTCAAACTCCTATGGCTAAGTGAAAGTGTTAAAGCATTATAGTCCGGTTGCCTCGCTCGCTCCGCTATCACCTCCTTAATAGGACCAAGACATTGGGTTAAGTGTGAATGCGTGTTTTTGCCAGCACCTCCGCATTATATGCGTGGGGGTTGAAGCCGACGACTGCAATCTTTCAGGTTATACACACGTATACAAAAACGGCCGCCCAGGAGGCATCATATTACTTTCAGGCAAAAGTATAACAATAGCCTTATAAAACTCTTTGAAAGAATTTCGCTTACAATGAGATTACATATCACTCAAACATAATATTTTTTGAGCACCGGGTCTCTACCAAACGGGCACCCTCAAGAACTTCCTCGAAGTAGTGCTCAACAGCCTTTCGACCTATGGCCGAATCCCGCGCCGCAAAATTGGTAGCATCCATCTCCGCCCAGTATGCCTTGACACGGGCAAAGGCCATCCATGCGCCCTCTATGCACGCCGACCTCTTCATCGCATTAATGCGCGGCACCACGTCCAGGAACTGCTGCACCAAGCTGAAATAGCTCTTCGGTTTCGACCTTTCCGGCCATAGCTGATCCACAACGGACCTCATGGCGAGTCCGGACAACCTATTTAGTTCGGCCCATTCAGCTAATTGGTCAGTCAATGAAAGTGGACGCTCGGGAGTATGGAATTGTCTCCAAAATAGCTGGTCTACTCCACGGTCTGTTTGACCCTGGAAGTACTTGGCCGCATCGGCAGCGCTCGCCGCCAAATCCATATACACATCCTCCGAGCTCCACAGCCAATCCAGAGGGGCATACCGTGGATCTCCGAACTTCCACCGCAACATAAAGGATTTCCCAGCTACAATATCCCCGGCTTCCCGCAGCTCCTCCTTCTTTGCCCTCATAGCAGAGCGGAGGTCTTTTTTCGTCGCAGCAGCCTTCTCAAGGTCCGATGCCTTAGCCTGGTTTTCCTTTTCAAGAACCCGGCAACGGTCGGCGGCGGCTTTTAATTCTATGGCCATCTTGGCCATCTTGTCTCGGCTTTAGCCATGTGCGGCCTTCTCGGCTTGCAACTCTTCGGCCGCTTTCAAAGCAGCCACATTACCCAACCTCGGTTGTTCCTTGGCTCGGGCTAGTTCTGCCCGCAAGGCTTCAATAGTGGCAGCTCCATCTGCAGTCACAACATATTAAAAATACTGGCATTATGCTGCTCTTCCTATGTGACGTTTACCAGATAAAGACACTTACCCT
The DNA here is from genome assembly GCF_003073215.2 of Triticum urartu. NCBI lineage: Eukaryota > Viridiplantae > Streptophyta > Magnoliopsida > Poales > Poaceae > Triticum > Triticum urartu. The sequence goes on along the minus strand of NC_053023.1, from coordinate 72,761,802 downwards.
GTGCCTCGTCAAGCCTTTTGTTAACAAGCTCGATGTCGGCGTCTGCCGCATCCAACTGCCGTTCTAAATGGGCAAACTCGCTAGTCCGGCTAGCCACCGGAGCTTCCATCACCTGCACATAGAGGCGGTATGGTTATTACCTGGGAATTTGATCCTCTGTTCGTCGTCGTTTCCGACGACAACCAGGTCTCAGGGGCTACTATCTACACAGGGCACACCTGGCATGTGCAGGACTATCATACATTCTTTTACGTACCTTAAAGCCTGTCAGTAGACTCATAAAAGCTTCATGCAATCCACTTTCGGCGGACGATATTCTCTCCATCACCGTATTCATCAGCACACGGTGTTCATCTGAGATGGCCGCTCACCCCACCAACTCCCTCAGAACATCCGATCGCACACTAGACGGTGCCGGACTCTTTTGTCTACTCTCTTCGGGAGCCGGACACTGGGAGCTTCGGGGGTCAATGGGATTATCTTCTGGCCTCACCAGACTCGGAGAGGCCCTCCGCGACGACACTTCAGGGTCGCCCGCTTCCGGAGAGGAGGAGTCTGGAGGAGGCGTTTCGCTCTCCATCATCTCTGGAAGAAGATCCCCCGAAGACGAGCTCATTTTAGAGGGGCTAAGGCCCAAACTGCTAAGATATATGCGGTGGTTATTTTCTCAGAAGAAATAGATAGCATATCTGTACTGTTAAAGTATTCCGGGTCACTTACGACTCGCGGGAGAATTGATCCCCCCGCGGACTTTGTGCGGCAACAACACCCCCCCAAGGTAGGACCCTCGGTGAGAGACTTCTTCTCCCGTTTGGAAGCTTCGGCTTCCGAATCCCCGGGCGCGGTCCTTTTCCTCTTCCGGTCGTCTTCCTTCATGGAGACGCCCGCTCCCTCGGTTAGAATGGGCAGCGTTGGGGGCCCGCGTCCGCCCTTACTGTCCTCCGCAGTATCTTCCTTCAAGGGCTCCGGGTAAGGTGCGATCTGGAGCATCTTTTCCAGGACCGGATTTTCCAAACCCTCAGGGAGGGAGGCCGAACACCGAATCAACTTTGCCTTTGCTAGCCAGTCCTGATCAAAAAGCGAACTCTCAGAAATAACTTCGTAACAAATGAGGGACAGTATGTTCGGCCGGAAGATTCCTTACCTGTTCGGCGGTGCGGGTACTGCTCAGGCCCACGTCCTTGGTGATTTCCGGACGCTCTACCTGAGGTCCGAAGAATGACTTGTACATCTCCTCGTGCATCAAACCGAGGAAATTTTGAATGACACGCGGTCCCTCGGGATTGAACTCCCATATGCGAAGCGGGCGGCGTTTGCAAGGTTGGACTTGGCGAACCAACATAACTTGTGCTACCGCAACCAAACTGAAATCTCCATTGAAGAGATCTCGAATGCAGCTTTGCAGTATAGGCACGTCCTTGGCTGGACCCCAGCTCAGACCCCTGCTGATCCATGACATCAGTTGTGGTGGAGGGCCCGAGCGGAAAACAGGGGCGGACGCCCACTTGGCGCTTCTAGGAGCCGTGATATAGAACCACTCCTGTTGCCACAATTCAGACACCTCCGAGATGGAACCTTTGGGCCACGGAGCTCCTGTCATCTTGCGTATTGAGGCACCTCCGCACGCTGCATGTTGCCCCTCGAACATCTTCGGCTTCACTTCAAAGGTCTTGAGCCACAAGCCAAAGTGAGGGGTAACCCGGAGGAAGGCCTCGCACACGACAATAAATGTTGTGATTTGAAGAAAGGAGTCCGGAGCTAGATCATGGAAGTCTAGCCCGTAATAAAACATCAAACCCCTGACGAAAGGATCCAGAGCAAGGCCTAGACCTCGGAGGAAGTGGGAAATGAACACGACGTTCTCGTTGGGTTCGGGGGTAGGGACGACCTGCCCTCGGGGAGGCAGCCGATGCAAAATCTCGGCGGTCAGATATTTGGCCTCCCTCAACTTTTTGATGTCTTCTTCCGTGACGGAGGAAGGCACCCATCGGCCTTGAAGGCTAGATCCGGACATGACTGAAGGTTCGGAGCACCTGACCTGAACTTCGGGCGCTTGAGCTTGAGGTGGGGGAAGGATTCGATTGAGCACGGGAGGGAAAAATAAAAGCCTGGTCCCTTTATAAAGAGGGTGAATATCAAGCGTCCTCTCCGTGTCCGTTTGGGCTTACCTATAATCTAGGAATCCTAGAAGCGGTTGGGTTACCCACGCCCGTATTGATGAGAATCCCGGAATAAGGGGACACGATCTCTGCTTTAACAAGACGTGCCAAGGAAACCGCCTCGCATAACGCGCTGAGATAGGACAGTAAAACGGTTCGAATAAAAGCTTGGCCGTGGTGTGATGTCACACTACAGAATACGTCAGCAGATTAGATTTGTTTAAATATTATTCTCTCTATGGCAATATGTGGAAACTTATTTTGCAGAGCCGGACACTATCTTTGTGTTCGAAATCTTCTATGAAGTACTTGGAGGAGGAACCTGCCTTGCAATGCCGAAGACAATCTGCGCGCCGGACTCGTCGTCATTGAAGCCTGGTTCAGGGGCTACTAAGGGAGTCCTGGATTAGGGGGTGTCCGGATTGCCGAACTATACCTTCAGCCGGACTCCTGGACTATGAAGATACAAGATTGAAGACTCTGTCCCGTGTCCGGAAGGGACTTTCCTTGGCGTGGAAGGCAAGCTTGGCGATGCGGATATTTAGATCTCCTACCATTGTAACCGACTCTATGTAACCCTAACCCTATCCGGTGTCTATATAAACCAGAGGGTTTTAGTCCGTAGGACAACATACACATCAACAATCATACCGTAGGCTAGCTTCTAGGGTTTAGCCTCCTCGATCTCGTGGTAGATCTACTCTTGTACTACCCATATCATCAATATTAATCAAGCAGGACGTAGGGTTTTACCTCCATCGAGAGGGCCCGAACCTGGGTAAAACTTCGTGTCCCTTGCCTCCTGTTACCATCCAGCCTAGACGCACAGTTCGGGACCCCCTACCCGAGATCCGCCGGTTTTGACACCGACAGTGGGTTAGAGGCTTGACATGGAAATATGGGAGGCATGATATAGCAAGTGGTAGGTAGCACGGCATAGCAATAGAGCGAACAACTAGCAAGCAAAGATAGAAGTGATTTCAAGGGTATGGTCATCTTGCCTGAGATCCCGCAAGGAAGAAGAACGAGTCCATGAAGAAGAAAAACAGACATAGTCGAATGAATCCTCACAAACGCGACGTTATCGGAACTAACCCGAAGAAGCAACACCGGAAAGAAGCAAACAACATAGTAAACAACCATCACATAAACATGGCATGATGCACAACCAAGTATGATGCATGTCCGCTTTAATGAGGCATGGCAAAATGCACAAACAATCCTACAAATTAAGTGGAGCTCAATATGCAACTCTGTTGCATATTGACGAAACACCACGTCAATTATATAGTTCTCCCTCATTTATGTACCCAACAATATTAAATGTTCTTAACATGGCAAAGGGGTGAAGCAAATGAAAACTACCCATCTAGGCAAGTTTAAATGAGGCCGGAACAACAAGCAACAAGTCCAGAAAAATCCTCATGAGCATATATTAGATTTGGTACTGTTCTGCCCTAAACACAATTTTAGAGTTATTAAACATGCAAAGTAAAGCCACCATGTTAAACTAGGCATTATTCTACCCCATTTACATATAAAGTTTGTTAAGTTTGGAGCTACGGTTATTTAGTTATGAAATAAATCATTTTAACATGGCAATATGCAAATTTAATCAACCAGCATGTTTAAACATTTTAAACATAGATGGAAGTTGAAAATTATTAATCTACACAAAATTCTAAGAAAGTTGCATATATAATTTATTTAGATCCGATGCACGGTTGGTGAGTTATGATATGCATGATGTGCAAGGGTGTTTCTGTGAAACCGCAGTCTCCGGACAAATAGATAAATTCGCCAGGCAGAAAAAAAATATGAAACGTGCAAAAACTGGAGGAGCTGGGGGAGCTGCTCACAGTGGGCCGCTACCTCTTGAGCACTTGCATTGGTTTTCCCTTGAGAGGAAAGGGTGGTGCAGCAAAGTAGCGTAAGTATTTCCCTCAGTTTTTGAGAACCAAGGTATCAATCCAGTAGGAGGCCACGCACGAGTCCCTCATACCTACACAAACAAATAAATCCTCGCAACCAACGCGATAAGGGGTTGTCAATCCCTACATGGTCACTTACGAGAGTGAGATCTGATAGACATGATAAGATAATATTTTTGGTATTTTTATGATAAAGATGCAAAGTAAAATAAAAGGCAATAAAAATAACTAAGTATTGGAAGATTAAATATGATGGAAGATAGACCCGGGGGCCATAGTTTTCACTAGTGGCTTCTCTCGAGAGCATAAGTATCACGATGGGTAAACAAATTACTGTTGAGCAATTGACAGAATTGAGCATAATTATGAGAATATCTAGGTATGATCATGTATATAGGCATCATGTCCGAGACAAATAGACCGACTCCTGCCTGCATCTACTACTATTACTCCACACATCGACCACTATACAGCATGCATCTAGAGTATTAAGTTCAAGAGAACAGAGTAACGCTTTAAGCAAGATGACATGATGTAGAGGGATAAACTCAAGCAATATGAAATAAACCCCATCTTGTTATCCTCGATGGCAACAATACAATACGTGCCTTGCTGCACCTACTGTCACCGGGAAAGGACACCGCAAGATTGAACCCAATGATAAGCACTTCTCCCATTGCAAGAAAGATCAATCTAGTAGGCCAAACCAAATAGATAATTCAAAGAGACTTGCAAAGATAACCAATCATACATAAAAGAATTCAGAGAAGATTCAAATATTGTTCGTAGATAAACTTGATCATAAACCCACAATTCATCGATCTCAACAAACACACCGCAAAAGAAGATTACATCGAATAGGTCTCCACAAGAGAGGGGGAGAACTTTGTATTGAGATCCAAAAAGAGAGAACAAGCCATCTAGCTAATAACTATGGACCCACAGGTCTGAGGTAAACTACTCACACTTCATCGGAAGGGCTATGGTGTTGATGTAGACGCCCTCCGTGATCGATGCCCCCTCCGGCGGAGCTCCGGAACAGGCCCCAAGATGGGATCTCGTGGATACAGAAAGTTACGGCGGTGGAATTAGGGTTTTGGCTTCGTATCTGGTAGTTTGGGGGTACGTAGGTATATATAGGAGGAAGGAGTACGTCGGTGCAGCAACAGGGGGCCCACGAGGGTGGAGGGCGCGCCCAAGGGGGGTAGGCGTGCCCCCTACCTCGTGGCCTCCTGGTTGATGTCTTGACGTAAGGTCCAAGTCCTATGGATCATGTTCGTTCCGAAAATCACGTTCCCGAAGGTTTCATTCCGTTTGGACTCCGTTTGATATTCTTTTTCTGCGAAACCCTAAAATAGGCAAAAAACATCAATTCTGGGCTGGGCCTCCGGTTAATAGGTTAGTCCCAAAAATAATATAAAAGTGTATAATAAAGCCCAACAATGTCTAAAACAGAATATAATATAGCATGGAACAATCAAAAAATTATAGATACGTTGGAGACGTATCAAGCATCCCCAAAGCTTAATTCCTGCTCGTCCTCGAGTAGGCAAATGATAAAAACAGAATTTTTGATGTGGAATGCTACTTGGCATAATTTCAATGTAATTCTCTTAATTGTGGTATGAATATTCAGATCCGAAAGATTCAAGACAAAAGTTTAATATTGGCATAGAAATAATAATACTTCAAGCATACTAACTAAGCAATTATGTCTCTTCAAAATAACATGGCCAAAGAAAGTTATCCCTACAAAATCACATAGTCTGGCTATGCTCCATCTTCACCACACAAAGTATTCAAATCATGCACAACCCCAATGACAAGCCAAACAATTGTTTCATACTTTTAATGTTCTCAAACTTTTTCAATCTTCACGCGATACATGAGCGTGAGCCATGTACATAGCACTATAGGTGGAATAGAATGGTGGTTGTGGAGAAGACAAAAAGGGAGAAGATAGTCTCACATCAACTAGGCATATCAACGAGCTATGGAGATGCCCATCAATAGATATCAATGTGAGTGAGTAGGGATTGCCATGCAACGGATGCACTAGAGCTATACATATATGAAAGCTCAACAAAAAGAAACTAAGTGGGTGTGCATCCAACTTGCTTGCTCACGAAGACCTAGGGCATTTTGAGGAAGCCCATCGTTGGAATATACAAGCCAAGTTCTATAATGAAAAATTCCCACTAGTATATGAAAGTGATAACATAGGAGACTCTCTATTATGAAGATCATAGTGCTACTTTGAAGCACAAGTGTGGAAAAAGGATAGTAGTATTGCCTTTTTTTCTTTGGCCTTTCTCTTTTTTTATTTGGGACAATACTCTATGAATGATGATCATCACACTTCTATTTATTTACAACTCAATGGTTACAACTCGATACTAGAACAAAGTATGACTATATGAATGCCTCCGGCGGTGTACCGGGATAGCAATGATGCATGAGTGACTTATATCAAAGAATTATGAATGGTGGCTTTGCCACAACTAAAATGTCAACTACATGATCGTGCAAAGCAATATGACAATGATGGAGCGTGTCATGATAAACGGAACGGTGGAAAGTTGCATGTCAATATATCTCGGAATGGCTATGAAAATGCCATGATAGGTAGGTATGGTGGCTGTTTTGAGGAAGGTATATGGTGGGTGTATGATACCGGCGAAAGGTGCGCGGTATTAGAGATGCTAGCAATGGTGGAAGGGTGAGAGTGTGTATAATCCATGGACTCAACATTAGTCATAAAGAACTCACATACTTATTGCAAAAATATATTAGTTATCGAAGCAAAGTACTACGCGCATGCTCATAGGGGGATAGATTGGTAGGAAAAGACCATCGCTCGTCCCCGACCGCCACTCATAAGGAGGACAATCAATAAATACATCATGCTTTGACTTCTTAACATAACGGTTCACCATACGTGCATGCTACGGGAATCACAAACTTCAACACAAGCATTTCTCAAATTCACAACTACTCAACTAGCACGACTCTAATATCACCATCTCCATATCTCAAAACAATTATCAAGTTTCAAACTTCTCATAGTATTCAACACACTCATAAGAAAATTTTATTTATTTAATCTGGAATGCCTAAAATAATTAAAGCAAATTACCATGATGTTTTGTAGGACTCTCAAAATAATCTAAGTGAAGCATGAGAGAACAATGGTTTATATAAAACAAATCCACCGACGTGCTCTAAAAGATATAAGTGAAGCACTAGAGCAAAAACTATATAACTCAAAAGATATAAGTGAAGCACATAGAGTATTCTAATAATTTCCGAATCATGTGTGTCTCTCTCAAAAAGGTGTGTGAAGCAAGGATGATTGTGGAAAACTAACAAATAAAGACTCAAATAATACAAGACGCTCCAAGCAAAACACATATCATGTGGTAAATAAAAATATAGCTCCAAGTAAAATTACCGATAGAAGTAGACGAAAGAGGGGATTCCTTCCGGGGCATCCCCAAGCTTTGGATTTTAGGTGTCCTTAGATTATCTTGGGGGTGCAATGGGCATCCCCAAGCTTAGGCTCTTGCCACTCCTTGTTCCATAATCCATCAAATCTTTACTCAAAACTTGAAAACTTCACAACACAAAACTTAAAGTAGAAAATCTCGTGAGCTTCGTTAGCGAAAGAAAACAAAACACCACTTCAAGGTACTGTAATGAACTCATTATTTATTTATATTGGTGTTAAACCTACTGCATTCCAAATTCTCTATGGTTTATAAACTATTTACTAGCCATAGATTCATCAAAATAAGCAAACAACACACGAAAAACAGAATCTGTCAAAAACAGAACAATCTGTAGTAATCTGTATCTAACGCAAAATATGGAACCCCAAAAATTCTAAAATAAATTTCTGGACGTGAGGAATTTATCTATTAATCATATGCAAAAAGAATTAACTAAATATCACTTTCCAAATAAAAATGGCAGCAGTTCTCGTGAGCGCTAAAGTTTCTGTTTTTTACAGCAAGATTAACAAGACTTTCCCCAAGTCTTCCCAACGGTTCTACTTGGAACAAACACTAATTAAAAACAAAAAACACAACCAAAAAAGAGTCTAGATAAATTATTTATTACTAAACAAGAGAAAAAATCAAGGAATAAAAATAAAATTGGGTTGCCTCCCAACAAGTGCTATCGTTTGACGCCCCTAGCTAGGCATAAAAAGCAATGATAGATCTAGGTGTTGCCACCTTTGGTAGGCAATCCAAAAGTGGCTCTCATAATAGATTCATAAGGTAATTTAATTTTCTTTCTAGGGAAGTGTTCCATGCCTTTCCTAAATGGAAATTGGAATCTAATATTCCCCTCCTTCATATCAATAATTGCACCAATCGTTATCAGGAAAGGTCTACCAAGAATAATAGGACATGAAGGATTGCAATCTATGTCAAGAACAATAAAATCTACGGGCACATAATTCCTATTTGCAACAATAAGAACATCATTAATTATTCCCATAGGTTTCTTAATAGTGGAATCCGCAAGGTGCAAGTTTAAAGAGCAATCATCAAAATCACGGAAACCTAACAAATCACACAAAGTGTTTGGAATCGTGGAAACACTAGCAACCAAATCACACAAAGCATAGAATTCATGATCTTTAATTTTAATTTTAATAGTAGGTTCCCACTCATCATAAAGTTTTCTAGGGATAGAAACTTCCAACTCAAGTTTTTCTTCATAAGATTGCATCAAAGCATCAACGATATGTTTAGTAAAAGCTTTATTTTGACTATAAGCATGAGAAGAATTTAGCACGTATTGCAACAAGCAAGTACAATCTATCAAAGAGCAATTGTCATAATTAAATTCCTTGAAATCCAAAATAGTGGGTTCATCAATATTTAAAGTTTTGACTTCTTCAATCCCACTTTTAACAATTTTAGCATCAAGATCTAAAGACTCTGAATTTTGGGAACGCCGTCTAGGTAAAGGTGGATCATATTCAGTCCCATCATTATCAAGATTCATATTGCAAAACAAAGATTTAATAGGGGACACATCAATAACTTTTAGATCTTCATCTTTATTATCATGGAAACTAGAAGAACACGCTTTTATAAAGCAATCTTTCTTAGCACGCATCCTAGCGGTTCTTTCTTTGCACTCATCAATGGAAATTCTCATGGCTTTGAGAGACTCATTGATATCATGCTTAGGTGGAATAGATCTAAGTTTCAAAGAATCAACATCAAGAGAAATTCTATCAACGTTCCTAGCCAACTCATCGATCTTAAGCAATTTTTCTTCAATCAAAGGATTGAAATTCTTTTGCGAAGTAATAAATTCTTTAATATTAGATTCAAAATCAGAGGGCATCTTATTATAATTTCCATAAGATTTGTTGTAGGAATTACCATAATTATTAGAGGAATTACTAGGATACGGCCTAGGGTTAAAGTTTCCTCTATATGCGTTGTTACCAAAATTATTCCTACCAAAAAAATTCACATCCATAGATTCATTATTATTCTCAATCAAAGTAGACAAAGGCATATCATTAGAATCAGAAGAAACACTTTTATTAGCAAATAATTTCATAAGTTCATCCATCTTTCCACTCAAAACATTAATTTCTTCTATCGCATGCACTTTCTTATTAGTAGATATTTCAGTGTGCCATTGAGAATAATTAACCATAATATTATCTAGGAGTTTAGTAGCTTCTCCTAAAGTGATTTCCATAAAAGTGCCTCCCGCGGCCGAATCTAAAAGATTTCTAGAAGCAAAATTCAATCCGGCATAAAACTTTTGTATAATCATCCACAAATTCAAACCATGCGTAGGGCAATTACGTATCATTAATTTCATCCCCTCCCATGCTTGTGCAACATGTTCATGATCAAGTTGCTTAAAATTCATAATATCGTTTCTAAGAGAGATGATCTTGGCGGGAGGAAAATACTTAGAGATAAAAGCATCTTTGCACTTATTCCATGAATCAATACTATTTTTAGGCAAAGACGAAAACCAAGCTTTAGCATGATCTCTAAGAAAAAAAGGAAATAGCTTCAATTTAAAAATATCATTATCCACATCTTTCTTCTTTTGCATATCACACAAATCAACGAAGCTATTTAGATGGGTAGCGGCATCTTCAATAGGAAGGCCGGAAAACAAATCTTTCATGACAAGATTCAGCAAGGCAACATTAATTTCACAAGATTCATCATTGGTAAGAGGAGCAATCGGAGTGCTAATAAAATCATTGTTCTTGGTATTGGTAAAGTCACACAATTTAGTGTTATCTTGAGCCATCGTGACAAGCAAGCAATCCAACACACAAGCAAACAAGGAACGGGAAAAAAGAGGCAAATAGAGAAAGAAAGGGAGGATAGAGAGAGAGAGGGCGAATAAAACAGCAAGGGTGAAGTGGGGGAGAGGAAAACAAGAGGCAAATGGAAAATAATGTAATGCGGGAGATAAGGGTTGTGATGGGTACTTGGTATGTTGACTTTTGCGTAGACCTCCCCGGCAACGGCGCCAGAAATCCTTCTTGCTACCTCTTGAGCACTTGCGTTGGTTTTTCCTTGAAGAGGAAAGGGTGGTGCAACAAAGTAGCGCAAGTATTTCTCTTAGTTTTTGAGAACCAAGGTATCAATCCAGTAGGAGGCCACGCACGAGTCCCTCGTACCTACACAAACAAATAAATCCTCGCAACCAACGCGATAAGGGGTTGTCAATCCCTACACGGTCACTTATGAGAGTGAGATCTGATAGATATGATAAGATAATATTTTTGGTATTTTTATGATAAAGATGCAAAGTAAAATAAAAGGCAATAAAAATAACTAAGTATTGGAAGATTAATATGATGGAAGATAGACCCGGGGGCCATAGGTTTCACTAGTGGCTTCTCTTGAGAGCATAAGTATTCACGATGGGTAAACAAATTACTGTTGAGCAATTGACAGAATTGAGCATAATTATGAGAATATCTAGGTATGATCATGTATATAGGCATCACGTCCGAGACAAGTAGACCGACTCCTGCCTGCATCTACTACTATTACTCCACACATCAACCGCTATCCAGCATGCATCTAGAGTATTAAGTTCAAGAGAACAGAGTAACGCTTTAAGCAAGATGACATGATGTAGAGGGATAAACTCAAGCAATATGAAATAAAACCCATCTTGTTATCCTCGATGGCAACAATACAATACGTGCCTTGCTGCCCCTACTGTCACTGGGAAAGGACACCGCAAGATTGAACCCAAAGATAAGCACTTCTCCCATTGCAAGAAAGATCAATATAGTAGGCCAAACCAAACTGATAATTTGAAGAGACTTTCAAAGATAACCAATCATACATAAAATAATTCAGAGAAGATTCAAATATTGTTCATAGATAAACTTGATCATAAACCCACAATTCATCGGTCTCAACAAACACACCGCAAAAGAAGATTACATCGAATAGATCTCCACAAGAGAGGGGGAGAACTTTGTATTGAGATCCAAAAAGAGAGAAGAAGCCATCTAGCTAATAACTATGGACCCGTAGGTCTGAGGTAAACTACTCACACTTCATCGGAAGGCCTATGGTGTTGATGTAGACGCCCTCCGTGATCGATGCCCCCTCCGGCGGAGTTCTGGAATAGGCCCCAAGATGGGATCTCGTGGATACAGAAAGTTACGGCGGTGGAATTAGGGTTTTGGCTCCGTATCTGGTAGTTTGGGGGTACGTAGGTATATATAGGAGGAAGGAGTATGTCGGTGCAGCAACAGGGGGCCCACGAGGGTGGAGGGCGCGCCCAGGGGGGTAGGCGCGCCCCCTACCTCGTGGCCTCCTGGTTGATGTCTTGACGTAGGGTCCAAGTCCTTTGGATAATGTTCGTTCCGAAAATCACGTTCCCGAAGGTTTCATTCCGTTTGGACTCCGTTTGATATTCTTTTTCTGCGAAACCCTAAAATAGGCAAAAAAACAGCAATTCTGGGCTGGGCCTCCGGTTAATAGGTTAGTCCCAAAAATAATATAAAAGTGTATTATAAAGCCCAATAATGTCCGAAACAAAATATAATATAGCATGGAACAATCAAAAAATTATAGATACCTTGGAGACGTATCATGGGCCTTGGGCCGGTTGGTGGAAGAGGCAGGCTGGAGGGGAGGCTGGGCTGCAGCTGGAGAGGCCCACGCGGGCGAGTAGAGAGGAGGCGGGGTCAACTCACGGCTGGGTCTTGGTGCCCAAAGTGGCCCATGCGGGTTAACGCGCGGCGGGAGCGTGCGCTCGTTACTGAAGAACAACGACAACAACAGGTTCAGGGCGACGGACGGCAGGAATGGCTGCCGGCAACGTGGGACTTGGCGCGATGCTGGAGAGGAGGCAGGCTGCAGACGCGGCAGGAGGTGGGGCCCCGGCTGATAGGGCGCAGACGCGGTCAACACAGGCAGACGAAGACGAAGCAGCGCCGGCGAGAGAAACTTGGCGCGAGGCGAGGGACTTGGGCGAGGGAAGTGGTCGCGTTGGTCACGTTGGACTAGAGCGACGGCGACGACCTTCGACGGGGAAGAGACTGATGGTGGCCGGGGTCACCGGAGTGGTGGCCAGACGGCGCGACGGCTCCCACGGCGGCTACTGTTGCCTGAAGAAATAGAGGACAAAGAGAATTGAGAGAAGAACAGGGGAATGAGAGCTGAGAGAGAGACAACGGGGAAGTAGAAGGGCGCGAGGGGTCCCTAGAGGAGGAGGTCATGGGGTCGAGGACGACGGATCCGTCCGTTCCTGAGGTGGATCCGGCGCGAAACGGCGGCTGCTGATGCCTGAACCTCCTTGGATGCCATGGTAGACTCCCTAGGAGGTCTCTGCGAGGAGAGGCTGGATGGATCGGCGCTGGGACTTGCGGCTCGGCGCTCCTCTTGATCCAGATCGAGGCAGGGAGGAGCTACACTCTTGATTGGCCAGGCACGGAAAACCGAGTGGAGTTAGGTGTGTGTGTGTGTGGGGGGGGGTGGCGGCGTTGCGAGGGGATTTGGGCAGGTGGATGGCTGCAGCGATCTGGTCGACTGGAGAAGAATCGGGAGGGATCCCGAGGTGGGAGATGAGTGCGGCGGCGGCAGGGACAACTACCCTAGAATTTAGGGTTGGTTTCTTATATAACAAAAGGAATTTAGGAAGGGACTAGAATGACCCTCCGATTTAGATCGGACGCTTGAGATAATTACGGTGGGCGAGCCCAACAAATAAACAAAAACATTTTAGGGATGTTGGGTGACGATCCGGACTCAACGGTAACAAAAGTCCGGTTCGGGTTCGGGGAAGTTTCGGACACGGGCGAGGAGTCATTGCACAGTGCAAAGAGGGGTTAGGAGGGGTTTGGCGGTTGGTAGGTGGGATGTGTAGAAAGCCTCGGGCTGAAAGGAGAGAAGAGAGAGAGAGGCCCGGCAGCAGTCTTCGAAGACCGAAAACGTCCGACGTATGACCGGCTATTATTGCCGCTATATTTATTCGTTGGGGCGTCAAACGGACTCCGAATGCGATGAAACTTGGCAGGCGACCTACTAACAACATAACAACACCGCATGCCAACTTTCAACCCATTCCGAGAACATTTTCTGGCCACTTATAAAATAATATTTCGGACATGCCGCGGGCGCGTGCGAGTGTGGTTGTGCTCAGAACTGACAACGGAAGGAACGGGGAGACCCGGACGGATGCAAGTTTGAAAACATGATGATGCAATGCACATGATGACATGGCAAGATGCAACACGCAAGAAAGACATGGGAACGATGGCGAAAAACTGGGAGACACCTGGCACATCGGTCTCGGGGCGTTACAACACTCCACCACTACGAGAGGATCTCGTCCCGAGATCTGGGATGGCACCGGAGAGAAATAGAAGAGGTAAAACTAAGTTGCTTCTTTGACAAACGAGTGAAACCAAAGAACCTTGCGAGGTTGAACAACTTGAAAGAAAGAATACAACAAAGATGAACAAAGTTGAAAACACTCCGTTAGAAAAGAGGAACAAGGAACATTACGGGAACCTTGTAGGTTGAAAGGCATAAGAAAAGGGTTGCAATGGACAAGAAGTACAAGCAAGCACTCTGATAGAAACGAGATGTACAAGGAGCAATAAAGATCAATTACGACAACACTCCAGTTGGAGAAGGAAGGCATAGAATATGAACTTGGCAAAATGAAAGCACTTGGATGCGACTCCGGTTAGAAGAGGAATGATAGACACAACACTCCGGTTAAAAAAAGATAGAGAAGGAATAAGAATGATATAATTTTGACAGCACTCCTACTGTAAATGGAAGGAATTGAACATAAACTTGACAAGATGAGAAGATATTTGATGAAATCAAGAACACACTACCTCCAGAACTATTGAAAGAATGACACCATGGGTAAGAAAGATTTCAGATAGCACTCCGGTTGAGAAGGGAGGCAAAAACTTGATAAGATGAGAGAACTTGAATGAAGGACACGTCACTCCGGTTGAATGGATAGACAAAGGACACGTCACTCCGGTTGAGAAGGGAGGCAAAAACTTGATAAGATGAGAGAACTTGAATGAAGGACACATCACTCCGGTTGAATGGATAGACAAAGGAAAGATCATGATCTTGGCAAAACGAGATGATAGGACGAAGAGAGCAACATCACCATGCCTCCGGAACAAATGAATGGAAAACTAGATGGTTGGAAAGAAAAGAACAGAGAAGAAGAATGACAACTCTCGCAAATAAAATTGAAAGAGCATGCTTACGAAGAAAAGGTTGAACGGAGTTGTTGGATTATCAACAACAAAAGCATAAGCTTGATGTGGGCTAATGGAAGACATCTCGAAATTGAGGTGAAATTCTGCCACTAACGAAAAACAATAGATTGGATTGATATGAACAAAGAGACGAGAAACTTATTTCACTGGGAGGATAAATGAAGAACTTGGGTCATTTATGAGCACCATTAATAGCAACAATCCTTAGGGAAAGCTTTAGGTGAAATATAACCCAAGATAACTCCAATGAAGAGATTGATTGGTTGCAAAGGATCTCATGAACGAATTGAAAATGATGGGTTTAAAATATGTCATTCCGGACAACTTGTGAATCATGAAACACGAAGGGAAATTGTCAAGAATGGCATAACACCACCTCAAAAGATAAGATAGAAAGAATTGCACTTCGGAATGCAAGATGAAGAATGTTTGAACTCCTCAAAACAAGACATGCGTTGAGCCCCATGTTTATTTGAGAGTATAGCTTGGCGGATCTGAACTTCGAAAGAGATCTTGAAGAACAATTGAAGAATGAAAAGAATCCTTGACGAACCACCATGTTGAGCCTCCATGAAGAGCTCCGGTAATAAAAGAATGATCAAAAGGAAGAGAAGTTGAGAACATAAGGTGAAGCCTTGTAATGATTTAGATGAATCCTCATGGTGATATAATTGAGAGATCTTGGAACTCCGGGAAAAGAAAAGATGAAACAATTGAAACCGAGAATTTTTGATGAACCTCCGGAATAAGGAATTGAATTTACTCGATGAAACAAGAATAAGAATTACATTATGCTCATCCTTCACCAATTAAATTGATGACAAGCAACGGATTTGGCATACTACTTATTCTCGTTGAAAGGATTAAGAGAGATATAGCATAAACTCAATGGACCACCGGTAGGATTGAAACAACGAATAAATTGATACGATAACAAAGGAAGAGAAAAATCTCAAACGAACCACCGTAAGAATTAAAAACGATCAAAGAAAAGATAGCAAACACCGGGAAGAATTAGCAAAAGGACGAAGATGCTTGATTAGAGAATATTTGAATGATGCACCGGTAAGATTTGGAGAACGAGAGCTGAAAGCTGGAATAAATAATTCTGAGATGATGGACTCTGGAGAATCAAACTGAAAGACTCCTGAATTGTTCCGGATGGGTGAAAGGAATTCTCACAATCAAAACAATTATGAGAGGATATCATCAAGCTTGAACTACACATCTTCGAAAGAACGGACCAAGATTTGAGAGAAACTCTTCTTCGGTCTTCAAGTGTTGAGAACGACGATGAGAAACACCACCATGAATTGTTGAGATACTCCGGGATGAAAATTAGAAAGGTTGAACCGACGATGACAAGAATTTGACAGATCTTGGAGAAAGACATTTGACTGATGACAATACATTCTTACGTCAAACTTTGAAATGAATTTGAGGATAACTCCAAAAAAATTAGAAGAGTCAGGTAAGATCCTGGGAAAGACCTACGGGTTATGGGCCCACTCAAAAGACACACCGTTGAACGATTTAAAAGATAGATTGCGCTAGTTGAATTAAATGGCTTGAATGAGATAACATCTTCGAAAGAGCTTGAAAAAAAGCAGAGTGGAAACACGAATCTTCGAGATATCTTGAGCACTCCGGAACAATTGAATAGCGAGAAGTGGATGATTAAGAGGTGCACCGGCATAAGAAAGTATATGAAAGGAAGAAAGGGATATGGTCAACACCGAAAGCTTGAATTGAATCCACCGGAGAAGGAGAAGAACAAAGAATGATGAACTTGTAAAGCATCTTCATGAGAACCACCGGGTAAGAACATTGACGGAAAAGAATGGAGAGACTTCACATAAATAAAAGGATACTTGATTAAGGCATCTGATTCCTTGAAGAAAAAGAAAGGGTGGGAGGGCGGGAAAAACAAAAGCAACTTGGGAACGGATGAAACGGACAACGTTGAGAAAACTGAGATTTGATCTTGCGGATGTTGAAAATGATCGGATCCACTTGAAGAGGAACACGCCGGTTGAAAATAATTGACATGACAATCTCGATTATCATGAAGGATTAGTATTCACATAGAAATATGAGAACACCGCTTAGGAAAAGGTATGGAATCAACACTTGACATCGAAGCAACTCGAATACCACAACTCAAAACAAAACAAAGGATTGGCTTGCGGAATAAGCCGGAAACAAACATAAGATAGATCCCATATCGTATCATGTGTCTGTCGGAAAGATATCCTACGTGATACTTGAATTTCCACTTATAAACTCCCAAAACTTTCTGGTTATGCAATCAGGTGTTGGGGATACAGGGGAAGCATAATATCTCACCCAAACTAACAATTCCTACATCCAGCTGTATCCATCCTTCAACACATAACCAAGAAACCTTCGGAAATCATTTACCTCAACCTTCGAAAAGCATCCGTTATACGAGTTATGGCAATACTCCCGAACTCCCGCCCTAGTACTAGGTGGCGTCGAGGTTATCTCACCAACAACTACATAAAAGAGATTTTCAATGTCGGCGAAACTTAGGTATTCCAGAACTACAACGATGAAATTGGGACGACAACACCTTGGAGCTCAACTCCCCGAGACACTGCCACAACCCCTAGATGTCAAGAGGCACCAAGAACAATGTTCTTGTCACAATAATATCGGGACGATTCCAAGATACCCGCGTGATCCTAAATTTTTTAGTGAAATTTGAGGAGAGAAGAGTCAAAACTTCTACGTCAGGAGGCCTCACCAGAGCGACGAAGGGACCGAGGAGTAAAAAGAATCCTACTCTCCGATATATGTAATCCTAAGACTCAAAACATTTTGTTCTAGACTCAACAACGTCAGCAATTTGATCAAGCAGGGGGCTGTTGGGGATCGTAGCAGAAATTTAAAATTTTCTACGCATCACCAAGATCAATCTATGGAGTAATCTAGCAACGAGGGGAAGGGGAGTGCATCTACATACCCTTGTAGATCGCTAAGCGGAAGCGTTGCAAGAGTGCGGATGAAGGAGTCGTACTCGCAGTGATTCAGATCGCGGTTGATTCCGATCTAGCGCCGAACGGACGGCGCCTCCGCGTTCAACACATGTACAGCCCGGGGACGTCTCCTCCTTCTTGATCCAGCAAGGGGAGAGGAGAAGTTGAGGGAGAACTCCAGCATCACGACGGCGTGGTGGTGGAGCTTGTGGTATTCCTGCAGGGCTTCGCCAAGCTATACGGAGGAGGAGGAAGAGTTGGAGGAGGGAGGGCTGCGCCAGGGGAGAGGTCACGGCTGCCCTCCCACCCCTCCACTATATATAGGGGCAAGGGGAGAGGGGGAGGCGCCCTAGGGTTTCCCTTAGGGGGCGGCGGCTAGGCAGATTGGATCTCCCTAGGGAAAATCCTAGGGAGACTTGCCCCCCAAGCCAAGCAGGTGGAGGCTTGCCTCCCAAGCCAGGTGGAGGCGCCCTACCCCCCCAAGTAACGTGGGAAAGGGTGTGGGCGGCGAACCACCCCTTAGTGGGCTGGTTTGCCCCTTCCCCTTTGGCCCATGAGGCCCTCCCACACTTGCCGGGGCTCCCGAAACACCTTTCGGTCATGCTGGCCATAGCCTGATACCCCCGGAACACTTCCGGACTCCAATACCCTTCGTCCAATATATCGATCTTCACCGCCGGACCATTCTGGAACTCCTCGTGACGTCCGGGATCTCATCTGGGACTCCGAACTACCTTCGTTAACCACATACTATTTCCCATAACAACTCTAGCGTCACCGAACCTTAAGTGTGTAGACCCTACGGGTTCGGGAACCATGCAGACATGACCGAGACAACTCTCCGGCCAATAACCAACAGCGGGATCTGGATACCCATGTTGGCTCCCACATGTTCCATGATGATCTCATCGGATGAACCACGATGTCGAGGATTCAATCAATCCCGTATACAATTCCCTTTGTCCAGCGGTATTGTACTTGCCCGCGATTCGATCGTCGGTATCCCGATACCTTGTTCAATCTCGTTACCGGCAAGTCTCTTTACTTGTTCCGTAACACATCATCCCATGATCAACTCCTTGGTCACATTGTGCACATTATGATGATGTCCTACCGAGTGGGCCCAGAGATACCTCTCCGTTTACACGGAGTGACAAATCCCAGTCTCGATTCGTGCCAACCCAACAGATACTTTCAGAGATACCTATAGTGTACCTTTATAGCCACCCAGTTACATTGTGATGTTTGGCACACCCAAAGCACTCCTGCGGTATCCGGGAGTTGCACAATCTCATGGTCTAAGGAAATGATACTTGACATTAGAAAAGCTTTAGCAAACAAACTACACGATCTTGTGCAAGGCTTAGGATTGGGTCTTGTCCATCACATCATTCTCCTAATGATGTGATCCCGTTATCAACGACATCCAATGTCCATGGTCAGGAAACCGTAACCATCTATTGATCAACGAGCTAGTCAACTAGAGGCTTACTAGGGACATGGTGTTGTCTATGTATCCACACATGTATCTGAGTTTCCTATCAATACAATTCTAGCATGGATAATAAATGATTATCATGAACAAGGAAATATAATAATAACCAATTTATTATTGCCTCTAGGGCATATTTCCAACAGTCTCCCACTTGCACTAGAGTCAATAATCTAGTTCACACCGCCATGTGATTAACACTCACAGGTCACATCGCCATGTGACCAACATCCAAGAGTCTACTAGACTCAATGATCTAGTTCACATCACTATGTGATAAACACTCAAACAGTTCTGGGTTTGATCATGTTATGCTTGTGAGAGAAGTTGTAGTCAACGGGTCTTGCCATATTCAGATCCCTATGTATTTCGCAAAACTTTATATCATAGATGCTGCTACCACGTTCCACTTGGAGCTATTCAAAATTATTGCTCCATTGTACGTATCCGGTATCTCTACTCAGAGCTATCCGGATAGGTGTTAAGCTTGCATCGACGTAACTCTTTATGTCGAACTCTTTATCACCTCCATAACCGAGAAACATTTCCTTATTCCTCTAAGGATAATTTTGACTGCTATCTAGTGATCCAGTCCTAGATCACCTTTGTACCTTCTTGCCAGACATGTGGCAAGGCACACATCAGGTGCGGTACTCAGCATGGCATACCGTATAGAGCCTATGACAAGAGCATAGGGGACGACCTTCGTCCTTCCTCTTTCTTCTGCTGTGGTCAATCTTTGAGTCTTACTCAACTTCACACCATACAACTCAGGTAAGAACCCCTTCTTTGACTGATCTATTTTGAACTCCTTCAAAAACATGTCAAGGTGTGCGTTCTTTGAAAGTATCATCAGGCGTCTTGATCTATCTCTATAGATCTTGATGCCCAATTTGTAAGCAGCTTTATCCAGGTCTTCCTTTGAAAAACACTCTTCAAACAACCGTTTATGCTTTCCAGAAATTCTACATTATTTCAGATCTTACAATATGTCATCCACATATACTTATCAGAAATGTTGTAGTGCTCCCACTCACTTTCTTGTAAATACAAGTTTCTAGTAAACATTGTATAAACCTAAAAGCTTTGATCACTCCATCAAAACATATATTCCGATTCCGAGATGCTTTCTCTAGTCCATAGAAGGATTACTGGAGCCAGCATACCTTTTAGCATCCTTAGGATCGACAAAACCTTTTATTGTATCACATACAACTTTTTCTTACAAAAACTAGTAAGAAAATTTGTTTTGACATCCATTTGTCAGATTTCACAATCGAAAAATACAGCTAATGCTAACATGATTCCGACGGACTTAAGCATCGCTACGGGTGAGAAATTCTCATAGTAGTCAACTCCTTGAACTTGTGAAAAGACTCTTTCCCACAAGTCGAGCTTCATAGACGGTAACATTACTGCCCACGTCCGTCTTCTTCTTAAAGATCCATTTATCTCAATGGCTTGCCGATCAACGGGCAAGTCCAGCAAAGTCCATACTTTGTTCTGATATATGAATCCTATCTCGGATTTCATGGCTTCTAACCATTTGTCGGAATACGGGCCCACCATCGCTTCTCCATAGATCGTAGGTTCATTGTTGTCTAACAACATGATATCTAAGACAGGATTACCGTACCACTTAGGAGTAGTACATATCCTTGTCGACCTACGAGGTTCGATAGCAACTTGATCCGAAGCTTCATGATCACTATCATTAACTTCCTATTCAACAGACGTAGGCGCCACAGAAAACATCTTTCTGTGTTGCGTCACTCTCTGGTTGAAGTAAAGGTTCGACAACCTCATCAAGTTCTATCTTCCTCCCACTCAATTCTTTCGAGAGAAACTCCTTCTCGAGAAAGGACCCATTCTTAGTGACAAACAATTTGCCCTCGGATCTGAGATAGAAGGTATACCCAACTGTCACCTTTGGGTATCCTATGAAGATGTGTTTGTCTGCTTTGGGTTCGAGCTTCTCCGGCTGCAGCCTTAAGCATCGCAGCCCCAAACATTAAGAAACGACAACTTTGGTTTCTTGCCAAACCGATGTTCATACCACATTGTCTCAACGGACTTAGATGGTGTCCTATCTAAAGTGAATGCAGCTGTCTCTAACGCATAACCTCAAAATGAAAACGGTAGATCGGTAAGAGACATCATAGATCGCACCATATCTCATAAGGTTCGATTACGACGTCCGGATACACCATTACCTTGTGGTGTTCCAGGTGGCTTCAACTGTAAAACAATTCCACAATGTCTTAAGTGATTGCCAAACTCATAACTCAGAAAATCCCCTTTTGATCAGATCGTAGGAACATGATCTTATTGTTATGATGATTCTTAACTTCACTCTGAAATCGCTTGAACTTTTCAAACGTTTCAGACTTGTGCTTCATTAAGTAGATATACCTATATCTACCCAAATCGTCAGTGAAGATGAGAAAATAGCGATATCCACCGCACGCTTCAATTCTCATTGGATCACACGCATCAGCATGCATGATTTCCAACAAGTCACTTGCCTGTTTCACTGTACCTGAAAACGGGGTCTTAGTCATCCTGCCCATGAGGCATGGCTCGCATGTGTCAAGCGATTCAAAATCAAGTGACCCCAAACATCCATCGACATGGAGTTTCTTCATGCATCTTACGCCAATATGTCCTAAGCGGCAGTTCCATAAGAAAGTGGTACTATCATTATTAACTCTACATCCTTTGGCGTGAACATGTGTATCACCACGACCGAGATTCAACGAACCATTCACATAGGGTGCATGACCATGAAAGGTATCATTCATGTAAACAGAATAACCATTATTCTCTAACTTAAATGAATGACCGTATTGCAATGAACATGATCTAATCATATTCATGCTCAACGCAGACACCTGATAACATTTATCTAGGTTCAATACTAATCCCGAAGGCAGATGGAGCGTGCGATGGTGATCTCATCAACTTTGGAAACACTTCCAACACACATCGTCACCTCGCCCTTAGCCAGTCTCCGTTTAGTCCGTAGCTTTTGCTTCAAGTCACCAGTAATAGCAACTGAACCAGTATCCAATACCCAGGTGCTACCAGGAGTACTAGCGAGGTACACATTAATAACACGTATATACTTTGTTGAAGTTGCCAGCCTTCTTATCTACCATGCATTTGGGGTAATTCCACTACCAGTGACCGCTCCCCTTACAATAGAAGCACTTAGTCTCGGGTTTGGGTTCAACCTTGGGTTCCTTTACTGGAGCGGCAACTGGTTTGCCATCCATGAAGTTTCCCTTCTAGCCCTTGCCCTTCTTGAAACCAGTGGTCTTGTTAAACCATCAACAGTTGATGCTCCTTCTTGATTTCTACCTTTTGCGGTCTTAAGCACCGCGAACAGCTCCGGGATCAATTCCATCCCTTGCATGTCATAGTTCATCACGAAGATCTAGTAGCTTAGTGATAGTGGCTAGAGAACTCTATCAATCACTATCTTATCTGGAAGTTTAACCCCCACTTGATTTAAGTGATTGTAGCACCCAGACATTCTGAGCACATGCTCACTAGCTGAGCTATTCAACTCCATCTTGTTGGCAAAAGAACTTGTCAGAGGTCTCACACCTCTCAACACGGGCATGAGCCTGAAATCCCAATTTCAGCTCTTGGAACATCTCATATGTTCTATGGCGTTCAAAACGTCATTCGAATCCCGATTCTAAGCCGTAAAGTATGGTGCACTAAACTATCAAGTAGTCATCAGGATGTGTTTGTCAGGTGTTCACAACATCCACAGACGACGTTGTAGGGGTTTGCACATCGATCGGTGCATCAGAGATGTAAGCCTTCTATGTAGCAGTGAGGACACTCCTCGGACTACGGACCTAGTCCTCATCATTGCTTACAATATCTTTCAAGTTAATATTTCTCTAGGAACATATTGAAACAGGGAGCTACAACATGAGCTATTTATCTACAACATATTTGCAAAGACAATTTAGACTATGTTCATGATAATTGAGTTCATTTAATGAACTCCCACTCAGATAGACATCCCTCTAGTCATCAAAGTGAAACATGATCCGAGTCAACTAGGCCGTGTCCGATCATCACGTGAGACGGACTAGTCAACATCGGTGAACATCTTCATGTTGATCGTATCTGCTATACGACTCATGCTCGACCTTTCGGTCTTCCGCGTTCCGAGGCCATGTCTGTACATGCTAGGCTCGTCAAGTCAACCTAAGTGTATTGCGTGTGTAAATCTGGCTTACACACGTTGTATTCGAACGTTAGAATCTATCACACCCGATCATCACGTGGTGCTTCGAAACGACAAACCTTCGCAACGGTGCACAGTTAGGGGGAACACTTTTCTTGAAATTTTAGTGAGGGATCATCTTATTTAAGCTACCGTCGTTCTAAGCAAATAAGATGTAAAACATGATAAACATCACATGCAATCAAATAGTGACATGATATGGCCAATATCATTTTGCTCCTTTTGATCTCCATCTTCGGGGCTCCATGATCATCGTTGTCACCGGCATGACACCATGATCTCCATCATCATGATCTCCATCATATTGTCTTCTTGAAGTTGTCTCGTCATCCATTACTTCTACTACTATGGCTAATGCTTTAGCAATAGAGTAAAGTAATTACATGACGTTTATGTTGACACGTAGGTCATAAATAAATTAAGACAACTCCTATGGCTCCTGCCGGTTGTCATACTCATCGACATGCAAGTCGTGATTCCTATTACAAGAACATGATCAATCTCATTCATCACATCCTTTTGGCCATATCACATCACAAGGCATATGCTGCAAAAATAAGTTAGACGTCCTCTAATTGTTGTTGCAAGTTTTTACGTGGCTGCTATAGGTTTCTAGCAAGAACGTTTCTTACCTACACGAAAACCACAACGTGATATGCCAATTTCTATTTACCCTTCATAAGGACCCTTTCCATCGAATCCGATCCGACTAAAGTGGGAGACAGACACCCGCTAGCCACCTTATGCAACTAGTGCATGTCAGTCGGTGGAACCAGTCTCACGTAAGCGTACGTGTAAGGTCGGTCCGGGCCGCTTCATCCCACGATGCCGCCGAATCAAGATAAGACTAGTAATGGCAAGTAAATTGACAAAATCGATGCCCACAACTGCTTTGTGTTCTACTCATGCATAGAAACTACGCATAGACCTAGCTCATGATGCCACTGTTGGGGATCGTAGCAGAAATTTAAAATTTTCTACGCATCACCAAGATCAATCTATGGAGTAATCTAGCAACAGGGGAAGGGGAGTGCATCTACATACCCTTGTAGATCGCTAAGCGGAAGCGTTGCAAGAACGCGGATGAAGGAGTCGTACTCGCAGCGATTCAGATCGCGGTTGATTCCGATCTAGCGCCGAACGGACGGCGCCTCCGCGTTCAACACACGTACAGCCCGGGGACGTCTCCTCCTTCTTGATCCAGCAAGGGGAGAGGAGAAGTTGAGGGAGAACTCCAGCATCATGACGGCGTGGTGGTGGAGCTTGTGGTATTCCTGCAGGGCTTCGCCAAGCTCTACGGAGGAGGAGGAAGAGTTGGAGGAGGGAGGGCTGCGCCAGGGGAGAGGTCACGCCTGCCCTCCCACCCCTCCACTATATATAGGGGAAAGGGGAGAGGGGGAGGCGCCCTAGGCTTTCCCCTAGGGGGCGGCGGCTAGGCAGATTGGATCTCCCTAGGGAAAATCCTAGGGAGACTTGCCCCCCAAGCCAAGCAGGTGGAGGCTTGCCTCCCAAGCCAGGTGGAGGCGCCCTACCCCCCAAGTAACATGGGAAAGGGTGTGGGCGGTGCACCACCCCTTATTGGGCTGGTTTGCCCCTTCCCCTTTGGCCCATGAGGCCCTCCCACACTTGCCGGGGCTCCCGAAACACCTTTCGGTCATGCTGGCCATAGCCTGATACCCCCGGAACACTTCCGGACTCCAATACCCTTCGTCCAATATATCGATCTTCACCGCCGGACCATTCTGGAACTCCTCGTGACGTTCGGGACCTCATCCGGGACTCTGAACTACCTTCGGTAACCACATACTATTTCCCATAACAACTCTAGCGTCACCGAACCTTAAGTGTGTAGACCCTACGGGTTCGGGAACCATGCAGACATGACCGAGACAACTCTCTAGCCAATAACCAACAGCGGGATCTGGATACCCATGTTGGCTCCCACATGTTCCACGATGATCTCATCGGATGAACCACGACGTCGAGGATTCAATCAATCCCGTATACAATTCCCTTTGTCCAGCGGTATTGTACTTGCCCGAGATTCGATCGTCGGTATCCCGATACCTTGTTCAATCTCGTTACCGGCAAGTCTCTTTACTTGTTCCGTAACACATCATCCCATGATCAACTCCTTGGTCACATTGTGCACATTATGATGATGTCCTACCGAGTGGGCCCAGAGATACCTCTCCGTTTACACGGAGTGACAAATCCCAGTCTCGATTCGTGCCAACCCAACAGACACTTTCAGAGATACCTGTAGTGTACCTTTATAGCCACCCAGTTACGTTGTGACGTTTGGCACACCCAAAGCACTCCTACGGTATCCGGGAGTTGCACAATCTCATGGTCTAAGGAAATGATACTTGACATTAGAAAAGCTTTAGCAAACGAACTACACGATCTTGTGCAAGGCTTAGGATTGGGTCTTGTCCATCACATCATTCTCCTAATGATGTGATCCCGTTATCAACGACATCCAATGTCCATGGTCAGGAAACCGTAACCATCTATTGATCAATGAGCTAGTCAACTAGAGGCTTACTAGGGACATGGTGTTGTCTATGTATCCACACATGTATCTGAGTTTCCTATCAATACAATTCTAGCATGGATAATAAACGATTATCATGAACAAGGAAATATAATAATAACCAATTTATTATTGCCTCTAGGGCATATTTCCAACAGGGGCTCCTAAGTAGGGGAAGGCTCTGATTACCAACTTGTAACACCCACGATGCGGCTATATCTCCCACGTGTCGGGGCACGACTTAGAGGCATAGCCGTATGGTAGGTTTGTCGCAAGAGGGGTAATCTTCATACAATCCCATGTACTGAATAAGAAAGGGATAAAGAGTTGGCTTACAATCGCCACTTCACACAAATATAAGTTAAACATACATCATCCAGAATACAATCAAGGTCCGACTAAGGAACCAAAATAAAAGAAGACAACCCCAAATGCTAGATCCGCGATCGTCCCAACTGGGCTCCACTACTGATCAACAGGAAACGAAACAACACAATGAACAAGATCTTCATCGAGCTCCCACTTGAGCTGGGTTGCGTCATCTGCACTGTCATCATTGGCACCTGCAACTGTTTGGAAGTATCTGTGAGCCACTAGGACTCAGCAATCTCATACCCGCGAGATCAAGACTATTTAAGCTTATGGGTAGGAAAGGGTAGTGAGGTGGAGCTGCAGCACTAAGCATAAATGGTGGCTAACATACGCAAATAAGAGCGAGAAGAGAAGCAACGCAACGATCGAGAAGCTAGAAGTGATCAAGAAGTGATCCTGAAAGCTACTTACGTTCAAGCATAACACAAGAACCGTGTTCACTTCCCGGACTCTGCTGAGAAGAGACCATCACGGCTACACACGCGGTTGATTCATTTTAATTAAGTAAAGTGTCAAGTTCTCTACAACTGGATATTAACAAATTCCCATCTGCCCATAACCGCGGGCACGACTTTCAAAAGTTCAAACCTTGCAGGGGTGTCCCAACTTAGCCCATCACAAGCTCTCATGGTCAACGAAGGATATTCCTTCTCCCAGGAAGACCCGACCAGTCTCGGAATCCTGGTTACAAGACATTTCGACAATGGTAAAACAAGACCAGCAAAGCCGCCCGATGTGCCGACAATCCCGATAGGATCTGCACATATCTCGTTCTCAGGGCAACACCGGATAGGTCAAGCTACGAGTAAAACCAGCCCTCAAGTTGCCCCGAGGTGGCCCCGCAGGCTGCCTGGTTCAGACCAACACTTAGACAAGCACTGGCCCAAGGGGGTTAAAATAAAGATGACCCTCGGGAGCGTGACTCCCAAGGGAAAAGTAGGTGGTGGTGAGGCAAATGGTAAAACCAAGGTTGGGCCTTGCTGGAGGAGTTTATTCAAAGCAAACTGTCAAGGGGTGCCCTTAACACCCAACCGCATAAGGAACACAAAATCAAGGAACATAGCACCGGTATGACGGAAACTAGGGCGGCAAGAGTGGAAGAAAACACCAGGCATAAGGCTGAGCCTTCCACCCTTCACCAAGTATATAGATGCATTAATTAAATAAGAGATAATAATGATATCCCAACAAATCCATGTTCCAACATGGAACAAACTTCATCTTCACCTGCAACTAGCAACACTATAAGAGGGGCTGAGCAAAAGCGGTAACATAGCCAAACAACGGTTTGCTAGGAAAGGTGGGTTAGAGGCTTGACATGGAAATATGGGAGGCATGATATAGCAAGTGGTAGGTAGCACGGCATAGCAATAGAGCGAACAAGTAGCAAACAAAGATAGAAGTGATTTCGAGGGTATGGTCATCTTGCCTGAGATTCCGCAAGGAAGAAGAACGAGTCCATGAAGAAGACAAACGGACGTAGTCGAACGAATCCCCACAAACGCGACGTTATCGGAACTAACCTGAAGAAGCAACACCGAAAAGAAGCAAACAACATAGTAAACAACCATCACATAAACATGGCATGATGCACAACCAAGTATGATGCATGTCCGCTTTAATGAGGCATGGCATGGCAAAATGCACAAACAATCCTACAAATTAAGTGGAGCTCAATATGCAACTCCGTTGCATATTGACGAAACACCACGTCAATTATTTAGTTCTCTCTCGTTTATGTACCCAACAATATTAAATGTTCTTAACATGGAAAGGGGTTAAGCAAATGAAAACTACCCATCTAGGCAAGTTTAAATGAGGCCGGAACAACAAGCAACAAGTCCGGAAAAAATCCTCATGAGCATATATTAGATTTGGTACTGTTCTACCCTAAACGGAAATTTTAGAGTTATAAAACATGCAAAGTGAAGCCACCATGTTAAACTAGGCATTATTCTACCCCATTTACATATAAAGTTTGTTAAGTTTGGAGCTACAGTTATTTAGTTATGAAATAAATCATTTTAACATGGCAATATGCAAATTTAATTAAATAGCACGTTTAAACATTTTAAACATAGATGGAAGTTGCAAATTATTAATATACACAAAATTCTAAGCAAGTTGCATATATAATATATTTAGATCCGATGCACGGTTGGTGAGTTATGATATGCATGATGTGCAAGGGTGTTTCTGTAAAACCGCATTCTTCGGACAAATAGATAAATTCGACAGGCAGGAAAAAAATATGAAACGGGCCAAAACTGGAGGAGCTGGGGGAGCTGCTCATAGTGGGCCTTGGGTCGGTTGGTGGAAGAGGCAAGCTGGAGGGGAGGCTGGGCTGCAGCTGGAGAGGCCCACGCGGGCGAGCAGAGAGGAGGTGGGGTCAACTCGCAGCTGGGTCTTGGCGCCGGAACCGGCCCATGCGGGTCAACGCGCGGTGGCAGCATGTGCTCGTTACTAAAGAACAACGACAACAATAGGTTCAGGGCGACGGACGGCGGGAACGGCTGCCGGCCACGTGGGACTTGGCGCGACGCTGGAGAGGAGGCAGGCTGCGGACGCGGCACGAGGTGGGGCCCCGGGCTGTCAGGGCGCAAACGCGGTCAACGCATGCAGATGATGACGAAGCAGCACCGGCGACAGAAACTTGGCGCGAGGCGAGGGAAGTGGTCGCGCTGGTCACGGCGGACCAGAGCGACGGTGGCGACCTTCGACAGGGAAGAGACTGATGGTGGCCGGGGTCACCGGAGTGGTGGCCGGACGGCGCAACAGCTCCCATGGCGGCTACTGTTGCCTGAAGAAAGAGAGGACAGAGAGAATTGAGAGAAGAATAGGGGAATGAGAGCTGAGAGAGAGACAGCAGGGAAGTAGAAGGGCGCGAGGGGTTCGTGGAGGAGGAGGTCATGGGGTCGAGGACGACGAATTCGTCCGTTCCGGAGGTGGATCCGGCACGAAACGGCGGCTGCTGATGCCTGAACCTCCCTGGATGCCATGGTAGACTCCCTAGGAGGTCTCTGCGAGGAGAGGCTGGATGGATCGGTGCTGGGACTTGCGGCTCGGCGCTCCTCTCGATCCATATCGAGGCAGGGAGGAGCTACGCTCTTGATTGGCCGGGCACGGAAAACCGAGTGGAGTTAGGGGGGGGTGGCGGCGCTGCGAGGGGATTTGGGCAGGTGGATGGCTGCAGCTATCTGGTCGACTAGACAAGAATCGGGAGGGATCCCGAGGTGGGAGATGAGTGCGGCGGCAGCAGGGACAACTGTTGGGGAACGTAGTAATTTCAAAAAAATTCCTACGCACATGCAAGATCATGGTGATGCATAGCAATGAGAGGGGAGAGTGTTGTCCACGTACCCTCGTAGACCCAAAGCGGAACCGTTAGCACAACGCGGTTGATGAAGTCGTACGTCTTCACGATTCGACCGATCAAGTACGGAACGCACGACACCTCCCAGTTCAGCACACGTTCAGCCCGATGACGTCCCTTGAACTCCGATCCAGCTGAGTGTTGAGGGAGAGTTTCGTCAGCACTAAGGCGTGGTGACGATGATGATGTTCTATCGACGCAGGGCTTCGCCTAAGCACCGCTACAGTATTATCGAGGCGGACTATGGTGGAGGGGGGCACTGCACACGGCTAAAAGATCAAACGATCAATTGTTGTGTCTCTAGGGTGCCCCCTGCCCCCGTATATAAAGGAGCAAGGGGGGAGGTGCGGCCGTCCTAGAGGGGGCACGCTAGGAGGAGTCCTACTCCTACCGGGAGTAGGACCCCCCTCCCTTTTTCCTTGTTGGACTAGGAGTGGAGGGGGAAAGAGGAGGGAGAGAGGAAGGAAAGGGGGGGGGCGCCGCCCCCCTCTCCTTGCCCTATTAGGACTAGGGGGGAGGGGCGCGCAGCCCTGCGCTGGCTGCCTCTCCTCTTCTCCACAAGGCCCACTATGGCCCATTAAGCTCCCGGGGGGTTCCGGTAACCTCCCGGTACTCCAGTAAAATCCCAATTTCACCCAGAACACTTCCGATATCCAAACATAGGCTTCCAATATATCAATCTTCATGTCTAAACCATTTCGAGACTCCTCGTCATGCCCGTGATCACATGCGGGACTCCGAACAACCTTCGGTACATCAAAACATATAAACTCATAATATAACTGTCATCGAAACGTTAAGCGTGCGGACCCTACGGGTTCGAGAACTATGTACACATGACCGAGACACGTCTCCGGTCAATAACCAATAGCGGAAACTAGATGCTCATATTGGCTCCCACATATTCTACGCAGATCTTTATCGGTCAGACAGCATAACAACATACGTTGTTCGCTTTGTCATCGGTATGTTACTTGCCCGAGATTCGATCGTCCGTATCTCAATACCTAGTTCAATCTCGTTATCGGCAAGTCTCTTTACTCGTTCTGTAATACATCATCCCGCAACTAACTCATTAGTTGCAATGCTTGCAAGGCTTAAGTGATGTGGATTACCGAGAGGGCCCAGAGATACCTCTCCGACAATCGGAGTGACAAATCCTAATCTCGAAATACGCCAACCCAACAGGTACCTTCGGAGACACATGTAGAGCACCTTTATAATCACCCAGTTACGTTGTGACGTTTGGTTGCACACAAAGTGTTCCTCCGGTAAACGGGAGTTGCATAATCTCATAGTCATAGGAACATGTATAAGTCATGAAGAAAGCAGTAGCAACATACTAAACGATCGAGTGCTAAGCTAACGGAATGGGTCAAGTCAATCACATCATTCTCCTAATGATGTGATCCTGTTAATCAAATGACAACCCATGTCAATGGCTAGGAAACTTAACCATCTTTGATCAACGAGCTAGTCAAGTAGAGGCATACTAGTGACACTCTGTTTGTCTATGTATTCACACATGTATTATGTTTCCGGTTAATACAATTCTAGCATGAATAATAAACATTTATCATGATATAAGGAAATAAATAATAACTTTATTATTTCCTCTAGGGCATATTTCCTTCAGTCTCCCACTTGCACTAGAGTCAATAATCTAGATTACAAAGTAATGATTCTAACACCCATGGAGCCTTGGTGCTGATCATGTTTTGCTCGTGGAAGAGGCTTAGTCAACGGGTCTGCAACATTCAGATCCGTATGTATCTTGAAAATTTCTATGTCTCCCACTTGGACTTAATCCCGGATGGAATTGAAGTGTCTCTTGATGTGCTTGGTTCTCTTGTGAAATCTGGATTCCTTCGCCAAGGCAATTGCACCAGTATTGTCACAAAAGATTTTCATTGGACCCGATGCACCAGGTATGACACCTAGATCGGATATGAACTCCTTCATCCATACTCCTTCATTTGCTGCTTCCGAAGTAGCTATGTACTCCGTTTCACACGTAGATCCCGCCATGACGCTTTGTTTAGAACTGCACCAACTGACAGCTCCGCCGTTCAATGTAAATACGTATCCGGTTTGCGATTTAGAATTGTCCGGATCAGTGTCAAAGCTTGCATCAATGTAACCGTTTATGATGAACTCTTTGTCACCTCCATAAACGAGAAACATATCCTTAGTCCTTTTCAGGTATTTCAGGATGTTCTTGACCGCTGTCCAGTGATCCACTCCTGGATTACTTTGGTACCTCCCCGCTAGACTTACAGCAAGGCACACATCAGGTCTAGTACACAGCATTGCATACATGATAGAGCCTATGGCTGAAGCATAGGGAACATCTTTCATTTTCTCTCTATCTTCTGCAGTGGTCGTGCATTGAGTCTTACTCAACTTCACACCTTGTAATACAGGCAAGAACCCTTTCTTTGCTTGATCCATTTTAAACTTCTTCAAAACTTTGTCAAGGTATGTGCTTTGTGAAAGTCCAATTAAGCGTCTTGATCTATCTCTATAGATCTTGATGCCCAATATATAAGTAGCTTCACCGAGGTCTTTCATTGAAAAACTCTTATTCAAGTATCCCTTTATGCTATCCAAAAATTCTATATCATTTCCAATCAACAATATGTCATCCACATATAATATCAGAAATGCTACAGAGCTCCTACTCACTTTCTTGTAAATACAGGCTTCTCCAAAAGTCTGTACAAAACCAAATGCTTTGATCACACTATCAAAGCGTTTATTCCAACTCCGAGAAGCTTGCACCAGTCCATAAATGGATCGCTGGAGCTTGCATACTTTGTTAGCTCCCTTTGGATCAACAAAACCTTCCGGTTGCATCATATACAACTCTTCTTCCAGAAATCCATTCAGGAATGTAGTTTTGACATCCATTTGCCAAATTTCATAATCATAAAATGCGGCAATTGCTAACATGATTCGGACAGACTTAAGCATCGCTACGGGTGAGAAGGTCTCATCATAGTCAATCCCTTGAACTTGTCGAAAACCTTTCGCAACAAGTCGAGCTTTATAGACAGTAACATTACTGTCAGCGTCAGTCTTCTTCTTGAAGATCCATTTATTCTCAATTGCTTGCCGATCATCGGAAAGTCAACCAAAGTCCATACTTTGTTCTCATACATGGATCCCATCTCAGATTTCATGGCCTCAAGCCATTTCGCGGAATCTGGGCTCACCATCGCTTCTTCATAGTTCGTAGGTTCATCACGGTCTAGTAACATAACTTCCAGAACAGGATTACCGTACCACTCTGGTGCGGATCTTACTTTGGTTGACCTACGAGGTTCAGCAACAACTTGATCTGAAGTTTCATGATCATCATCATTAACTTCTTCACTAATTGGTGCAGGTGTCGCAGAAACCGGTTTCTGCGATGAACTACTTTCCAATAGGGGAGCAGGTATAGTTACCTCATCAAGCTCTACTTTCCTCCCACTCACTTCTTTCGAGAGAAACTCCTTCTTCAGAAAGATTCCGAATTTAGCAACAAAAGTCTTGCCTTCAGATCTGTGATAGAAGGTGTACCCAACAGTCTCCTTTGGGTATCCTATGAAGACACATTTCTCCGATTTGGGTTCGAGTTTATCAGGTTGAAGCTTTTTCACATAAGCATCACAACCCCAAACTTTCAGAAACGACAACTTTGGTTTCTTGCCAAAC
Organism: Triticum urartu; assembly: GCF_003073215.2. NCBI lineage: Eukaryota > Viridiplantae > Streptophyta > Magnoliopsida > Poales > Poaceae > Triticum > Triticum urartu. The sequence goes on along the minus strand of NC_053023.1, from coordinate 72,728,194 downwards.
CACAGTTCATAAGGCGTCGTCTCGATGGATTTCGATGGTGCCCTATTTAACGTGAATGAGGCCGTCTCTAAAGCATAACCCCAAAACGATAGCGGTAAATTAGTAAGAGACATCATAGATCGTACCATATCTAGTAAAGTACGATTACGACGTTCGGACACACCATTACGCTGTGGTGTTCCGGGTGGCGTGAGTTGCGAAACTATTCCGCATTGTTTCAAATGAAGACCAAACACATAACTCAAATATTCTCCTCCGCGATCAGATCGTAGAAACTTTATTTTCTTGTTACGATGATTTTCAACTTCACTCTGAAATTCTTTGAACTTTTCAAACGTTTCAGACTTATGTTTCATTAAGTAGATATACCCATATCTGCTTAAATCATCTGTGAAGGTGAGAAAATAACGATATCCGCCATGAGCCTCGACATTCATCGGACCACATACAACTGTATGTATGATTTCGAACAAATATGTTGCTCTCTCCATAGTTCTGGAGAACGACGTTTTAGTCATCTTGCCCATGAGGCACGGTTCGTAAGTACCAAGTGATTCATAATCAAGTGATTCCAAAAGTCCATCAGTATGGAGCTTATTCATGCGCTTTACACCGATATGACCTAAACGGCAGTGCCGCAAATAAGTTGCACTATCATTATCAACTCTGCATCTTTTGGCCTCAATATTATGAATATGTGTATCAGTACTATCGAGATTCAACAAAAATAGACCACTCTTCAAGGGTGCATGACCATAAAAGTTATTACTCATATAAATAGAACAACCATTATTCTCTGATTTAAATGAATAACCGTCTCGCATCAAACAAGATCTAGATATAATGTTCATGCTCAATGCTGGCACCAAATAACAATTATTTAGGTCTAATACTAATCCCGAAGGTAGATGTAGAGGTAACGTGCCAACTGCGATCACATCGACTTTGGAACCATTTCCCACGCGCATCATCACCTCGTCCTTAGCCAATCTTCGCTTAATCCGTAGCCCTTGTTTCGAGTTGCAAATAATAGCAACAGAACCAGTATCAAATACCCAGGTGCTACTGCGAGCATTAGTAAGGTACACATCAATAACATGTATATCACATATATATACCTTTGTTCACCTTGCCATCCTTCTTATCCGCCAAATACTTGGGGTAGTTCCGCTTCCAGTGACCAGTCTGCTTGCAGTAGAAGCACTCAGTCTCAGGCTTAGGTCCAGACTTGGGTTTCTTCTCCTGAGAAGCAACTTGCTTGCTGTTCTTCTTGAAGTTCCCCTTCTTCTTCCCTTTGCCCTTTTTCTTGAAACTGGTGGTCTTATTAACCATCAACACTTGATGCTCCTTTTTGGTTTCTACCTCCACAGCCTTTAGCATTGCGAAGAGCTCGGGAATCGTCTTATCCATCCCTTGCATGTTATAGTTCATCACGAAGCTCTTGTAGCTTGGTGGCAGTGATTGAAGAATTCTGTCAATGACGCTATCATCCGGAAGATTAACTCCCAGTTGAATCAAGTGATTGCAGTACCCAGACATCTTGAGTATATGCTCACTGACAGAACTATTCTCCTCCATCTTGCAGATGTAGAACTTATTGGAGACTTCATATCTCTCAATCCGGGCATTCTTTTGAAATATTAACTTCAACTCCTGGAACATCTCATATGCTCCATGACGTTCAAAACATCGTTGAAGTCCCGGTTCTAAGTCGTAAAGCATGGCACACTGAACTATCGAGTAGTCATCAACACTTGACTGCCAGGCATTCACAATGTCTGCAGTTGCTGGCGCAGGTGGTACACCTAGCGGTGCTTCCAGGACGTAACTCTTCTGTGCAGCAATGAGGATAATCCTCAAGTTATGGACCCAGTCCGTGTAATTGCTACCATCATCTTTCAACTTTGCTTTCTCAAGGAACGCATTAAAATTCAACGGAATAACAACACGGGCCATCTATCTACAATCAACATAGACAAGCAAGATACTATCAGGTACTAAGTTCATGATAAATTTAAGTTCAATTAATCATATTACTTAATAACTCCCACTTAGATAGACATCCCTCTAATCCTCTAAGTGATCACGTGATCCATATCAACTAAACCATGTCCGATCATCACGTGAGATGGAGTAGTTTCAACGGTGAACATCACTATGTTGATCATATCTACTATATGATTCACGCTCGACCTTTCGGTCTCCGTGTTTCGAGGCCATATCTGTTATATGCTAGGCTCGTCAAGTTTAACCTAAGTATTCCGCGTGTGCAACTGTTTTGCACCTGTTGTATTTGAACGTAGAGCCTATCACACTCGATCATCACGTGGTGTCTCAGCACGAAGAACTTTCGCAATGGTGCATACTCAGGGAGAACACTTATACTTTCATAATTTAGTGAGGGATCATCTTATAATGCTACCATCAATCAAAGCAAGATAAGATGCATAAAAGATAAACATCACATGCAATCAATATAACTGATATGACATGGCCATCATCATCTTGTGCTTGTGATCTCCATCTCCGAAGCACCGTCATGATCACCATCGTCACCGGCGCGACACATTGATCTCCATCGTAGCATCATTGTCGTCTCGCCAATCTTATGCTTCTACGACTATCGCTACCGCTTAGTGATAAAGTAAAGCATTACAGGGCGATTGCATTGCATACAATAAAGCGACAACCATATGGCTATTGCCAGTTGCCGATAACTCGGTTACAAAACATGATCATCTCATACAATAAAATTTAGCATCATGTCTTGACCATATCACATCACAACATGCCCTGCAAAAACAAGTTAGACGTCCTCTACTTTGTTGTTGCAAATTTTACATGGCTGCTACGGGCTTAGCAAGAACCGTTCTTACCTACGCATCAAAACCACAATGATAGTTTGTCAAGTTGGTGCTGTTTTAACCTTCGCAAGGACCAGGCGTAGCCACACTCGGTTCAACTAAAGTTAGAGAAACTGACACCCGCCAGCCACCTGTGTGCAAAGCACATCGGTAGAACCAGTCTCGCGTAAGCGTACGCGTAATGCCGGTCCGGGCCGCTTCATCCAACAATACCGCCGAACCAAAGTATGACATGCTGGTAAGTAGTATGACTTATATCGCCCACAACTCACTTGTGTTCTACTCGTGCATATGACATCTACGCATAAAACCTGGCTCTGATACCACTGTTGGGGAACATAGTAATTTCAAAAAATTTCCTACGCACACGCAAGATCATGGTGATGCATAGCAACAAGAGGGGAGAGTGTTGTCCACGTACCCTCGTAGACCGAAAGCGGAAGTGTTAGCACAACGCGGTTGATGTAGTCGTACGTCTTCACGATCCGACCGATCAAGTACCGAACGCACGGCACCTCCAAGTTCTGCACACGTTCAGCCCGATGACGTCCCTTGAACTCCGATCCAGCCGAGTGTTGAGGGAGAGTTTCGTCAACACGACAGCGTGGTGACGATGATGGTGTTCTACCGACGCAGGGCTTCGCCTAAACACCGCTACAGTATTATCGAGGTGGACTATGGTGTAGGGGGGCACCGCACACGGCTAAAAGATCAAACGATCAATTGTTGTGTCTCTAGGGTGCCCTCTGCCCCGTTATATAAAGGAGCAAGGGGGGGAGGTGCGGCCGGCCTAGAGGGGGCGCGCCAGGAGGAGTCCTACTCCTACCGGGAGTAGGACTCCCTCCCATTTTCCTTGTTGGACTAGGAGTGGAGGGGGAATGAGGAGGGAGAGAGGAAGGAAAGGGGGGGCACCGCCCCCCTCTCCTTGTCCTATTCGGACTAGGGGGGAGGGGCGCACGGCCCTGCCCTGGCTGCCTCTCCTCTTCTCCACAAGGCCCACTATGGCCCATTAAGCTCCCGGGGGGTTCCGGTAACCTCCCGGTACTCCGGTAAAATCTCGATTTCACCCGGAACACTTCCGATATCCAAACATAAGCTTCTAATATATCAATCTTCATGTATCGACCATTTCGAGACTCCTCGTCATGCCCGTGATCACATGCGGGACTCCGAACAACCTTCGGTACATCAAAACATATAAACTCATAATATAACTGTCATCGAAACATTAAGCGTGCGGACCCTACGGGTTCGAGAACTATGTAAACATGACCGAGACACGTCTCCGGTCTATAACCAATAGCGAAACCTGGATGCTCATATTGGCTCCCACATATTCTACGAAGATCTTTATCGGTCAAACCGCATAACAACATACGTTGTTCCCTTTGTCATCGGTATGTTACTTGCCCGAGATTCGATCGTCGGTATCTCAATACCTAGTTCAATCTCGTTACCGGCAAGTCTCTTTACTCGTTCTGTAATACATCATCCCGCAACTAACTCATTAGTTGCAATGCTTGCAAGGCTTAAGTGATGTGGATTACCAAGAGGGCCCAGAGATACCTCTCCGACAATCGGAGTGACAAATCCTAATCTCGAAATACGCCAACCCAACAGGTACCTTCGGAGACACATGTAGACAACCTTTATAATCACCCAGTTACGTTGTGACGTTTGGTTGCACATAAAGTGTTCCTCCAGTAAACGGGAGTTGCATAATCTCATAGTCATATGAACATGTATAAGTCATGATGAAAGCAATAGCAACATACTAAACGATCAAGTGCTAAGCTAACGGAATGGGTCAAGTCAATCACATCATTCTCCTAATGATGTGATCCCGTTAATCAAATGACAACCCATGTCAATGGCTAGGAAACTTAACCATCTTTGATAACGAGCTAGTCAAGTAGATGCATACTAGTGACACTCTGTTTGTCTATGTATTCACACATGTATTATGTTTCCGGTTAATACAATTCTAGCATGAATAATAAACATTTATCATGATATAAGGAAATAAATAATAACTTTATTATTTCCTCTAGGGCATATTTCCTTCAATAACTCCCCTAGAATTTAGGGTTGGTTTCTTATATAGCAAAAGAATTTAGGAAGGGACTAGAATGACCCTCCGATTTAGATCGAACACTCAAGATAATTACGGTGGGCGAGCCCAACAAATAAATGAAAACATTTTAGGGATGTTGGGTGACGATCCGGACTCAACGGTAACGAAAGTCTAGTTCGAGTTCGGGGAAGTTTCAGACACGGGGGAGGAGTCGTTGCACTGTGCAAAGAGGGGTTAGGAGGGGTTAGGCGGTTGGTAGGTGGGATGTGTAAAAGCCCTCGGGCTGAAAGGAGAGAAGAGAGAGAGAGGCCCGACAGTAGTCTTCGGAGAACGAAAACGTCCGACATATGACCGGCTATTATTGCCGCTGTATTTATTCGTTGGGACGTCAACGGACTCCGAATGCGATGAAACTCGGCAGGCGACCTACTAACAACATAACAAAACTGCATGCTAACTTTCAACCCATTCCGAGAACGTTTTCTGGCCACTTATAAAATAATATTTCGGACATGCCGCAGGCGCGTGCGAGTGTGGTTGGGCTCAGAACTGACAACGGAAGGAACAGGGAGACCCGGACAGATGCAAGTTTGAAAACATGATGATGCAATGCACATGATGACATGGAAAGATGCAACACGCAAGCGAAAGACATGGCAATGACGGCGGAAAACTGGGAGACACCTGGCGCATCGGTCTTGGGGAGTTACAACCGCGTCAACCCTGAAGAAACCAAAGAAATACAAAGGCAAGTAAATCATCTCACAGACCATGGACATGTACGTGAAAGTTTGAGCCCTTGTGCCGTCCCGGTCATTCTTGTGCCAAAACGAGACGGTAGCTTTCGCATGTGCTCCGATTGTAGACCTATCAATTCTATCACCGTTCATTATAGGTATCCCATCCCACGCTTGATGAACTTAGTGGTGCCACTATATTTTCAAAAATCGATCTTAAGAGTGGTTACTATCAAATTTGAATACAAGAGGGTGATGAATGGAAAACCGCTTTCAAAACCAAGTTTGGGTTGTATGAGTGGTTAGTCATGCCTATGGGTCTATCGGAAGCACCAGGTACTTTTATGCATCTTATGAACCATGTTTTTCGCCCTTACATTGGTGTGTTTGTTGTGGTCTACTTCGATGATATCCTTGTTTTTAGCAAGTCTCTCAAAGAGCATGTCACCCATGTCCGAACCATTTTGCAAACTCTTCGAAAAGAGCATCTCTATGCTAATATGGAGAAATGCCTTTTTGGCGTTGATAAGCTTGTTTTCTTGGGTTTTGTTGTATCTTCTAAGGGTGTTCATGTTGATGAGTCCAAGATCAATGCTATTAAGACTTGGCCACAACCAACCAATTTGCAACAAGTGCGTAGCTTTCTTGGCCTTGCAGGTTTCTATCATTGCTTTGTGAAAGATTTTAGCACCATTGCTTCTCCTTTGCATGCTTTGAGCAAGAAGAATGCGCCTTTTGTTTGGGGACCATCCCAAGATACCGCTTTCAATGAGCTTAAGAATTTGCTTACTCATGCTCCTATGCTTGCTTTACCCAACTTTAACAAACCCTTTGAGATTCATTGCGATGCTAGTGGTAATGGCATAGGAGGTGTGTTAACGCAAGAGAAGCGCCCCATAGCTTACTTTAGTGAGAAACTCTCCGGCGCGCAACTCAATTACCTCATATATGACAAAGAGCTCTATGCTTTAGTCCGCGTTTTGCATGAATGGGAACACTATCTTCGCCCTCATGAATTTATCATTCATACCGATCATGAAACGCTCAAGTATCTTAAGGGCCAAACCAAGTTGAACAAGGGTCATGCTAAATGGAGTGAATTTATTGAGTCTTTTCCTTATGTCATCAAGTACATTAAAGGTAAGGAAAACATTGTGGCGGATGCCCTTTCCTGCATATGCATGCTTGTTACTCAACTTGAATTGGATGTCATTGGCTTTGAGCATATAAAAGACTTGTATGAGCATGATCCTACTTTTGCTACTCCTTATGCCAAGTGTTTGACGCACACCTCTTGGGAACGCTATTACATCAAAGATGGATATCTTATGAGAGCTAACAAACTTTGCATCCCCGAGTTTTCTCTTCGTTTGTTGCTTTTGCAGGAATCTCATGGAGGAGGCTTAATGGGATATTTTAGACGAGACAAGACGTTCGCCATGCTCTCGAAGAACTACTTTTGGCCCAAGATGTTTCGCGACGTCAACCGCTTCACCAACCGATGCTCTACATGTCGCAAAGCTAAGTCCAAAGCTCAATTCCATGGCCTTTACATGCCTCTCCCAATTCCTTATCAACCATGGGAAGACATTAGCATGGACTTTGTACTTGGATTGCCTAGGACTAAAAATGGGAAAGATTCAGTATTTGTCGTTGTGGACCGTTTCTCCAAGATGGCACATTTCATTCTTTGCAACAAGTAGACGATGTTTCACATGTTGATAATCTCTTTTGTAGGGAAATATTGCGTCTACATGTAGTGCCAAAGACGATTGTATCGGACCGCGACGTCAAGTTCCTAAGCTACTTTTGGGAGACCCTATGCGCCAAGCTCGGAATCAAGCTACTCTTCTCCACGGCTTACCATCCTCAAACCGACGGCCAAACGGAGGTGACCAACCGCACACTCTCCGCTCTACTTCGAGTACTCATCAAGAAGAACATCAAGGAGTGGGAAGAGTGCCTACCTATCGCCGAGTTCGCCTACACCCGAGCAAAACACTCAACAACCGACAAGTCCTCCTTCGAGGTCGTCTACAGATTCAACCCATTGTCATCATTGGACATTCTTACTCTACCACTCCAAGAGCGCATCAATTTGGACACAAGTGCACGGGTGAGACATCTCAAGAAGGTGCATGATGATACAAGAAACACCATCGAGCGCCAAGTTCAACGCCTTGCGACCAAGCTCAACTTCAACAAGCAACCTATGGTATTCAATACTGAATATCTCGTGTGGCTACACCTTCGCAATGACCGCTTTCCCCAAGAACGCAAGTCCAAACTTCGACCACGAGCGGATGGACCCTTCAAGGTGCTTGCACGCTACAACAACAACGCATACAAGATCGACATTCCACGAGACAAGTACTCCGTGAGCGATATCTTCAACATCAAAGATATCTCTCCCTACCATGGTGATGAAGAATTTGATCCGAGGAGGGATCTTCCCCAAGGGAGGGGAGATGATGTGGAGCATCCCAAGGTCATCCCCATGGACCTACCATCGCCTCACCAAGTGCCTAGCGGACCCATGACACGAGCACGCGCAAGAGCTCTCAAAACCGAGGTGACATCACTCCTCTCACGTTTCCACTTCGATGCACATGAGACATGGCTACTACCTCATATGGACACTTTGTGCATACTCAGATATCATGGAGAAGCTAAGGAGCAAGGAGAAGGAGAAGATGAAGATGAACGTGAAGACGGAGAGGAAGAAGTGATGAAGAAGAAGCTACAGGCTCCGGACGACCAACGCCACCGCACCCAAGCCAAATCTATGGATTTCCAGAGCCCAACGGACGACCGACGCCCGGACGTCTGACCCCGTCCGGACGTCCGACTGAAGCACACCCGAGCCGAACTTACGGACGTCCGACAGGCACCGGACGTATGGACCCTCGCGAGCCTCCGGACGACCGGTGACTCCCGGACGTCCGGCGCCTGGGCGCTGCCATGTGTTGGGCCGTAGCCCATGTACCCCTTTTTCGCCCCTTTTGCACTAAGACTATATATAGACCTCTCCCTCCTCCTTTCTAGGGTTAGCAAAGGATTAGCTCATATTTTGTGTGAGAGATTTTTGCTCATCCACTTGGATACCTTCTCCTCGGAGATTCGAGCCTCCACCGGAGAAGATCCCCCAAGAGGATTCAAGACCCCTTTTAGGTAAGAACTCAAGACCTCCTCACGGAGAAGACCGGCTACCCTTGTATCGTCCCTAGTTGTCCATGGATCGTGTATCTTTCCTTATGTACTCGAGGATCTAGCACATGTGTGACTTATTCGTGTTGGTTTAGTGTTTCCTCTTGTGTTTCCCCTTGTGTTTTCCCTTGTTTTCCCCCTCGTGTTCCTCGTGTTCTTTGCGGGATCTGCTCCTTTCGTGAAAGATCGGGTGATTAGGGTTCTACCCTACATCAATCACATAAACACACCAACATGATTCATTGCCTGACTTGTGATGATGTCTTTGTTTGTGATTCTCAAAGTGAGATCAAAGGTATGGTGCATAATTTTTATGAGCATCTATTCACTTCTAAACCTTGTGATGCTGCTGATGTTGTCCTTGATGCTATTCCTCACAAGTTTTCTGATGAGATGACTGATGATATTTGTAAGCCATACACTAATGAGGAAATTAAGGCTGCACTTTTTCCAGAAGGGGCCTACTAAAGCTCCTGGGTCGGATGGTTTTCCAACTCTCTTCTACCAGACACATTGGGATTTCTTGGGAGAGGAAATATGTCAGGCCCTCAGGAGTTTCTTGGAAGGGAAGCCTATTCTGAATGACTTATGTGACTCGGTGGTTGTTCTGGTTCCCAAGGTTGCAAGACCCAAGCAACTAAAGAACTTCCATCCTATCAGTCCATGCAACATTTATATAGAATTGGACCCAAAGTCCTGGCTAACCATTTGAAGATGTTGTTACCTGTTCTCATTTCTGAGTTTCAAAGTGCTTTTGTCCCTAGTAGATTAATCACCAACAATATTCTTATTGCTTATGAATCTTTGCACACAATTAGACAACGGTGTGCTAAGCATCCCTTATTTGCCATGAAGATGGATATGATGAAAGCATACAACCGTGTTCAATGGAGTTATCTTCATGGTTATCTCTTCAAGCTTGGTTTTTCCCCTGCATGGATTAATTTGATGATGAGGTCCCTCACCAATGTTTATTATGCTCTCACTGTTAATGGAGAGCTTACCGAGCCTTTGATGCCTTCGAGAGGGATCCGTCATGGTGATCCTATCAGTCCCTACTTATTTATTTTATGCATTGAAGGTCTGTCAAGCCGGTTACTTCACAAGGAGAATTGTGGTGAGCTACATATTAGGAACGGTCACTTTGGTCCACCTATCTCACATCTCTTATTTGCCGATGACAACCTCTTCTTTGCAAGAAGCGACGTGCATAGCGTGGATGCTTTGGAGTCTATCCTAGATCTTTATTGTTCTGGGTCTGCACAGTTGATTAACAATGATAAATCCTCTCCATTCTTTGGCCGTCTCTGCCTGAAAAATGTTAAATAGAGAGTGAAGTCTACATTGGGAATTTCTAGTGAATCTTTCAGTGACACTTACTTAGGCATGCCCATAGAGGTGGGAAATCTCCCACTAGTACCTTCAAATTCCTGCCTAATCGGGCTTGGCGGTGCATTTATGGATGGTCTGATCGTCCTATGTCTCGTGCCGGGAAAGATTTGCCGAAGTCAATCATACAGGCAATTCCGACATTTATCATGAGTTGCTTTGAACTACCAAAAGGGATCTGTGAGAAACTTAGGCAGATTATGCTCTCATTGTATGATTGGTGGGCAGAGAGAATGGCAAAAAGAAACTCCATTGGAGAGCTTGGGATTGTCTCTTAGCCCCCAAGTCACTGGGTCGTATGGGTTTCTGTGATATGAGGCTCTTCAATTTGGCTATGCTTGCCAAACAGGGTTGACGGTTGATCACCGAACCAAAAATTCTTTGTGTGCTCATGTGCTTAAGGGACGATATTACCCTCACTCTTACTTTTGTAATGCCCAACAACCAAGGTCGACCTCTGCAAAGTGGCGCAACATTCTTGCTAGTCATGATCTGCTGAAATGTGGAGCATAATGTGGGATTGGTGATGGAAAACAAGTTCATGTTCTTTTCGATCATTGGACCCCCTTCATACCTTCGTATATTCTTCAGCCTATCTTCCCCACTCCTTGAACTGCTAAGGTCCATTGCTTGCTGGATGAGGACAATGGAACATGGAATGAGGAAACAATGCGAGCCTTTTTCAGAGATGATGTTTCCTCGGCTATACTATGCATCCCCATCAGGCGCCAGGGGGAGGATTCCGTCAGGTGGCCCTTCACAAGGTTTGGTGAGTACTTGGTCTAATCAGCTTACAATTTGGCTCGTTCGTATATGTTTTTGGTCTGCCAATGCAAGAAGGGCCAGGGACAAAGCTCGAACCGATCTATTGAAGAAACGCAGTGGAATCTGGACTGTTAAGGCTCCTAATAAGATGAAGGTGTTCTTGTTGAGATTTGCTCAGCATTGTTTACCAACTGGTGCTCAACTATCATGTCATCATGTACCAACTTCCGAGCTGTGTTGTTTTGGTGGGCGGCTTGAATGTGTGGAGCATGCTTTGTTCTTCTTCCACATGCAAGAGAGATTTGGAAACTTACCAAAGAAGCATATGATATTAATCTCATGCGCTATGCTTTTATTTGTCCCAAATTGTGGTTTTTTTGACATTTTAGTCGTTCTTTAGGACATGGTTGTATTGTTCTAACAGTGACTGTTTGGCACATATGGGAGGCACGCAATTTTGCTAGAAATAATCCTGAAGCTCCTCATCCACGCCATAAAGCGGAGAAAATCAAGGCTTATGTACATATGATTTAGCAGCATCTTTATCAACCGGTATCTGCTCACAGGCGTGTATCCAACGACTCGATGATGATTTGGTTGCCGCCGCCAGGTTCTATTGTCTTTTAACTCTGATGCTGCCATTTTCACTCAGATGAATAAATCGGGTATTGGGATAATTGGCAGAGACCATGTTGGCGGATGTGTGGTGGCATGCAGCGAGCCGATCCTTACGGAGTTGGAACCTGAAACGGCTGAAGCCATAGCCCTGAGGCCTGCTGTTTAGTTGGCGCGAAATGAACATGTCTCCCATGCTATCTTTGTCTGAGATTGTTTATCTCGGGCGCACAGGCTAAAGTCATCAGTTATTGATCGTTCGCATGTCGGCTCACTTGTTCTGACATCAAGTGTCTTTCTAGCAGGTTTGCCTCCATGATATTTAAGCATGTTCGTCGGCATTTAAATGTTGTACCTCATTTGTTAGCAAAATCATGTATGCACCCTATTAGTCCTACTATTTTCCATTCTATTCTAGATCGTATCCGGGGAACTTTATGTAATGTCGTTGTTTAATCAAATAGAGCTGAAGTTCTTAAGAAAATTATATGAGGATCTTGGACGCATGATCAATCAACGCCACTGTCTTTAATGGTACAAATAGGGACAGACAAAAAGAAAAACAAATGTGCAATGGTGGCTCTAGCAAACCCTCTTGATACCAATATACCTTGGATAATTAATCTTGAAGTGGTTGAGAAATACAAGTTGATGACCTTGGTGAGACATTATGCAAATTTTAATCATGGGTTACTAGCTAGGTCTATGCCAAAACTTAGAGCACCTACATCCGAACTCTTCAAACGCTCCTATACATCGAGGCAGACGGTTTGGTGAGTGTCCTGTCAAAAAACACTCAATCGGTCTTACACATTCGGGCTGACCGACCCCCCCCCCCCCCCCCCTCATACCGGGACCATATCCGGGGTGGATATGAGGAGGCATGGACGCGTTTGGGCGCGTTCGCCATGTCTGGCCTAAAAATTCCACAAACCCTCCCCCTGACCTTACATAACCAGCCCTTTTCCTCTCCTCTCTTCTTCGTCGTCCGTGCTGGCCCTCCCCTAGCTTTGCCGCTGCCCCGACCCCTCAGCGTCGCCACCGTCGCCACAAAACTCCTCCCCGCAAATCTCGCCACCCCGAATGCCGCGACGGTACGTTCGGCTCTTCTCGGACTTCACTTTGCCCTCCATGTGTTCAAAAAATTGAACGATCAGTTTTTTTAGGCTTTGAGAAGCCTGAAGAACAAGTCCACTTCCCGAAGCAAGATGCAAATCATATTATGAATTTTTTGCATATGCATCTTCGAGATGAACATGTGCACGTGCAACTACTCAATGATCTTGTGGAGCATATATGGGTCCACAATGAAAACCAAGGAGTTTAATGTTTGAAATTGTGCACTTCAAATAAATTGTATGTTAAAATTGTGATTGAACTATGTATTTTATATTTGTACCGCGTTTGAATTGTGGAACTACTCAATGATCTTTCGTATTCATGTGTATGATTGATGTGCATGTATTTGAGAGTTTTGATATTAGGAGTGAGACTGCCTGACATGACATATAAGGGGTCGTCCGGCGCGTCGGCGGATTTGCCAGATGCTCTTATGAAAACCGTGGAGTTGTGTATATGATGGCCACCTTGTATGCCAAATTGGCAACACATACAAACAAATAAAAGAGGATCTGATTCACGTTGATTCAGTCGGCAAAAAAGGGAACAAGACATGCCCATCACATGGGCGTACACAGTAATACGTCACTATGAACAAGATCGAGGTCGACCATCTTCAACTTATCGAGCTAGTGCTTGAAAGATCAAGCAGGAGAGACAGTGAAGCCAATGAGTAAACTAAAACTGTACAGATTTTTTTCAACTCCTCCTGTCTTCAAAACTTGTTGTGGAGCTTGGACGGCGCGACGAGAGGGTTCTGCTGCGCGATCTGCTCCCGGCCGACCTTCTTGTAGTCGAAACTGCATGCGTGCCCGTCCACGTAGCGGTGCAGCGAGCAGAAGGTGCCACCGCAGCGGCACGCGAATCCCAGCAGCCCGACCTTCTTCTTGCACGCCATGCACCTGTTTGGCACCGACTTCTTCGCTGCCGCCTCCGCGGCCGGTGCCGCGGTAGAGTCCTGCAGGTTCACCGACTTCTTGAAGGCGAGGATGAGGTCGTCAAACGTGAGCTTCCCCTCGACGGCGGGGGCAGCCACATCTCCGGCCTTGAGGTGGTCGCGGTAGCACTTTGAGCACATGCTCTTGGTCGCCGCGCTCCCGTAGAACCCGCAGCCGTTCGCGCAGAGCGGCGAGCCCCCACCGGCGGCGGCCTCCGTCGAAGACTCCTGCCCGTGCGCCATGTATCGCCGCTGATCTGATCTGTGAGTCTGGCGTTGGTTGGTCGCCGTTGTGCGTGGGTGCTTTGTTGACGAGGCCCCGAGGGATCCCTTCTGTGCCTTATAAAGGTCGGCCACGCGTGACCAGAAGAACTCCGAGGCGTGCTCTAGAACGTTTCAGTTGATCTTTGAAGCCACGCAGTGGCCTTTTCGGTTTCCTTAACCGTGTCCGTATCCGAAGGGAAGCAGTTGGCAGGCCTCCTCCGATGAAGATACCCAAGAGTAGTGTCCAACGTAAGATGCTTTACGTTGCATGATCAAACGATACGTACATCTCCGTTTCATAAAAAAAGAAGATACGTACATCTCGTTAGCTCAATTTTGGTCATCCAACTCGACAGTGACTGAAACGGCTCAGCCCACAACTCCTACTACCTTTTCCCGTTGAGATTTCACAAATCTCAGTCGAGTACATACCAAGCACCTGTTATTCATTTGTGGAAAACCTAAATAGGTATTGCGGTTACTGGATTTGGACTTTACTATTGATAAACCAAGCGCTGTGGATCATGCAGGAGTTGTGCTAGAATATTTATTGCTACAACCAACTGAAGAATGTGTGGTCTTCGGTCTAGGAAATTCAACACAAGAAATTGCTATTGGTTCCTCGTATTTATAGTGGGAGAGGAGAAAGTTAGTGCATAATGAAAAGGTCCAGAAACCTAAATTCATAGCAATATCAATCAGAACTTTGGTTGCTAACTATACTATCGCGAGTGATGCAAAGGCGACGATTAAGCGACATGACCGGGAAAGACCAATGAGCAATTATGTGAAGCTAAATGTGGATGGGGCTTTTGATCCAGACTTACTCAAGGGTTCGTATGACGCTGTTATCAGGGACTCGAATGGCAGATTCGTTGCGGCAGGAAACGAAGATATCGATTGGTGCGGAGATGCGCTTATCGCCGAGGCACTGGTCTTATGGTTTGGTCTCAATTTGGCAATTACAGTCGGGTGTAACCGCATAGAAGCGAACTCTGACGACATCAAGGTGATAGAGACAATAAAGAATTGAGGTCGCTCTTTCGATATATCGGCGACAGTTTTTGATAATAACATTGATTGAGACATAACAAAATCTTAGTCGACTGAACTTTAGCAAAACTGTTTCCCATTTCTTCTTATCGGCGACAAATGCACACATAATCTACCAGGGAACTACAAAATTGGACCACTGACGAAGCTTACTATAAAATGCTCCCCTCTAAAGAAATATAAGATCTTTTAGATCATTAAATTAGTGGTCTAAAGAATGTTAAATTGTTTTATAGAGAGTATCATTTTTGCAAGATTTATGGTAGGCCGGCCGCCCCCCTTGCCTTTAAGGGCTTTTTTGCCCATGAGGACACTCATGAGCTTGCCATGGCGGTCTTTCGGAACACTAGTTGCCAATGAGTCTTCGCCATCGCTGAATCCATGAAGAAAATCACGTTCAACAATAAGCAGGCGTCTCGGTGATAGAGCCAATATTATCCCGATGCACCACTTAGTATGACGTACATTTTTCATCAAGTATACCAAATAAAAGTGTGTTTCTTTACATCCAGCGTGGATTGCCAGACATGCAAACTGAGCTCAGATGGTTATGTTCTAGTGGTGGAACGAACCCATTAGGTTTAAGTCCTAAACTTGGCACTGATGGTCATATTTGTTTGGATTCATTTCAGGCCTTTCAACGATATGCGCTCAGTGGCAGAAGATGTTCCCGTCGACTATGAAGACGTCTGTGGCGACTTCGTCAACTTCGTCTGTGGCAGAAGATGTGCCCATATGAATAGGGTGTGTGTGCTTGCGTTCATAGGGTAGCATGTATGTGAGCATATGTGTTTGTGCTGTGTTAAAAAATGCATAGATTGTCGAGGATAATAGAAGATGGTGTATAAATCTGAAAAATGCTTATTATAATGTTGAAACAAATGGAAATTTTGAAAATCTTGTCAAAAATAACAAATCTAAAAACATGTCTTGCATTTGCAATCCCAAAATATATCATCAAACACCAAGGTACATGAAATATGTTGTACACCGAGTACCAAAAATACTCGGCGAAGACCGAAAAGTACTCGACGAAGACTACTCGGCATACACCCCGTCATCAAAGTGGGGTTTGTCGAGTGTTTTTTCTCACTTGGCGAACAGTTTACGTTTCTTGAGGTACTCGGGAAAGATTCAAACTCAGAGCAAAATAATGTTTGCGGCGACTGGTCGGTTTTCCGAGTGTAACACTTGACAAAGTCAGAGGCTTTGTTGAGTGCTACACTCGGCAAAATAATTTAATGGAGTTGCGGGGTAAGTGACCGGATGTGCAACGACAGTCGCAGGCAGTAGGAAAATGGCGGGACATGCCACTACGCGATGATGCTTGTTGTTGTGTGCTATCGCTTGCCCATTGTGTGTTGTTACTGCCTGCTAGCTATTGCTTGTTGGGGGAAGGAGAAGGGGCATGCCAGTTAGGGGAAGAGGAGAAGTGGTGGCTCGGTTGGGGAGGATGATGAGGAGGATATGGGGGCGGCGGAGTCCAGCCAGAGGAGGGGGGCGGGAGGGGGGGGGGGGGGGGGGGGGGGGGGGGGAGATGATATATATAGGTCATCCAGCCGTTCAATCTAAGCGAATTCAATGACCAAAACATGTGATCCGTGGGAGGGCTATGCTAACCAATCAGAACGCAAGGTCTTTGCCTAGTCTTCATCCCTTTATTAGGGTACTCGGCAAACCTTTTATCCTTTCTTTCATTTTCTCATTTCTCTTCTCTTTTTGATAAGGTATAAACATAGACTAAAAAATTCTAGCCAAATTTTACGAATTTTTGTTGGAAATATGCCCTAGAGGCAATAATAAAATGGTTATTACCATATTTCCCATTCATGGTAAATGTTTATTATTCATGCTAGAATTGTATTAACCGAAAACTTAAATACATGTGTGGATACATAAACTACACCGTGTCCCTAGTAAGCTTTTACTAGACTAGCTCATTGATCAAAGATGGTTATGATTTCCTAACTATAGACATGGGTTGTCATTTGATAACGGGATCACATCATTATAATGTGATGGACAAGACCCAACCGTAAGCTTAGCATCAGATCGTTTAGTTATTTGCTACAACTTAGCATCAGATCGTTTAGTTATTTGCTACAACTTTCTTCATGTCAAGTATTAATTCCTTAGACCACTAGATCATGTCATTCCCAGATACCAGAGGAATACTTTGTGTGTTATCAAACGCCACTTTGCAAGTGGGTGATCATAAAGTTGCTCTACAGGTATCTTCAAAGGTGTCTGTTGAGTTGCATGGATCGAGACTGGGATTTGTTACTCCGTATGACGAAGAGATTTCTCTGGGCCCTCTCGGTAATACAACATCGTAAAGAGCTTGCATGCAATGTGGATAATTAGTTAGTCACAAGATCTTGTACTACAGAATGAGTAAAGAGACTTGCCGGTAATGAGATTGAACTAGGTATGGAGATACCGACGATCGAATCTCAGGCAAGTAACCTATCGCTGGACAAAAGAGAATTGCATACGGGATTAACCGAATGCTCGACATTGTGGTTCAACCGATAAAAGATCTTCGTGAAATATGTAGGAACCAATATGGCCATCTAGGTCTCGCTATTTGTTATTGATCGGAGAGGTGTCTCGGTCATGTCTACATGATTCTCAAACCCGTAGGGTCTGTACGCTTAAAGTTTGGTGACGCTAGAGTAGTATTGGGTTATGTATGTTGGTGATCGAATATTGTTTGGAGTACTGGATGAGATCTCAAATGTCACGAGGAGCTTCGGAATGGTCCAGAGGTAAAGATTTTTATATATAGAATGTCCTGTTCTGGTCACCGAAAAAGTTTCAGGCATTATCGGTATTATACCGAGAGTGCCGAAAGGGGTCCGTGGGTCCGCTGGGGGGTCCACCTACCTCGGGGGCCCACATGGGCTGTAGGGGGGCTGACATATATGGGCCAGGGGCACCAGCCCCAAGGGGCCCATGCGCCTGTAACAAGGAAAAGGGGAAGAGTCCTAAGGGGGGAAGGCACCCCCTAGGTGCCTTGGGGAGGGAGGAAACCTCCCTAGGCCAAGCCCTCCCCCTTGGGGAGGGGCTGGGGCCGTGCTCCAGCCCCCCTTGCCTCCTATATATAGTGGGTGAGAGGGAGGGGCTGAACACACCAATTCCCACGCCCGACGGCAGCCCTACCTCTTCCATAACTCTGTTTTCTTTTCAGATTGGTTCCGACAGCGTTTGGCGAAGCTCTGCTGGCACTGCACCACCACCATCGCTACCACGCCATCATGCCGGTTTATATCCCATCTACTTCTCCTCTCTTGTTTGTGGGATCAAGACGGAGGAGACATCACCGAGCCGCATGTGTGCTGAACGCGGAGGTGCCGTCCGTTCGGCGCTAGATCAGTTTGGATCGTGATCGGATCGCAAAGAGTATGACTACATCAACTGCGTTATATATGCTTCTGCTTTCAGTCTACAAGGGTATGTAGACACTGTCTCCTCTCGTTGCTATGCATCTCCTAGATTAGATCTTAGGTGTTCGTAAGAAATTTTTTGATTTCCATGCTTCGTCCCCATCACTTTTTACCCACTTGCAATTATTTTTTAATTAGATTCACTAAATACCTAGAAATGCACTAAATAACTAAAACATAGCAAATGGCCCAAAAATACCAAATCTAGACAAATGTCAAGCAATGCTCTATCTTGAGTATACAATTCTTTTCAAGGCCAACCGGTGTAGCAACGGTCGCTTCAACTCAGACCTGGCCCGTTCCATCTCAAAACCATGATTCTTCCTCCAAGATGGTGCAATTAAGAAGTATCTGTCAGAATTTTAGCGAAACCTTCTCAAAATTTACCAAAACTCATAGGTGTCATATCATGGCACAATACCAAGTTTCATATTTTTCAGACTTCGTTTGCATTTTTCAAAATTAAAAAACCAACAGGATCCATGTTTCGGGTCGAGTCCTGGCACCTTGATGTTTGAAATACCTCTTTTTTCTTTTTTTTGATAAGGCCTAAACATGGACTCAAGAACACAAATAGGTTTTTTCAACCCAATATTTCCAATTTTTTCATGCACTTGCAGTTCAAAGTTTAATTATATCCACTAATAGTCGGAAATGCATTAAATTGACTTACATATATAGTGGTTATGTTGAGTTTATTTTTTTCAAGGCCAACTGATGAAGAAATAGTCTTTTCTCTTTGAAACCTGACATTTTCCATCTCGAAATTTAGATTTTTCCTCGGAGATGGTCCAATTTTTAAGAAATGTACATCACAATTTTTTCCCAAACTTCTCAAAATTTGACCACAACATCTAGGTATCATATAATGAAACTATTCCAGGTGCACATTTTTTAGACTTCATTTGTATTTTCTAGAATTGAAAAACCAATAAGATTCATGTTCAGGGTCGAGTCCTGTCACCCCGACGTTGGGAATTCCCCTATTTTTCTTGGATATGTCCAAAACATATACTCAAGAATACAATTATTATTTTCAACCTAATTTCATCATAAAAATTCATGCAATTGCGGTTCAAATTTTAGTTGTATTCACTAAATGCCTAGAAATGCACCAAACAATTTAAATATAACGAATGAATAACAAAAATTGCCAAATTTGGACATAGAACATGCGATGGCATACCTTAAGTGTGGAAAAAACTAAAGGCCAATGGATGAACCAGTGATCGCTTCACCTTCAAACCTGACATGTTCCTTATCATAACCATGATTCTTCCTTGGACATGTTCAAGTTTGGAGCAGTGTACATCACAACTTTTGCAAAAACTGCTCAAATCTTTACCATGGCAGATGGGTACCATATTATGACACCATTTTTAGGTTTCATGTTTTTCATCCTTCGCTTGCCTTGTCTTTTATAGAATTAGAAAACCAATAACATCTATGTGTGTGGTCGAGTCTTAGCACCCTAATGTTTACAACTCCTTTAATTTTCTTGAATAAGGGATAAACGTAGACTCAAGAACAAAATTAGGATTTTTTAACCAAAAATTTCCAACCTTCTAACACACTTGCAGTTCAAATGTGAACTATATCCGTTTAATGCCTAAAGTGCACTTAATGACTTAAATATAACAAGCGAACCCCGAAAAATGCCAAATTTGTACGCGAAACATGTGATGGTGTATGTTGAGTGTAAAAAAAATTCAAGGTCAAACCATGAAGAAACTCACACCTTGCCTTCAAACCCGACCCGTTTCCCCTCGAAACATCAATTCTTCCTCAGAGATGCTTCAGTTTCCATGCAGTGTATGTCACAACTTTTGCGGAACTTTCTTCTTAAGATTTCATCACAACCTCTAGGGATCATATCATAGCGCCCTGCCATGTTTCATACTCCCTCCATTCCATAATGTAGTGCGTATAATTTTTTTTAAATCTAACACTACAAACTTTGACCATGTATATAGACAAAAATATATGCATTTAAATACCAAATGCATATCTGGATACATCTTAGTTTGACTTTTCAGAAAATTTATACGCACTACGTTATGGAACAGAGGGAGTTTTGAGACATCATTTGCAATTTTCAGATTTAAAAACCTATAAGCTCCAATACAGGTTGTTGCTGGTCATGGACAAGAAGGGGGAGATGTTTTCAGAGGCAAAATGTGATATATGATTTTTTATATTTTCTGCATCTTTGTGTTCTAAATTTGTCCAACTCAAACAACTCATCACAAATCCCCCCCAATCTTCAGTCTAGATTCCATCAAACTTTTGTATGCTTTAGAGTCTGCCCCACCTCAAATTATTTTCGTCCTCCGTGACTGAGCTCCGTGGTCGGGTTGAGTCTTGGCAGCCTCATGTTCACAATTCTTCTTCTTTTCTTGTATATAAGGCCTAAACGTTGACTCAAGAACACAAATAGGTGAAACCGAATGTGCTAACTTTTTCATACACTTGCGGTTAGAATTTAAATTACTCCCTCTGTTCTTAAATATAAGTCTTTTTAGAGATTCCAATATAGACTGCATACGAAGAAAATGAGTGAATCTACATTCTAAACTACGTCTATATACATCCGTATATAGTCCATATTGAAATCTCTAGAAAGACTTATATTTAGAAACGGAGGGAGTATATCTGTTAGCTATTAATTGCTTATACATAGCGAAATGATAATATCTAAAACAACCCTAATTTTCCCGACGTGGAACACATTACATTGTGTTACTAATGCCAAATTTTGACATTTTTTTGGAACCGGTTACTAATTTTAAGACATGAATTGCATTTCTTGCTATTTATCAAATAATATTTAAAGAGTTTGTTCTTCAAAATCCAACTCCAATCTAAATTCAAATAAACATATGCATTTTATTGATTTATAATTGTTTGCCGAGTATTTTAGGAAAACCCTACTTTGTTGGGTGTTGTCCGTTTGGTACTCGACAACATACCTGTTTGCTGAGTGTCTTTCTTTCACTGAGTTTTGTCATCGGTACACTTGGCAAAGGTCTTGTTTGCGAGTGTCCAATGAAGTACACTCAACAACCTTGCACTTTGGCATAAAAGAATATTTCCGTAATGCTACATGGATATTATTAATCTTTTTTTGAAAACATGGATATTATTAATCTGAGTAACATGATGGTGCCCAGTTACATCAATTTGTACGAATACGTCGCTATGAACAACAAAGATAAGATCGACCTTCTTCAACTTATATCGAGCTAGTGCTTGAAGATGTTTTTCAACTCCTCCTGCCTTCAAATCTTGTTGTGGAGCTTAGACGGCGCGACGAGAGGGTTCTGCTACGCGATCTGCTCCCGGCCGACCTTCTTGTAGTCGAAGCCGCACGCGTGCCCGTCCACATACCGGTGCAGCGAGCAGAAGGTGCCACCGCAACGGCAAGCGAACCCCAGCAGCCCCACCTTCTTCTTGCATGCCATGCACCTGGTTGGCGCCGCCTTCTTCGTTGCTGCCTCCGCCGACGGTGCCGCAGCGGCAGAGTCCTGCAGGCTCACCGACGTCTTGAAGGCGAGGACAAGGTCGTCGGCATTGATCTTCCCCTCGACAGCGGGGGTAGCCACATCTGTGGACTTGAGGTGCGTTTCTGCTCCGGTGCTCCCCCTGGGCTGAACGCGGGGTGGAAAAACACATCGACGGCCAGGATGAACCAAAAACGGTTCATAACGAGGGGCACGATCGTCTTTGTTGCCCCCGCGTATAGCCGTCGAGGAGCCTTGGGAGGCCCGTACGGGCCCGGTTAGATCGTATGCCCGGCCGTATACGTATGCCTGTCCGTATACGTATTTGTTTGTATACGGCGGCCTTTCGTGCATGCGTGAAGCCGCCCGCGCGTGGGGCAACACGTGTCACGGGTAGTTGCCAAAACTGTCCCATCATATAAATGTGGACGACAACCACCTCCGGCCGCATCGCCCACCATTTCCCCCCGCCGCATCGTCTCCCTCTCTCCACTCTCCACTCCCAACTCCCTCTCCTCTCCAACCTCCTCGTCTCCCTCACCGCATCCTCTCCATCGCCATGGAGGACGCAGGAGGCGAGCACCCCGATTGGGGCGCAGATCTGGTGGAGCAGACGCGGCAGGTCGCTGCGGGCACCTTTGTGAGGGGGCGTGCCGGCGTCCAGCGCGGTGCTCCCTCCGCTGGAGATCTGGAGAAGGCGGGGGCGGGCCGCAACGGCGCGGTCCAGCCAGATGCGCCCGCTCTGGCGAACTCCGGCGAGGCGCAGAAGGTGGAGGCGGGCTCTGGCGAGGCGCAGAAGGTGGGGGCGGGCTCTGTCGAGGTGCACGAGGTGGAGAAGGTGGAGGCCGGCTCCGGCGAGGAGGAAGCGGAGCATAAGGTATCTGCGGCTAACTTTTAGTTGGTAGTTTTTAGATTGTAGGGTTTGTGGCCAGAACTTTGTTTGGTTAGATTTGTTGGAGGTAGGGTTTCTCTGCATTAGGGTTTTTCTGTATTTGATTCGTGCAAGAATGGTGGACCACATATGATTATTAGATTAGGTTAGAAGTAGCCAGATTGAGGGATGGTGTTTTTTTAGATGCTTATTAGATTAGTAGTGGAATTTTTGCAAATCTTTAGGTGTTTGGAGTCAAATATATACTTCTGTATTGGTTTGGGTTGGTGCCTGCTTTAGTTCTTTGGCTTGATGATTAATTAAATGGATGCTTAGTTCTAGGGATTATGGCTGTCATAGTTGCAATTCTTAGATACTTGATTGATGCATGTTGTCATAGTTGCAGTTATTTGATGCTTGATTGATGCATTAGTTTGGTTGTAAATATAGTGAATGATGTGCTCATGTACTGGGTGTTGTCATATTAATCAAAAAGAGCTTCTCAAGGGCTGGATTTTTTTGTGCTGGATTGGGGCTTCTGAAGGAGAGGGGAAGCGTGGTCGAGGGGAAGGGGCAGTCTATGCTTATTTACTTTGGGTTAGTAGTGAAATTTTGTCGTTGCTTCAGAGATATTGACAGCATTGAACATCCTCTGCAATGCCGTTGCTTCAGAGATAAAAGCATCTTGGGTTTTTTTCAGATGCTTATTAGATTAGTAGTTGAATTTTTTCTTGTTAGAATTTAATTAGTATGAGGATGAATACCTTATTTAAGGTGGAATTTAAGATCAGATAGATGTCATATGATTATTAGATCTGTAGTTCAATGCTGCTGACATTTATGATTATTTGATTTGATCTGTGGTTCAATGATACTGGATGGAAACATATTTGATTTGGAATGCATTAATTAAGATGTGCCAATGAATTGATTTAGATGACACAAGATTCATCTATAGTATAATTTGTTGTTGTTTAGGTAAGTAATGAAATTTTAGATGTTTGTTGAAGATGTATGCATTTATAGTTGAAGTTGTACCTAATTAACTACTGCATTATGTTAATATGTGTAGTAGCTTTGCTGCATTATCCCAAAAACAGTAATTTGTGCATATTAAAATTTGTAGTTTGCTTCTGTAATTAGTATATACTATATGTAAAGTGTGAAGTAAACATTCCAAGGCAGGATCCTAGCAACAAAATATACTATATGTTTCCATTAAGTAGTGTGGGGGGGAATTCCCTCAAAAGAAAAGTGTTGGGTTAATCCAGGGAATGTCAAGAATCCAGCTTGCATTTTCATTAGCATTTATGAAGGACATCATTTATCTGTTGATTGATTGCTTAGATTCTATATTTATAAGGAAAGCATTTGGTCACTTGCAACATACCAATGTGGTTCACATTCACTATTTTGTTTGTAATGACATTCTGTGAACTGCAATTTGACTCATTGTAATTGATGTGCTTGTTTGACAATATAGCAGCAGGAGGAGGATCTTCTGGGAAACAAGAGGAAGTGGGACAAGACTGGGTTCTACCCATATGAGTCTGATGAAGATGAGCCATACGAGGTAAGGCCTAGTTGAAATGTTATTTCTTCATTGAGTTAGTATTATGTGTTTATAGTTTTTGAATGCATAATGTATTAATGTTAGTCATTAATGTGTGCAGTATGAATCTGGAGATGATGTGGTCGAGGGGAACGTCGAGTCCTTTAAAGAGAAGGAGGTGTTGAAGATCAGGGTCCAAGGACCTTCTAAGTACTACAACTGGAGGAATGAAAAGTACCGGTGCCCCTACTGCAGCAAGCCCAAGCCCAGGTCTGGGTTATTGGAGCATCTGATGGAACATTGCCGGGCTACATCGATCTCCAGTCATGACTACAAGATCATTGGTCAGCATTCTGCCCTCCTGAAGGTCCTGAGAAACCCTGACCTCTAGTCGTACATCATGCTGATCATCGGAAGCTGGAAGCCATACTCATCATCAGTATATTTGATGATGTTTTACTTTTGGAAAGCTGCATCTGGGTCTGAACTGCTTGAAAACTTGCTATATTAATGTAATGTAATGTAATGTGTGTTTGAACTGGATCTGTTGTGAACTGCCTGCTACCTATGGTGGTAACCTAGAATGCTATCTATATATGTGTGGCCTTAACTTTATTGGTGGTGAATGCTTCCTTCATGTTTAGTTGTTGTTTCGATGGTGCAATGATCACAAATGGCGCTTCAGTGTTGCTTGAGACATGCTGCAACACTTGTCTATGTTGTGGGCAAGTGCAACATGCTGTGCCCATGTGCCAATTATACCAAATATTGAATGTGGCAATGTTCCAAAATGGCTGTCATGAATTATAGTACATGGGGTTTAGTAAAGTTACTGATAATTGTTCATCCTCACACATTCCATCAACGCATAATTTGAATAAGCAAAAAGATCAAATGTTCCATCATTTGAACCTATGTTGCAATTAGAGAGCAAATATTCCATCATCAAAGTGTGAAGGAATTAAATTTAATTTTGAAGAGTAATGTAATACTAGTTAAAAATAATGTGTGCAAAAAAAGGAATTTGAAATAAGATCTACTTTATTTTGTAATAAAGTTATATTACCCTACTTATTAGAATTTTGAAAATGTCACTTATTTATAAGAAAAGAAATTATAAATATTAAAAAAGATGTGTTTGATAAAAATACCTTTTGAATTTTTGGTATGTTATTATTTGAGGGGTCATGTAATTTTTATGTTATTTTTGGAGTGCTCAGGTAATTTTTATGTAAAGTGAAGGAAAAGGAAAAAATAAACCAAAGGAAAAGCATGGGCCATCCTAGCCATCTTGGAATCCTAGCTTTATAAATAAAAAATTCAAAAAAATAAGAGGGCAGTAAAAAAGTAAACAAATATAAGAGGGCATTACAAATTCAAAAAAATTCAAAAATATAGAAAGAATATTTTGCAATGCCCCCCTGAGGTATAGACCGATGTTTTGATCAGTCAGTCTAGAGGGCATTATAAATTAATAAAAAATTCAAAAAATATAAAACCTTGTAAACCCACCTTTGTTTGTGCAATAGATCATGTGTGCCAAAGTTGAGGTCATTTGGAGGTGGTCGAAAAAATGACCGCATTCCGGAGGGGCCATTTGGTCTACTTAAGCCAATTTTTGAAAAATGTGATTTTCCCACCACCTCCAAATCACACAAAATTTCTTGAACATGGTGACCCACATGTGCCAATCATGGATATGAAAGAAAATTTTGAAAAAGAATATTTTACAATGCCCCCTGAGGTATAGACCGATGTTTTGACCAGTCAGTGTAGAGGGCATTATAAACTAATAAAAAATTCAAACAAATATAAAACCTTGGAAACCCACCTTTGTTTGTGCAATAGATCATGTGTGCCAAAGTTGAGGTCATTTGGAGGTAGTCGAAAAGACCGCATTCCGGAGGGGCCATTTGGTCTAACTTAAGCCAGTTTTTGAAAAAATGTGATTTTTCCCCACCACTCCAAATCACACAAACTTTCTTGAACATGGTGACCCACATGTGCCAATCATGGCTATGAAAGAAAATTTGGAAAAAGAATATTTTACAATGCCCCCTGAGGTATAGACCGATGTTTTGACCAGTCAGTCTAGAGGGCATTATAAATTAATAAAAAATTCAAAAAAATATAAAACCTTGGAAACCCACCTTTGTTTGTGCAATAGATCATGTGTGCCAAAGTTGAGGTCATTTGGAGGTGGTCGAAAAAATGACCGCATTCCGGAGGGGCCATTTGGTCTAACTTAAGCCAGTTTTTGAAAAAATGTGATTTTTCCCACCACCTCCAAATCACACAAACTTTCTTGAACATGGTGACCCACATGTGCCAATCATGGCTATGAAAGAAAATTTGGAAAAAGAATATTTTACAATGCCCCCCTGAGGTATAGACCGATGTTTTGACCAGTCAGTCTAGAGGGCATTATAAATTAATAAAAAATTCAAAAAAATATAAAACCTTGGAAACCCACCTTTGTTTGTGCAATAGATCATGTGTGCCAAAGTTGAGGTCATTTGGAGGTGGTCGAAAAAATGACCGCATTCCGGAGGGGCCATTTGGTCTAACTTAAGCCAGTTTTTGAAAAAATGTGATTTTTCCCACCACCTCCAAATCACACAAACTTTCTTGAACATGGTGACCCACATGTGCCAATCATGGCTATGAAAGAAAATTTGGAAAAAGAATATTTTACAATGCCCCCCTGAGGTATAGACCGATGTTTTGACCAGTCAGTCTAGAGGGCATTATAAATTAATAAAAAATTCAAAAAAATATAAAACCTTGGAAACCCACCTTTGTTTGTGCAATAGATCATGTGTGCCAAAGTTGAGGTCATTTGGAGGTGGTCGAAAAAATGACCGCATTCCGGAGGGGCCATTTGGTCTAACTTAAGCCAGTTTTTGAAAAAATGTGATTTTTCCCACCACCTCCAAATCACACAAACTTTCTTGAACATGGTGACCCACATGTGCCAATCATGGCTATGAAAGAAAATTTGGAAAAAGAATATTTTACAATGCCCCCCTGAGGTATAGACCGATGTTTTGACCAGTCAGTCTAGAGGGCATTATAAATTAATAAAAAAATTCAAACAACAAAAAAATTATTGGATGACTTGAAGGTCAAAACATTAACTTGTCATATATGCAAAAAATATGTGTATTGAACGCAAGTGAGCATGTGTATAATTTAGTGTGTGATTTCAAGATCAAATCAATACACAATGGCAATATGCCAAAAAAAGTGCCCACCTACCAGAGCAGGAGAATTCATACTCCACGGTCTGCATACGACTAGGAACCCTGCGGTGCATGGGCCAGGATGCAAGGCCCGTGGTGCAGAATATCTCTGCTGCTAGTAGGCCCCACGGGGCAAAGGGGACAAGAGTTAGGCAATGTACTGCCTGCAATAGATAGGAGCTTGGGAGGGGAGTCGCAGCAGGGTATATAAACCGGTGCGGCGCTCCCTCGCTTGGCGAGGTGGGACTAAACAGCTATGCGCTGCGATGTGCCCTGCGCGGCTCCGCCTTGGGCCCAATTCGGGCGGGCTGGCCCAGGGCAGCCTTACTCCGCTCGTTGATACATTTTATATTTTCTTTGTTTCTTTTCTTGTTTATATTTGTAATATTTAAAATAAAGTCTCTTTTTTCTATATTATTTCTAACAGTGTTTACTAAAATTTAAAAAAATATGCCAATTTCTGTTGTGTTTTATTTCATTTGTTCGTACTCTTTTGTATATTGATAATATTTATGAAATATGAACTAAAATGTTGTGTCTTAATTCAATTCTTCATTCCAATATTTCTTATATTTATTATTTTTTAAATATTTTTAGTTTGTAAGATAAAATGTTCTGTTTTATTTCACTTCTTCATTCTAATATTTGTTCTCTACTTTATATTTGAAATATTTCCAAAATGTAAGATAATATGTTGTCTTTTATTGCACTTATTCATTCAAATTTTTTCTTCTATTTTCTATATTCTCCTCTTTTCTTTGTTCTGACAGTTATAAATTTAAATAATGTATGATATAATGTTCTCTCATATTTCACTTTTCATGGTTGTCTTTCCTAATTATAAATTTTATTTTCTGTTTCATACTTGAAATATTATTAAATCAAATATAGTTGGGAGAATCGCATGTATGCCTCCACTTGCACCATGTACTACAAGCAGGTTCTTCTTCTTGGTCTCACCAATTGATACCAAACTTTTATGCACACCCTACGATGACCATAGCAAGCATGCCTGGCGACTACCGTTCATTTCCGACACTCTATGCATCTTGTAGGCGTTTTGTGCTGATAAAACCCTAGAACACTGCCGCGGCGTGACGCAACGTGTGTTTTGTGTCCGAACTCGTGCACACCTTGCCTGGGGAGGGGGCACATTGGCCATGCTCACATGCTCCCAAAAGTTGGGGTCATCTCATGCATGCCCCCACATGCACCTTGGGCCAGGGCAGCCTTACCCGCGCGCTGATATGTTTTATATTTTCTTGTTTATATTTCTAATATTTAAAATCAAATCTCTTTTTTCTATATTATTTCTAAAAGTGTTTACTAAAATTTAAAAAATATGCCAAATTCTGTTGTGTTTTATTTCATTTATTCGTTCTCTTTTGTATATTGATAATATTTACGAAATATAAACTAAAATGGTGTGTTCTATTTTAATTGTTAATTCTAATATTTCTTATCTTTATTATTTTTGAAATATTTTTAGTTTGTAAGATAAAATGTTCTATTTTATTTCACTTCTTCATTCTAATATTTGTTCTCTTCTTTTTATTCGAAATATTTCCAAAATGTAAGATAATATGTTATGTTCTATTGCACTTCTTCATTATTTCAATTCTTCATTCCAAATTATAAATTTTATTTTTTGTTTGATACTTGAAATATTATTAAATCAAATGTAGTTGGGACAGTCGCATGCATACCTCCACATGCACGATGTACTAGGAGCAGGTTTATCTTCTCGGTCTCACCAATTCAGACCAAACTGTATGCACACCCTAGGATGACCATGGCAAGCATGCATGACGAGTATCGTTCATTTCCAAAACTCGATGCATTTTCTAGGGTTTTTCCGGCGACAAAACCCTACAACACTGCCCCCACGTGACGCAACGTGTGTTTTGTGTCCGAACTCGTGCACACCTTTCCTGGGGGGGCACATTGGCCATGCTCACATGCTCCCAAAAGTTGGGGTCATCTCATGCATGCCCCGACATGCACTATGTACAAGCAGGACCATTCGGGTCTGCCGGAGATCAGGTCTGAAATTGGTTTTCCTTGATGGTCCCACCATATGGTCCCAAACTTCATGCATACCCTATGATGACCATGGCATGCATGCGTGACAAGTATCGTTCATTTGCGACACTCGATGCATTTTGTAGGGTTTTCCGGCGACAAAACCCTACAACACTGCCCCCACGTGACGCAACGTGCATTTTGTGTCCGAATTCATGCACACCTTGCCTGGGGGACCACATTGGCCAAGCCCACAAGCTCCCAAAAGTTGGAGTCATCTCATGCATGCTTCCACATGCACCATGTACAAGCAGGACCATTCGGGTCTGCCGGAGGTCAGGTCTGAAATTTGTTTTCCTTGACGGTCCCACCAAATGATCCCAAACTTCATGCATACCCTACGATGACCATGGCTTGCATCGTGACAAGTATCGTTCATTTGCGACACTCGATGCAATTTCTAGGGTTTTCTGGCGACAAAACCCTACAACACTGCCCCCACATGACGCAACGTGCGTTTTGTGTCCGAATTCATGCACACCTTGCTTGGGGGACCACATTGGCCAAGCCCACAAGCTCCCAAAAGTTGGGGTCATCTCATGCATGCTTCCACATGCACCATGTACAAGCAGGACCATTCGGGTCTGCCGGAGGGCAGGTCTGAAAGTGGTTTATGCGTAACCTACGATCTCACGAAATGATCCCAAACTTAATCTGTAACCTACGATGACCATGGCATGCATGCATGAAAACTATCGTTCATTTCTGACACTCGATGCATGTATAATATTGTAGAAATGATAGAGATACTATAAATATTGTTGAACATATACAAGTATACAATAACTAATACGTGTCACAAAGAGTTTTTTTTAGGGATGAACCAATGATATTTATTTTGAGGGAAGAAACAATAAAGGTAGGTGGGCCGGCCCAGACCGCAAATAAGTGTCGGATCCATATTGTGGAGCCCACAACGCTGCGCTTTCCATGCACGTCGATCACACGCACGTCGATCACGGGAGTAGTTGCCGTTCTATTACACAATTCTTGGATCGTGCTAATCCATATGTTCCTAATCCTACGATTGAGGAGCACGTTCAGCCTCGCTTCAAGGGAGGAAAATATAGATCGCGAGATTGGCCACAGGGAAGTTACGACGACCTAGGCGTCGACCTCGTATATAATCTCTTCATCCTCGCACATGTCGTCGACTAGATCGACTCCTGCCGGCGAGGCGTCGACAGCTCCGTCCGCCGCATCCCACACGCCACAAAAACCCCGAGAAGATCAAGGTCGTCCGCACGTGCAGGCCGACCTCGACGAACTACGTCGAGAACGCATCGCCGACTTCTTTCATCTTCATCGACCAATCAAGTAAATTGTCCTCCTTCCCTCGCGCCTTCATAGCAAGCTACTTCCTCTGTCTTGTTGCTTTGATGGACTTAGGTTTACCACATATTTTCAACTAGTATGAACTCGACTAGATGCGTTCTGACCAGATGGCGTAGATGAAAACATTCTTTGGTTCGTTCATAGCATGGTAGAATAAGATGTTGTTTCTCGAGAAGCATGATGCAATACATTTTTTGTCACAAGATCCAATTATATTTTTGTCACACGATCCAATTATATTGTTGTGCACATAGAACAATAAAGAGTTATTAACATTAGATGTTGATGAACCTCAAATAGGTACCATTGCTATAGACTCTAGTTTATTTACAGCTGAACAATTTGTCACCCTGTTAGTAAGACAACCAGACGAATTAGTAACAGTTTACCATATTAAATTTATTGATTATATAATTTATATGATACTCAAAGAACTTGATCAGATGCAAGTAAATTCAATTACCAATTGTAGTTATTTTTTTATTACCTCATGTCAGCACACACTTGGTTGCATGTTGCAGTATACATGGTGATAGTTTTGTATTTCCATTAGTGTTATTTTTGCATTAGTGTTAGCTACTGCCAGTAAGTTTTATATTTTTGCATGCCTATTGTTATTTTTGCTTTAGTGTTAGCTAATGTCACGAAGTTATATATTTTCTTTCAACAGGATGGACGAGCTGAATGGAGAAATAGTATGCGCAGTTGAGAAATGGTGCAAGCTTATTGCAGATCTATTGAGCGGTCAACGCACTAGAGTGGCTGATACATCATTGCGCAGCATGCTGCAGATACCATCTATTAAGATGCGTACCCTGCCGATTAGGTATATGATTGAGAATTTTCAGGCCAGCACGGGCAGGTTCATTATACAAGAGCAGGTTGGGGAGGTGACTCTCGGTGCGGTCGACGTCGAGTGCATCTTTAACCTCGAGAACCAAGGACTGTCCGCTTCAGAAATTCTGACTGAAGAAGGCGAGGACACGAAGGAGCGGGTGCCGCCACAATTTCTCAGTAAGACATCAGAAAACATAGTGATAGATAATCTCATTGAGGACATAATTAAAAGTAAAGCCACCGATGACGATTTCCTTCGCAAAGTAGTGCTTGTCCTGTTAGGAACAATTATTGCTCCCATGTCGAGCAAGATTGTGCCAAAGCAGTACTACGCTTTGGTCGAAGATGTGAAACGTATTTTAAAGATTAACTGGAATGCCTTCACCATGCGTGTTCTCCTTGATTGCCTTCGCATAGTGAAGAAAGGCAAACACCTCCTCCAATGGCCGAAAGGCAATTTGGCTTTGTTGCAGGTACACATATGAGACCTGTTGCATAACGTCAATTATCATATCATTGCAATTTTATGTGATGTATTACTAACTCTAAATCCTTATATTTTTTGTAGTATTTGTACTGGGAGAAGGTGCAACCGGTCGAAGGCGAATGCGCCTATAATCCCAACTTGTCCATACAACCTCTTATGAGGAACTGGACAGAAGGTGCAGCCACTAGGAGAGATAGGTTCGACTATGATAATGGGCGCGGCCGTGATAACGTAAGGGTAAGTCATTATGTTTCGTCTTTCTTAAATGTTTTGTAACTTAATACTATTTATTTTTTATTCATCACATGTACTTCAATATCGCATGCAGATCGAAAATAATATCACCCAGGAGTATAGGGCTCAGGAGCCCAACATCCCAAATAATGCGCCTACCATGAAGCCAAAAACCAAGCCTGCAACTGGAAACGCAAAGAAGTCGACGACAGCCGCATTGTCAGAAGATTTGATGGAGCTTCTAATGAAGCGATGCATGGACTTCATACACACCCAGATGAGGCAAATCTCTGATCAAGTTGCTGAGGTATCACACCCAAACTTTATAGTTTACAGTATGTTTGCTGTTTTAAACCATGCTACCATTACTAAGTTTATATTTCTATTGCAGAGGTTGTTGGAGAAGTTGAACAAAGCAGGTGTCATGTACAAGCCGGTTGCCGCCGTGCCATCTGCGGAGAATGATCCGGACGAAGTGGATTCGTTCAAGAATGGTCCATATGAAAAGAAGGAATTCGTGTACAAGGAAGACATGGACAGTGATGGACAGCCGATCATTGACATGACGCAGCCTGATATAGTGCTTCCCGACCATAAAACCGTTCCTAAGGTACTATGTATTTATCTTTCTGTCTATAATTTTCTCATTTAATTTTTTTACATCCAGAAATGTTCACACGATTTAGTTTGCCAAACAAAAACCCCCACCGAAGATGAATGGACACAAGGAAGCTTCACCTGTTAAGCGTAATGATGTATGTGGGGGTACACCGGAAAACCCTTGGGTGGTTGGTACTTATACTCTAGCACCTTCATCGGACATAGACATTTGTCCAGTCAGCAAGTTCATGGCTAAGGCGAATGGAAAAAAGGGTGTAACAATCGATAAGGATGAGGAGGTTATGTCCGGTAAGCGAAAGCAGACCGTTCCCAAGAAATTTGAATCCCCCTACGCACTTGACAAGCCCGGCAGGCGTACCAGCCGTGGTCAGAGAACCTCTGGTACTAGTACTGCTACTAGAGGTATCGTAACTAACATTCTTAATTTTTTTATTTACTACCAATGCATAGGATCACCATTGTTGACGTTCATATTATTTCATGCAGCTCTATTTTCGAACAATAATGTGCCGGAGGTTGTGGCAGATGAGTTGACGCCGGAAATAATTGATGCAGCTATTTCATTTGTCGAGTTAGCTGCTAGCACTGAGAAGAACAAGAACAAAAAAATTACTACAGTTAAGGGCGTGGCATAACTTTGACTTCCAAAAGGATTCTACCGGTACTAGCTCATAGATGGCTGTCGGACGATGTAAGTACTACTTGCATGTCCTGTTTTTAAAATGCTCAATAATCTATGTCTCAACTTTCAACATGTAATGCGCTGATATTCTATGCAGGTTATTGATGCTTATATGGGACATTTGGAGCTGTGTGTTGGTCATGATCATTACCTCTGTCCAGCGTGGAGGTCCAAATTCCTTGTAGATTGTGCTATCGCACATGACGATCCATTGCCATCGAGCTGCAACATGGATAGTGCTCTGACCAAAGCTGGAGCAGTTAATAAAGTCACCAAAGAGTATACTATGCGTGATAAGGTACGTAATGTTTGTCATTCATCACTACATGATAGTTCATCAAGTTTTTCTTTCGATCTGTAATGATTTTTTGCACTGTAGACTTATATCGCGTTGAATATCGACAATAGCCACTGGATGACCGTGGTCATGCACATGATCAAGAAAGAATTCCAAGTTCTCGATTCGCTCTATCCTCTGGACCTGACTGAAAGGACTGTTAAAGCACTGGTAATGTAACCAACATTTGTACCATTGCTCTTACATATTGTTTATGATTGTTCTTTAACACTATCCTCTTTATAGCGAATGGCTATAGCAAACGATATGCGTCACGCAAATCTTATTACACCAGGGAAATATCCGGACGTAAGTACGTGGCCTATCAAGGAGTATGACATACCCCAGCAAGAGGATGGGTGAGTTAATAGGACATCATGCACAATCAAACAACAACACACATGTTTGTATTGCCCACCGCTAATGTTTGCATATGTACCAGGAACTCTTGTGGCCTTTTTGTCACAGAATGTCTAGAACATTGGGACGGGGACCGAATCACCCGCAAATTTACACAGGTATGCTGTTATTTTCGTTTGTAGACTAGCTACTATGGTGGTGTAGCAACTTCGGTTCATGTAACCTTTATGTCATTTTTTGCAGGCCATCGTTGACGCAAGGAGAAGACGTTTCATCGCAGAGTTGATTATGTCACCTTCAAACTCGATGGAGTGTGTGAAGAACAAAATTCGCGAAATCGCAAGGAAAAGGCGCCTGAAGAATTCATGGGGCATGCAAGATTGAAGTTTTAGTGGTTTGAATTTAGTCCGGTCGAAGGTTTTGACGGCATGATTATCTTAGGGGTTCTATAATTTTTATGTAATAAACAGGGCACATGCATGTGTATGTGTCTGTCAGACAATTCGCTCGTACAAGACAATTCGGTCATAAAATTCACTCGAAGAAGACAATTTGGTCATACCAATAAATTTTGGCTTCATTTATCAATTGTTCTTGCTTAATATTTTTCTCATTCTCCAATTTTTTATAATTGTATTTTTCACGGCTTCACTTATCAAGTGTTCTTGCTTAATATTTTTCTCCTTCTCCAATTTTTTATAATAGTCTATTTTTCTCTTCAACTGCTCTCGTAAGTTTCATATTAAAATTTTCACAATCTTAACTTTTTTTTAAACTCTACCAAGCTTAGCATTCTGCCTTAGCTATCTGCATGTCATCATCTTGCATAATCTCCTAGTAATTCCCCCTCATCACATTATTATGAAAAGTAGTCATGGTAGATAAGTAAATATATCGAGCCAAAATGTAATATTACACTCATCAAAATTAGTCATGTCAGCTCGTTGGCTCTATCGCGTGTTATCAGGCATCATGTTTTTCTAGTTTGTTTTACAAACCCGTCGTTTTTTTATTATATGTATAATTAACTTTTTCTGTACTCACCATAATGCCAGGCACGGCCCATCTAACCACGTGAGGGGCCCCACAGGTGGGCTATCTTCCCGGCAGCGCTACACCAGCCCATTTTGCCAGGTTCACATCGATCTTTCCCCTTTTCTCGTTTCCAGTTCCAAATCCCTAGCCCTCCCTCTCTATTTGCGCCTCCAAATCTCGACGGCGAAAGCATGACAGCGAGCTGGGCGTCGGGTGGCGGCGGCTGCGGCAAGAAGAGCAGTGGCGACCGCAAGTTAGGTCGAACCCTGGGTCCTGCAAGCAGGTGGGCCGGATTCAGTGGCACAGGAGGCAGCGGCGGCGGATCGAGTGGAACAGGGGACGGGGGTTTCGTGGGCGGCGGCAGGCCGGGAGAACCCACGGCTAGGGTTTCTTTAGTCCTACACTTTGGTGGCAAAAAGGTAGGTTCTTTACCGTTGTTCTTTACATCCCAGCATTATCGCCCATAATTCATCACCTGTGGCCATGACAAGCTCCATCTATGTGGTCATCAGGAAACTCCTAGTGGCTGTGTCTGCATAGATGCAGACAATTTTGGCAGCGCACTCAGGGGATGTGTGTTTGAGGTTAGTCTACTGAGCATGATCTTCAAACTAGTACTGCTATTGCGGTCAAGCTGCAAAAAAGTTCAGTGTTTAACGCTTGCAGCGACAAGTTCAGTTATAAAATGACTTGAATTGCTCATGATTTATTTAGGATGATATCACTTCTGAGTATGTTGAATGGGCTGATGGGGAGTGGGATAGCAAAGCAAAGTCAGTCATTAAGTATCTTGCCATGAAGAACAAGAAACTGGAGACAAAGATTACAGAATATGAAGCTGAAATTAAAAGGAATGAGAAAGAAAAGAGGTCAATGGTTAAGATGCACAAGGAGATATTGCTCTATAGGGATAGGATTTTAGGATTTGGAGGTCTTCTGTATCTTGGCCTGCTTGCCATTATGATTGCTGTCATAATTAGCAAGTAGATTGTTCATAAAGTTATTGACATCATTGTAATTGACATGATGAAATGATGCTAAATTATTTGCTATTCAGTTTATGGGCAAAGTGTAACAGAGATTGCATCATAAATAACATGGGGCCATCATGATTGATAGACAGTGCACTTTTGGCATGTTCTATATTTGGCAGACAATGCACTTTTGGCATGTCCTATATTTGACAGACAATGCACTTTTGGCATGTTCTATATTTGGTATCTGATGCACATGGGCACATCACCTAGCAACACTACTGATTTATGTAGCAGACTAGTTCATTGTCTTGTTGCAACATAGGAGCAACATCTAGCAGCTTCCATGCAACACTGAAGCAAAGCAACAATACATATTCAATATTCAGAAATTTAACTGAACTTGGCACTTAGGGTGAGCAGTAGATATTCAGTTCTTCAGCCACAAAGAACCCGATCAAACCGTAGCGATTGCATAACTTATATGCTTACATATAAAAGCATACCTAACCAACATCAAACCCAAAATAATGTTAACTTATATGCTGAAAGATATAACAGCATACCGAACTTAAGATAATCAGCAGCTTCCTCCTCCTTCAGCAAATGTGCCCATCTTCACTTCTTCAGAAATTTGAGGCGGCGTGAGCGGCGCACCACAGACGGAGAAGCCTTCTTCTTGACCACCATTCTGTTGGACAGCTGCGCCACCTGATCCTGAGCCACCTCCTCTTCTTCCACCTTCACTATGCCAGGGAGGAGGGGAAGGAGCTCGACGTCGATGGGCATTGTCTAGCCACCCTCGACGGCGACCGGCGCTACCATCTGCACAACGTCCTTCTCATGGTCCAACGGCAGCACTGGCTTCGACACATGGCGGACCTGGTAGTCCGGGCTCACGAGCGCAGGGACAGCGAGCTCGACGTCGACGCGGTCCGCCCTCGAGGCAATGCGTGCTAAATCTGGCCGCAACGTCATGGTGGTGGAGCAGTACATCCACCACCTTGCGCGCTGAACAGGGGAGTTGCTCAGCGTGGCCTCTCGCATTGCCCACACGATTAGGACAGCCGGCGGGACGCCGCGGCCGTAGGGGAAGGCGCGCTTCCTCTCGGCGTCGGTGAGGACTTTGACAAGGCCACGCGCGTGGTTGACCAACATCTCCGTGCTGGGGAACCAGCCGCACACCTCCGTCAACTGCGCGCGCCACCCCTCGTCATCGCCGGCGAGGTCCATCACCGCTCTCTGCCAGCCGAGGCTTCTCTCCATGGAGGCGGCTGGAGCGGTCGCCGGCGAGGGTATTCTCGATCTACTGTAGGTGGGGATAAGAGGGGAGTTCGAACCAGCGCCCGTGGGAGGTGGGTGAGTGTGTGGTGGGGAGGAGAGTGGTACAGTTACTTATTTAATGGCATTTAGGACGTGGGCAGGGGAAATGTACAATAATATTCTTTCTACCTCCCGCCCCGGTCATTACACAGCCCCGGTCATTACACAGTAAAGAATTTTTTTGATTTTTGTTTACAGGGAAACATCTTACTTTATTTAAACAAAGACTGGGATCTCGTCTGCTAATACACTAAGGATACAATCACGGGGCCAAAGCCTCCAAACCAAAGAAACACAAGCGCCTACAGCTACCTTAGCCGAAGTATGAGCCGGCCGATTAACATAGTAAATAATTGAAGCAAGTGTTCTACTATTGTTCCTTCTCCACTTTTCTGCACCTGATAGAAGACAAGCTAAGTTAATGAATGATACAAACTTTAATAATCCACAATGCATACAAACACTTACTTCTGATTTTGTTTGCATTTCTTGCTACGTCTAGTGTGTCCTACCAATTTGCAAGCGCCGCACCCGGTTTTCAACTCATCAAAAGAGAGTGGTCTACCATTTTTCGAGACAGGGCGGCTCTCATCTGCCTTTGTTGCACCTTTGCTTGACACTTTCATAGGATCTTTAACCTCAATCATGTTGCCTTCACCATCGTCCACATATTCAACTGCACACTTACTGATATCATTTGTTTGCTTCAACAAATTTTCCTATAGCAGATCATACTCATGACTCTTAGCTATCACAGCCTTCAAACTCTCCTGTAACTGATCCCACAAAGCAGGGTGTTTGCATGCCGCATGCATAGCTTCAGACGCTAACACACTGACCTGGCTATATTTCATTCTTTCCCCGGCCCCAGTCCAACCAAATCCCAACAGATCGCTTGTGCGCCTCGCGGGCAGTCCCAACCTTGCTTCTTTCATGAACCGAATAAGAACTAAACACTTTGGTATTTCAGATATGTTCAAGTGCTTCAGTACATGGAATATGTGCTTGCAAGGTAGACCCTTTCGAATCATTCTTCTGCAGCTGCACCTTATAGTTTCTGCGGAATTTACTGGTGTATACTCCACCTAAAAACGGCGCTTCTGGTTATTCTTCCAGGCCACGATGTACTGCTGTGATCCATCTCCCAGCTTAATTTCTACAATCTCCATGCCGTCAATTTTTCTAAGATCATCTTGCAACATATAGAAGTTTGCTGGAGTGAAGACGTGAGAAGCAGCTTTCTCAAGTTCCCTCGAGCTAGTAACTGGCACCGGTAAACTCTGTGAGGCCGTGCAGTCATCTCGCGCCTCGTTTTCACGGATACACACAACGGCGTTCTCATAGTGCAAAATCATATCCACCAGGGTCATTTCACCGTCTAGGTGGAGGTGAAGGCATGAGTTCAGGCTTTCACTCCGCTGGTTGATTTTCATGCCAAGCCAAAACCCCTCAGTTAGATATGCCGCGGCCCACAGTCTCCTCTTCTTATACATCCGCCTCAACCATGTTACAGTTTTTTCCGACTGCCATCTTTTGGAAAATGCGTGCCATCTCTCCTCAAACGTTGTCGTGGACGTGCTGTAGTACAGAAGAGTTCGGAACTCCTTCAAGGACTTGTGACTGAGGTGAATCTTCATATTTTTCTCTATGTGCCACGTACATATACGGTGCCACACGTCTGGCAAGACTTCGCGAATTGCCTTGATCATCGCAGCGTCGGCGTCTGTGATAACACTCTTAGGCATCTTTTGACACATGGACCTCAAAAAAGTCTGCAGAAGCCACACGTATGTCTCATCGGTCTCGTCCTAAACTATGGCACAACCAAAAACAATGGTCTTCCAGTGATTGTTAAGACCAACAAAAGGTATGGATGGCATACCATAGCGGTTCATCTTGTACGTGCTGTCAAATACAAGCACGTCGCCGAAGTCCTCATAGTCATGACGAGACTGGGAGTCGCACCAGAACATCCTATTCAAATGTCCTTCCTTATCTAGCCTGTACTCGAAAAAGAAGCTAGGATCCATCTGTTTCCTACTGGCCATGATGCCTATGGCTGTGGCAGCATCACCTTTTGAAAGCATCTCCTTGACGCAAAGGTTGTATATTTCACGCCTGGTAAAACCAACACCGCCGTACCATACATGTTTGCTGATGAAGCAATCCATCATGTCGTGAATTCTAATCCCTGCAGCTCCCATGGACATTAGCTCATGCTTCTGGTACTCTTTGATTTTTCTGTGGGACCAAAGAAAAGGTACCTCGTCTGGTCCTGCCAACATATGGCTATACTTGTCCTCAAAACTTTCAACATACCAAACCCCACGCTTTTGGTCAAGCTTGACGGTCAGGTGCGCTTCGCAAAAGCAGCGTGTCTCGGCTCTGAGCCTACGGCTGTGTCGTTCCTCGGTTAGCAACTTGCTGTCACGTTTCCCTTGTCTTGAACAAACAAACCGCCTATAACGCATATGACGTGACTCTGTTTTGCTATACCCGGTCTTATTCTTTCTAATGCTGAAACCATTATCTCTAGCATAGCTGTTGTAGAAATCATATGCAGCATCGTGAGACGTAAAGGTCATTCCCATTATCTGCATTAACATATCCCTCTTATCATCTGCACTGACAGTATCTTGGACATTCTTTGCCCCATCATCTTGTGTCACCTACACAATCAAACCACAGCCATGAAAACAGATTTCTAAGGTTTAGCATTACTTACTTCCATAGAACATTGATTACACACATACCTCACTCATGATGACCGATGACTCGGACTCCCCAGAACCAGGTGCATCTAATGATTCGTCGTTAAGGCCTGTCTCCGCGTCGGATTCACCGTAATAGTCGTACGCATTATGACAGTCGGAAATGAACTGAAAAATACAACACAAATACATAATTACTTATCATATAATATTTCAGAAGAAATTCAATTTGCATGTCAACAAAAATTTTCACTTACGTACCTGACTAATGTAATCTTCATTCGAGAGCTCCGAGTTGTTTTCCTGATCATCATTAAGCTCATCGATCTATAAATTTTCAACACAAAGATTTAATGTTGTCGGATGCCACCAAAAAATTACAACATGACAATGCCACTCACATTAAGATAGTCCCATTCGTTCCCATTCTCTGACCGATCTTCACGATCTGAATTTTCATCATCTGACCAATCTTCTATCCAGTCTTTCATCAGTTCTCCAAACTCCATGTCTACCATGATACCAGTTAACTCCTCGTCCGCCATTTCCTACAATCAATATTATGTATCATCACATGTGCAAAGATTATCAATGATGAAATGTAAAACACATAGCACACGATCACGGATGTTATGTAAACAACCGCAACCGAGGCTGTTCTGATCTGCCCAACTTAGTAAGGAAGATGGCCACGACACACGTCGTGATCACTTTCAATCGCGAGGAACTGCACGATCTCAAAAGCTAGCTTGATCTGTGATTACCTCTGCCGCCGGATACCTAGGTTAGCCGCCACATCAAATAACGATACCGGTGGTGCGCATAGCCGACGGCAACCGACGCTACGTGAACCCAGATCACGAGGAGCAGCACTACCGGAATAAGATCCACGATCGCATGCGCCGCCGGGTAGCATGGTTACCCGCCCCGCTAGGTTAACCACTACCACTGGCGGCGGCAGTTCGTTCGATGTTGCCGCGAGCGAGACTAGAGGGGGGACGCGGGATGCGGTACCTGTGCGCGCTCGTTGGAGATTCACGATGTTGTCGCGCCCGCTGTCCGACGAGATCGCCAGCGACGAGATAGCCGCCGCTGGAGATCTACTAGGTGACTTATGGAGCTGCGTCAATGCCCGCGAGATTGATGGAGCTGCTCGCGTGAATGATTGGATTCGGCAGGCCTTACGTGGACGTTGGGTCGTGTGATGTTTTTTTCCGGACCAGGGTACTGTATGTATACGGTTTGGGTTATATAGGGCTAGACAGAGCTTGGATCTGGACTGCGGCGGACCAGGAAAAAAACAAATTCGCGAGGATAAAAATACCCCTCCGAAATTAGGTTAGGGGGAGCACTGAAGCAGGGCTCCTTGAGGTGGTCGCGGTAGCACTTTGAGCACATGCCCTTGGTCGCCTCGCTCCCGTAGAACCCATAGCCGTTCGCGCAGAGCGGCACGGCGCCACCGGCGGCGGCCTGCGTCGACGACTCCTGCCCGTGCGCCATGTATCGCCGCTGATCTGACCCAAAAGGAACCGATCGGGGATCGATCGTCTCGCGTTCGCGTATTACGGGAGCTTGTGAATCTCGCGTTGGTTCGGTTGGTTGCCGTCGTGCGTGGGTGCTTCTTGACGAGGGCCCTTGTGTGGCTTATAAAAGGACCGCCACGCGTGACCGGAACAAATCCGAGGCGTGCTCAGGAACCTTCCAGCTGACCTTTGAAGCCGCGCAGTGGCCTTTTCGGCTTCCTTAACTGTATCCCGATCCAAAGGCAAGCAGTTGCCAGATTTAGCGACGTAACGAGTGCAGTGTCTAACGTAAGACGGATCTAGCGACGTTGCATGATCGGATACGTACACACCGTTAGCTCAATTTTGGCCATCCAACTCAACACGAAGTGACTCAGCATACAACTCCGCCCTTTTCCCAATCTACAAGGAACTACGGAATCAAATGCGACGCCGACGAAGTAAAATACGTTTTTTATCGAATACGCAGAGTGTGCTTATCGTGTAATATATTCTCTTTGTCTTAAAATAAATGTCTTAAGTTTAATAAAAAGTTGACACATTTATTTTGGGACGGAGGGAGTAGAAAAAAGGGAAAGAACACCATCACAATTTTTTTTGAACATAGTATAGATGCAAGCGCTCATATATACATGCATACACTCACTCCTATGAATGCATACACGCACACCCTACCTCTATGACCATATTCGAAAGACTGAGCCGGCATATTATCTTGAGATTTTACGAGATCACCGTAGACGCCTCGTATTCCACAATTGAGTTTACGTGATATTAGCAATGTATGCCTCGCCCACTCCACCCAAGTACACGCTGACTGGACTCCTTATCCTTCCCAAGTGCCTTGAGCTCTCTTTGAGGGACGCCCGCTTGCTTGCACACTTTGCACTCGTCGGCAATACGTCGTAGCACCTCCCACATGACTAGTAGACATATATCACGTGTCGTCTTCGCTTGTTGACCAAGGTGCCCATGCCTAATGCACCAATCCTTGCTAGATTCTCCTGCCGTTGGTACTCCTTCCACCGACCCCAATTCTAATCGATCCTATATAAAACAGAGGAGGATCCGGCCGAATAAAGCTTGGTTGAGGATTTTTACTCTACTAACTTTTGGTCAGACCTAACCGAACTCCTTAA
The DNA here is from genome assembly GCF_003073215.2 of Triticum urartu. Lineage (NCBI taxonomy): Eukaryota > Viridiplantae > Streptophyta > Magnoliopsida > Poales > Poaceae > Triticum > Triticum urartu. The sequence continues at coordinate 72,684,879 of NC_053023.1, read as the reverse complement.
TTAATGAAGTAGAAACCAAATTTGCATAAGTTCAATCTAGTTTTGATTTAAACAACCTAATTGGATGCATTGTCTTGACAACCAAAATTAAACAACTAACTTAAACAAAAACTTAATCTTAAAACTAACTATTCATCATCATCATCACCCTTGTAGAGGGCGAGCCAATCTTGCCTTGACATTACACCGTCCATTGGGTCTAGGCCGGTGTCGTTGATGACCCACAAGTATAGCGGATCAATCGTACTCCTTTTGATAAGTAAGAGTGTCGAACCCAATGAGGAGCATAATGAAATGATAAGCGGTTTTCAGTAAGTTATTCTCTACAAGTGCTGTAAGTAACAGTGATAGATAGTTTTGTAACAAGATAATTGGTAACAAGTAGCAATAGTAGCAAGGGTGCAGCAAGGTGGCTCAATCCTTTTTATAGCAAAGGACAAGCCTGAAAGTTCTCTTATATAAAGCAAAGTGTTCTCGAGGACACATGGGAGTTTAATCTAGTCACTTTCATCATGTTTAGTTGATTTGCATTCGCTACTTTGATAATTTGATATGTTGGTGGACCGGTGCTTGGGTGTTGTTCTTACTTGAAAAAGCAACTCACTTATGATTACCCCCTTTGATACATCTCAAGTTATCTATAATTTATGGAGTATTCATGCCATGTTTAGAATAATTTTATATGATTTTGGTAGGATTTGAATGGAACTAACCCGGGTTGACGCTATTTTCAGCAAAACTAACATGGTGTTCTTTTTTGTGCAGAAATAGAAGTTCTCGGAATGGATCGAAAATTTACGGTGATTTTTTATGAACAAAAAGAGACCCTCGAAGCTTCGAGGAAGGATCACAAGACTCATGAGGAAGAGACAAGCTTGGGGGTGCTCCTACCAAGCTTTTCGCTCCCCCGTGGACCACCTTGACGTGAATTCAACGCGAAAAATTCCTATAAATACCAAAAAAACCCAGAAAAAACCAATAACTTCCGCTCCGCCACCGCAAGCCTCTGTACCGAAGCGATCTTATCTGTAAGCCTTCTCCGGCACCCTGTCGGAGGGGAAATTATCACAGGAGGCCATCTTCATCATCCTGGCGGTCACCATGATGAGGAGGGAGTAGTTCACCCTCGGGACTGAGGGTATGTACCAGTAGCTATGTGTTTGATCTTTATCTCTCTCATGTTCTTGATTTGGCATGATATTGATGTACCGCGAGCTTTGTCAATATAGTTATATCATATGGTGTTTCTCCCTCTCTATCTTGGTGTGATGAATTGAGTTTTTATCTTGGAGGTTTCACTATTATTGGATTGAATACTTTTTGGATTTGAGAACATTTAATGTATGTCTTGCATATGGATACCCATGGTGACAATGGGGTGTTCTATTGATTCACTTGATATATGTATGGTATTCAACTTGCGGATTATCGTGACATTGGGGTAATCTATGCATAGGGGTTGATACATGTTTTCGTCCTTCTTTCTCTGGTAGAAACCTTGGGGCACTTTTTGAAGTTCTTTATGTTGGATTGAATATTATGAATCTGAAGTTGTTTGATGCATAGCGAATAATCAACTCATGGATACTTGTGGTGACATTGGAGTGTCTAGGTGACATTAGAGTTGGTTGATGTGTATCATATGGCGTTATTTTAGTATGAACCCTAGGGCTATTTGCAACACTTATATGGATGGCTCAATACATTGATCGGAAAAGATAACTTTGAGGTGGTTTCGTACCCTACAACAATTTCATCTTATGTTCTCCGCTAGATAAGAACTTTGGAGTGACTCTTTGTAGCACGTTGAGGGATTGTTATATGATTCAATTATGTTAGCAGTGTTCAGAGATTGCACTAGTAGAATTATGAACCCTAGGCCTTGTTTCTAATCATTGCAATACCGTTTATGCTCACTTTTGTTACTTGCTACATTACTATTTTTATATTTTCATATTACAGAAACATATATCTATTATTCATACTACACTTGTATCACTACCTCTTCGCCAAGCTAGTGCACCTATACAATTTTTCATTGTATTGGGTGTGTTGGGGACACAAAAGCTTTCTTGTATTTGGTTCCATGGTTGTTTGAGAGAGACCATCTTCATCTTACGCCTCCCACGGATTGATAAACCTTAGGTCATTCTCCTGAGGGAAAATTGCTACTGTCATACAACTCTGCGCTTGGAGGCCCAACACGAGTCTACAAGAATAAGTTGTGTAGTAGACATCACCCTCCCGCAACTACGAAAGAAGAATTAAGATAAATCTGACCATAACATGAAACATATGGATTCAAATCAGCCTCTTACGGAATAACACACAAACTATGGTTTAAGCTTTTGTTACTATAGCAACCCATCATCTACTTATTACTCCACAGTGCCTTCCCTTAGGCCCAAATATGGTGAAGTGTCATGTAGTCGACGTTCACATGACACCACTAAAGGAAGTAACAACATATATATCATCAAAATATCAAACAAATACCAACTTCACATGATTACTTATAACAAGACTTCTCTCATGTCCTCAAGAAAAATAGTAACTGCTCACAAATCATACTCATGTTCAAGATCAGAGGGGTATTGAATATCCTTGAGGATCTGAACATTTAATCTTCCACCAAATAAACCAACTAGCATCAATTACAAGGTGTAATCAACACTAGTAGTAACCCACAGGTACCAATCTGATGTTTTGAGACAAAGATTAAAAACAAGAGATGAACTAGGGTTTGAGATGAGATGGTGTTTGTAAAGATGTTGATGAGGATTAGTCCACCCACAATGAGAGGGTCGTTACTGATGTCAATGACTTTGATTTGCCCCTCCTAGAGGGAAGTATCCTCGACGGAATCGCTCCATCGGAGAGCAAAAGGGCTCTTGCCCATGTTCCACCTTGAGACGATGACGCTTCGTCCCGAAAGTCTTCCTCTTAATTTTTTTCTAGGTTAAAACTGCTCATATAGCAGAAGTTGGGCACCAGAGGCCAGTTGTGGGACCCACAAGGCATCAGGGCGCACCTGGAGGGTGACTGCGCCCTGTTGCCTTGTGAGCAGCTGATACGTCCATTCTGCATCATGTTTTTATGTTGATATTTATTGCATTATGGGATGTTATTACACTTCAAGATACAATTTTTATGCCTTTTATCTCTTATTTTAGAAGGTTTACATGAAGAGGGAGAATGCTGGCAGCTGGAATTCTGGACCGGAAAGGAGCAAATCTAAGATACCTATTCTGCACAACTCCAAATGTCCTAAAACTTTACGGAGAATTGTTTTGGAATGTATATATAAAATATTGGGTGAAGAAACAACAGAGGGGGACCCACCAGGTGGCCACAAGCCTGGGGGCGCGCCCTACCCCCCCAGGGCATGCCTCCTGTGCTTGTGGGCTCCCTGTCCAGCCCCCGGTGCCCATCTTCTACTCTATGGAAGGTTTTGACCTAAAAATCATAAGGAAGCTTTCGGGATGAAGCATCGCCGTCTCAAGGCGGAACCTGGGCAGAAGCAATCTAGGGCTCTGATGGAGCTATTCTGCCGGGGAAACTTCCCTCCGGGAGGGGAAATCGAGGCCATCTTCATCACCAATGATCCTCTCATCGAGGGAGGGTCAATCTTCATCAACATCTTTGCCAGCACCATCTCCTCTCAAACCCTAGTTCATCTCTTGTATTCAATCTTTGCTTCAAAACCTCAGATTGGTACCTATGGGTTGCTAGTAGTGTTGATTGCTCTTCTTAGTTGATGCTAGTTGGTTTATTTGGTGGAAGATCATATGTTAAGATCCTTAAAGATATTCAATACCCCTCTAATCTTGAACATGATCATGCTTTGTGAGTAGTTACGTTTGTTCTTAAGGACATGGGAGAAGTCAATTGTGTTGGAAATATGCCCTAGAGGCAATAATAAAAGCATTATTATTATATTTCCTTGTTCATGATAATTGTCTTTATTCATGCTATAATTGTATTATCCGGAAATCGTAATACATGTGTGAATAACAGACACCAACATGTCCCTAGTAAGCCTCTAGTTGACTAGCTCGTTGATCAACAGATAGTCATGGTTTCCTGACTATGGACATTGGATGTCATTGATAACGAGATCACATCATTAGGAGAATGATGTGATGGACGAGACCCAATCCTAAACATAGCACAAGATCGTATAGTTCGTTTGCTAGAGTTTTCCAATGTCAAAGTATCTTTTCCTTAGACCATGAGATCGTGTAACTCCCGGATACCGTAGGAGTGCTTTGGGTATACCAAACGTCACAACGTAACTGGGTGACTATAAAGGTAGACTACGGGTATCTCCGAAAGTGCCTGTTGGGTTGACATGGGTCAAGACTAGGATTTGTCACTCCGTATGACGGAGAGGTATCACCGGGCCCACTCGGTAATGCATCATCATAATGAGCTCAAAGTGACCAAGTGTCTGGTCACGGGATCATGCATTACGGTACGAGTAAAGTGACTTGCCGGTAATGAGATTGAACGAGGTATTGGGATACCGACGATCGAATCTCGGGCAAGTAACATATCGATTGACAAAGGGAATTACATACAGGGTTGATTGAATCCTCGACATCGTGGTTCATCCGATGAGATCATCGTGGAGCATGTGGGAGCCAACATGGGTATCCAGATCCCGCTGTTGGTTATTGACCGGAGAGTCGTCTCGGTCATGTCTGCTTGTCTCCCGAACCCGTAGGGTCTACACACTTAAGGTTCGGTGACGCTAGGGTTGTGAAGATAAGTATATGCAGTAACCCGAATGTTGTTCGGAGTCCCGGATGAGATCCCGGACGTCACGAGGAGTTCCGGAATGGTCCGGAGGTAAAGAATAATATATAGGAAGTGCTATTTTGGCCATCGGGACAAGTTTCGGGGTCACCGGTATTGTACCGGGACCACCGGAAGGGTCCCGGGGGTCCACCGGGTGGGGCCACCTATCCCGGGGGGCCCCATGGGCGAAGTGGGAGGGAACCCAGCCCATAGTGGGCTGGGGCGCCACCCCCCAAGGGCCCATGCGGCTAGGGTTGAGGGGAAACCCTAGAGGGGGCGCCCCCTTGCTTGGGGGGCAAGCCCCCCACCCTAGGCCGCTGCCCCCCCCCCTAGTAGATCCATCTACTAGGGCCGGCGCCCCCCCCTTGGCACCCCTATATATAGTGGGGGAGAGGAGGGACTTCATACACCAGCCCCTGGCGCCTCCCTCTCTCCCCGTTACGTCTCTCTCTCGTAGTATAGGCGAAGCCCTACTACTGTGACGCCCTGCATCCACCACCACGCCGTCGTGCTGCTGGATCTTCACCAACCTCTCCTCCCCCCTTGCTGGATCAAGAAGGAGGAGACGTCTCCCGTCCCATACGTGTGTTGAACGCGGAGGTGCCGTCCGTTCGGTGCTTGGTCATCGGTGATTTGGATCACGTCGAGTACGCCTTCCTCATCCCCGTTCTTTGAACGCTTCCGCGCGTGATCTACAAAGGTATGTAGATGCATTCGATGACTCGTTGCTAGATGAACTCCTAGATGGATCTTGGTGAAACGAGTAGGAAACTTTTTGTTTTCTGCAACGTTCCCAAACAGTGGCATCATGAGCTAGGTCTATGCGTAGTTCTTCTTGCGCGAGTAGAACACAATTTGTTGTGGGCGTAGATTTGTCAACTTTCTTGCCGCTACTAGTCTTATCTTGCTTCAGCGGTATTGTGGGATGAAGCGGCCCGGACCAACCTTACACGTACGCTTACGTGAGACCGGTTCCACCGACTAACATGCACTAGTTGCATAAGGTGGCTGGCGGGTGTCTGTCTCTCCCACTTTAGTTGGAGCGGATTCGATGAACAGGGTCCTTATGAAGGGTAAATAGAAGTTGACAAATCACGTTGTGGCTTTAACGTAGGTAAGAAGACGTTCTTGCTAGAACCCTAATTCAGCCACGTAAAACTTGCAACAACAATTAGAGGACGTCTAACTTGTTTTTGCAGCAAGTGGTTTGTGATATGATATGGCCAAAGTTGTGATGAATGATGAATGATCTATATGTGATGTATGAGATGTTCATGCTATTGTAATAGGAATCACGACTTGCATGTCGATGAGTATGACAACCGGCAGGAGCCATAGGAGTTGTCTTTATTCTTTTATATGACCTGCGAGTCATTGAGAAACGCCATGTAAATTACTTTACTTCATTGCTAAACGCGTTAGCCATAGTAGTAGAAGTAATAGTTGGCGAGCAACTTCATGGAGACACGATGATGGAGATCATGGTGTCAAGCCGGTGACAAGATGATCATGGAGCCCCAAGATGGAGATCAAAGGAGCTATGTGATATTGGCCATATCATGTCATGTTTATTATTTGATTGCATGTGATGTTTATCATGTTTTGCATCTTTTTTACTTAGAACGACGGTAGTAAATAAGATGATCCCTCATACTAATTTCAAGAAGTGTTCCCCCAAACTGTGCACCGTTGCGATAGTTCGCTGTTTCAAAACATCACATGATGATCGGGTGTTTTATTCAGACGTTCACATACAACGGGTGTAAGACAGATTTACACATGCAAACACTTAGGTTGACTTGACGAGCCTAGCATGTACAAACATGGCCTCGGAACACAGAAGACCGAAAGGTCGAGCATGAGTCGTATAGAAGATACGATCAACATGAAGATGTTCACCGATGTTGACTAGTCCGTCTCACGTGATGATCGGACACGGCCTAGTCAACTCGGATCATGTAATACTTACATGACTAGAGGGATGTCTAATCTAAGTGGGAGTTCATTAATATTTTGATTAGATGAACTTAATTATTATGAACTTAGTCTAAAATATTTTACAATATGTCTTGTAGATCAAATGGCCAACGTAGTCCTCAACTTCAACGCGTTCCTAGAGAAAACCAAGCTGAAAGACGATGGCAGCAACTATACGGACTGGGTCCGGAACCTGAGGATCATCCTCATAGCTGCCAAGAAAGATTATGTCCTACAAGCACCGCTAGGTGAAGCTCCCGTCCCACAGAACCAAGACGTTATGAACGCTTGGCAGACACGTGTTGACGACTACTCCCTTGTTCAGTGCGGCATGCTTTACAGCTTAGAGCCGGGGCTCCAAAAGCGTTTTGAGAGACATGGAGCATATGAGATGTTCGAAGAGCTGAAAATGGTTTTTCAAGCTCATGCCCGGATCGAGAGATATGAAGTCTCCGATAAGTTCTTCAGCTGTAAGATGGAGGAAAATAGTTCTGTCAGTGAGCACATACTCACTATGTCTGGGTTACATAATCGCTTGTCTCAGCTGGGAGTTAATCTCCCGGATGATGCGGTCATTGACAGAATCCTCCAGTCGCTTCCACCAAGCTACAAGAGCTTTGTGATGAACTTCAACATGCAGGGGATGCAAAAGACCATTCCTGAGTTGTTCTCAATGCTGAAATCAGCGGAGGTAGAAGTCAAGAAGGAACATCAAGTGTTGATGGTCAATAAAACCACTAAGTTCAAGAAAGGCAAGGGTAAAAAGAACTTCAAGAAGGACGGCAAGGAGGTTGCCGCGCCCGGCAAGCAAGCTGCCGGAAGAAGCCAAAGAATGGACCCAAGCCCGAGACTGAGTGCTTTTATTGCAAGGGAAGCGGTCACTGGAAGCGGAACTGCCCTAAATACTTAGCAGACAAGAAGGCCGGCAAAACAAAAGGTATATGTGATATACATGTAATTGATGTGTACCTTACTAGTGTCCATAGTAGCTCCTGGGTATTTGATACCGGTGCAGTTGCTCACATTTGTAACTCAAAGCAGGGGCTGCGGAATAAGCGGAAACTGGCAAAGGATGAGGTGACGATGCGCGTCGGGAATGGTTCCAAGGTCAATGTGATCGCCGTCGGCACGCTACCTCTACATCTACCTTCGGGATTAGTTTTAAACCTTAATAATTGTTATTTAGTGCCAGCTTTGAGCATGAACATTGTATCAGGATCTCGTTTAATTCGAGATGGCTACTCATTTAAATCCGAGAATAATGGTTGTTCTATTTATATGAGAGATATGTTTTATGGTCATGCTCCTATGGTGAACGGTTTATTCTTTATGAATCTCGAATGTGATGCTACACATGTTCATAATGTGAGTACCAAAAGATGTAAGGTTGATAATGATAGTCCCACATACTTGTGGCACTGCCGCCTTGGTCACATAGGTGTCAAACGCATGAAGAAGCTCCATGCAGATGGAATTTTAGAGTCTCTCGATTATGAATCATTTGACACGTGCGAACCATGCCTCATGGGTAAGATGACCAAGACTCCGTTCTCAGGAACAATGGAGCGAGCAACCAACTTATTGGAAATCATACATACTGATGTGTGCGGTCCAATGAGTGTTGAGGCTCGCGGTGGCTATCGTTATGTTCTCACGCTCACTGATGATTTAAGTAGATATGGGTATATCTACTTAATGAAACACAAGTCTGAAACCTTTGAAAAGTTCAAGGAATTTCAGAGTGAGGTTGAGAATCAACGTGACAGGAAAATCAAGTTTCTACGATCAGATCGTGGAGGAGAATACTTGAGTCACGAGTTTGGCACACACTTAAGAAAATGTGGAATAGTTTCACAACTCACGCCGCCTGGAACACCTCAGCATAACGGTGTGTCCGAACGTCGTAATCGCACTCTATTAGATATGGTGCGGTCTATGATGTCTCTTACCGATTTACCGCTATCTTTTTGGGGCTATGCTTTAGAGACTGCCGCATTCACTTTAAATAGGGCTCCGTCGAAATCCGTTGAGACGACACCGTATGAATTATGGTTTGGGAAGAAACCTAAGCTGTCGTTTCTAAAAGTTTGGGGATGCGATGCTTATGTGAAGAAACTTCAACCTGAGAAGCTCGAACCCAAATCGGAAAAATGCGTCTTCATAGGATACCCTAAAGAAACTATTGGGTATACCTTCTACCTCAGATCCGAAGGCAAGATCTTTGTTGCCAAGAACGGACTCTTTCTGGAGAAAGAGTTTCTCTCGAAAGAAGTAAGTGGGAGGAAAGTAGAGCTTGATGAAGTATTACCTCTTGAACCGGCAAATGGCGCAACTCAAGAAAATGTTCCTGAGGTGCCTGCACCGACTAGAGAGGAAGTTAATGATAATGATCAAGATACTTCTGATCAAGCTCCTACTGAAATTCGAAGGTCCACAAGGACACGTTCCGCACCAGAGTGGTACGGCAACCCTGTCTTGGAAATCATGTTGTTAGACAACGGTGAACCCTCGAACTATGAAGAAGTGATGGCAGGCCCGGATTCCGAAAAATGGCTGGAAGCCATGAAATCCGAGATAGGATCCATGTATGAAAACGAAGTATGGACTTTGACTGACTTGCCCGTTGAACGGCGAGCCATAGAAAATAAATGGATCTTTAAGAGGAAGACAGACGCGGATGGTAATGTGACCATCTATAAAGCTCGACTTGTCGCCAAGGGTTATCGACAAGTTCAAGGGGTTGACTACGATGAGACTTTCTCACCGGTAGCGAAGCTAAAGTCCGTCCGAATCATGTTAGCAATTTCCGCATTCTACGATTATGAGATATGGCAAATGGACGTCAAAACGGCATTCCTTAATGGTTTCCTTAAGGAAGAATTGTATATGATGCAGCTGGAAGGTTTTGTCGATCCTAAGAATGCTGACAAGGTGTGCAAGCTCCAACGCTCGATTTATGGGCTGGTGCAAGCATCTCGGAGTTGGAACATTCGCTTTGATGAGATGATCAAAGCGTTTGGGTTTACGCAGACTTATGGAGAAGCCTGCGTTTACAAGAAAGTGAGTGGGAGCTCTGTAGCATTTCTCATATTATATGTAGATGGCATACTGTTGATGGGAAATGATATAGAACTCTTGGACAGCATCAAGGCCTACTTGAATAAGAGTTTTTCAATGAAGGACCTTGGAGAAGCTGCTTATATATTAGGCATCAAAATCTATAGAGATAGATCGAGACGCCTCATAGGTCTTTCACAAAGCACATACCTTGATAAGATATTGAAGAAGTTCAATATGGATCAGTCTAAGAAGGGGTTCTTGCCTGTGTTACAAGGTATGAAATTGAGCTCAGCTCAATGTCCGACCACGGCAGAAGATATAGAAGAGATGAGCGTCATCCCCTATGCATCAACCATAGGTTCTATTATGTATGCCATGCTGTGTACCAGACCTGATGTAAACCTTGCCGTAAGTTTGGTAGGAAGGTACCAAAGTAATCCCGGCAAGGAACACTGGACAGCGGTCAAGAATATCCTGAAGTACCTGAAAAGGACTAAGGAAATGTTTCTCGTTTATGGAGGTGACGAAGAGCTCGTCGTAAAGGGTTACATCGACGCTAGCTTCGACACAGATCTGGATGACTCTAAGTCACAAAGCGGATACGTGTATATTTTGAATGGTGGGGCAGTAAGCTGGTGCAGTTGCAAGCAGAGCGTCGTGGCGGGATCTACATGTGAAGCGGAGTACATGGCAGCCTCGGAGGCAGCACATGAAGCAATATGGGTGAAGGAGTTCATCACCGACCTAGGAGTCATACCCAATGCGTCGGGGCCGATCAAGCTCTTCTGTGACAACACTGGAGCTATTGCACTTGCCAAGGAGCCCAGGTTTCACAAGAAGACAAGGCACATCAAGCGTCGCTTCAACTCCATTCGTGAAAATGTTCAAGATGGAGACATGGAGATTTGTAAAGTACATACGGACCTGAATGTAGCAGATCTGTTGACTAAACCTCTCCCTAGGGCAAAACATGATCAACACCAGAATTCCATGGGTGTTCGATTCATCACAATGTAACTAGATTATTGACTCTAGTGCAAGTGGGAGACTGTTGAAAATATGCCCTAGAGGCAATAATAAAAGCATTATTATTATATTTCCTTGTTCATGATAATTGTCTTTATTCATGCTATAATTGTATTATCCGGAAATCGTAATACATGTGTGAATAACAGACACCAACATGTCCCTAGTAAGCCTCTAGTTGACTAGCTCGTTGATCAACAGATAGTCATGGTTTCCTGACTATGGACATTGGATGTCATTGATAACGAGATCACATCATTAGGAGAATGATGTGATGGACGAGACCCAATCCTAAACATAGCACAAGATCGTATAGTTCGTTTGCTAGAGTTTTTCCAATGTCAAAGTATCTTTTCCTTAGACCATGAGATCGTGTAACTCCCGGATACCGTAGGAGTGCTTTGGGTATACCAAACGTCACAACGTAACTGGGTGACTATAAAGGTAGACTACGGGTATCTCCGAAAGTGTCTGTTGGGTTGACATGGATCAAGACTGGGATTTTGTCACTCCGTATGACGGAGAGGTATCACCGGGCCCACTCGGTAATGCATCATCATAATGAGCTCAAAGTGACCAAGTGTCTGGTCATGGGATCATGCATTACGGTACGAGTAAAGTGACTTGCCGGTAACGAGATTCAACGAGGTATTGGGATACCCACGATCGAATCTCGGGCAAGTAACATATCGATTGACAAAGGGAATTGCATACGGGGTTGATTGAATCCTCGACATCGTGGTTCATCCGATGAGATCATCGTGGAGCATGTGGGAGCCAACATGGGTATCCAGATCCCGCTGTTGGTTATTGACCGGAGAGTCGTCTCGGTCATGTCTGCTTGTCTCCCGAACCCGTAGGGTCTACACACTTAAGGTTCGGTGACGCTAGGGTTGTGAAGATAAGTATATGCAGTAACCCGAATGTTGTTCGGAGTCCCGGATGAGATCCCGGACGTCACGAGGAGTTCCGGAATGGTCCGGAGGTAAAGAATTATATATAGGAAGTGCTATTTTGGCCATCGGGACAAGTTTCGGGGTCACCGGTATTGTACCGGGACCACCGAAAGGGTCCCGGGGGTCCACCGGGTGGGGCCACCTATCCCGGAGGGCCCCATGGGCTGAAGTGGGAGGGAACCCAGCCCATAGTGGGCTGGGGCGCCACCCCCAAGGGCCCATGCGGCTAGGGTTGAGGGGAAACCCTAGAGGGGGCGCCCCCTTGCTTGGGGGGCAAGCCCCCCACCCTAGGCCGCCGCCCCCCCCCCTAGTAGATCCATCTACTAGGGCCGGCGCCCCCCGTTGGCACCCCTATATATAGTGGGGGAGAGGAGGGACTTCATACACCAGCCCCTGGCGCCTCCCTCTCTCCCCGTTACGTCTCTCTCTCGTAGTATAGGCGAAGCCCTGCTACTGTGACGCCCTGCATCCACCACCACGCCGTCGTGCTGCTGGATCTTCATCAACCTCTCCTCCCCCTTGCTGGATCAAGAAGGAGGAGACGTCTCCCGTCCCGTACGTGTGTTGAACGCGGAGGTGCCGTCCGTTCGGTGCTTGGTCATCGGTGATTTGGATCACGTCGAGTACGCCTTCCTCATCCCTGTTCTTTGAACGCTTCCGCGCGTGATCTACAAAGGTATGTAGATGCATTCGATGACTCGTTGCTAGATGAACTCCTAGATGGATCTTGGTGAAACGAGTAGGAAATTTTTTGTTTTCTGCAATGTTCCCCAACAAATTGTTATAAGTAATCATGTGAATTTGGTGTTCGTTCGATATTTTGAAGAGATGTATGTTGTCTTTCCTCTAGTGGTGTTATGTGAACATCGAATACATGAGACTTAAACATGATTTGGGCCTAGGGGAAGGCATTGGGAAGTAATAAGTAGATGATGGGTTGCTAGAGTGACAGAAGCTTAAACCCTAGTTTATGCGTTGCTTCGCAAGGGGCTGATTTGGATCCACATGTTTCATGCTGTGGTTAGATTTATCTTAATTCTTCTTTCATAGTTGCGGATGCTTGTGAGAGGGGTTAATCATAAGTGGGAGGCTTGTCCAAGTAAGGACAGTAACCAAGCACCGGTCCACCCACATATCAAATTATCAAAGTAACGAACGTGAATAATATGAGCATGATGAAAACTAGCTTGTCGACGATAATTACCATGTGTCCTTGTGATTTGCTTTATAAAAGAGTTCGTCCAGGCTTATCATTTGCAATAAAAAGGATTGGGCCACCTTTATACATGTTTGTTACACTTGTTACTTGTTACCCGTTACGAATTATCTTACTACCAAACTATCTGTTACCGGTAATTTTAGTGCCTGCAGAAAACACCTTGCTGAAAATCGCTTGTTATTTCCTTCTGCTCCTCCTTGGGTTTGACACTCTTACTTATCAAAAGGACTATGATTGATCCTCTATACTTGTGGGTCATCAAGACTCTTTTCTGGCGTCGTTGCTGGGGAGTGAAGCACCTTAGGTGAGTGGAATTTGCTAAGGAAAAATTTATATTATGTGCTGGAATTTACTGTTACTTGTCATTATGGAAAACCATCCTTTGATGGGTTTGTTTGGGGTATCTTCACCTAGAACGGACAAACAAAGAGTTGCTCCTCAACCTACTGCACCTACTGAAAATATTTATTATGAAATTCCTTCGGGTATGATAGAGAAACTGCTAGCTAATCCTTATGCAGGAGATGGAACACTACATACTGATATACATCTAATATATGTGGATGAAGTTTATGGATTATTTAAGCTTGCAGGTTTACCTGGAGATGAAGTCAAGAAGAAAGTCTTCCCTTTATCTTTGAAGGGAATGGCATTGGCATGGTATAGGCTATGTGATGATATTGCAGCTTGGGATTACAACCGATTGATATTGGAATTTCATCAGAAGTTTTATCCTATGCATCTGGTTCATCGTGATCGGAATTATATATATAATTTTTGGCCTCGTGAAGGAGAAAGTATCGCTCAAGCTTGGGGGAGGCTTAAGTCAATGTTATATTCATTCCACAATCATGAGCTCTCAAGAGAAATTATTATTCAGAATTTTTATGCTCGGCTTTCTCGTAATGATCAACCCATAGTTGATACTTCCTGTACTGGTTCTTTTATGAAGAAGACTATTGAATTCAGATAGGATCTTTTGGAAAGAATTAAACGCAACTCTAAAGATTGGGAGCTCGACGAAGGTAAGGAATCAGGTATAAAGCTTGAATTTGATTGTGTTAAAAAAAATATGGATTCCGATGCTTTTCAGAATTTTAGCACTAAGTATGGACTTGACCCTGAGATAGTAGCTTCTTTTTGTGAATCATTTGCTACTCATGTTGATCTCCCTAAAGAGAAGTGGTTTAAATATCATCCTCCCATTGAAGTAAACATAGTAGAACCCGTTGAAGCTAGAGAAGAAACTACTACTTATAATGTTGATCCAGTTAATTCCTACCGCTTATATTGAGAAACCACCTTTTCATGTTAGGATAAAAGAAATGTTGAAACTTCAGCTGTGGTTCGCAAGAGTTATACAAGAACACCTACACTCTCCGAACAAATTAAATTGAACTTAATGTTGCTATGGTTAAAGATCTCTTAGCTGAAAATATTGATGGGCATGTTATTTATTTCTGCGATGAATCCACTAGAATTGGTAAACCCGATGAAAAAGATAAACATAGACTTGTTGTTGCAATGACTGTTGTCTTTGTTAAAATAGGAGATCATTGTTATCATGACTTATGTGATTTGGGTGATAGTGTGAGTGCAATCCCATTTACTTTATATCAGGAAATTATGAATGATATTGCACCTACTGAGATAGAAGATATTGATGTTACTATTAAGCTTGCTAAAAGAGATACTATTACACCACCTGCATTGTTAGAGATGTTGAAGTCTTGTGTGGGAAAATAAAATACCCTAGTGATTTTCTAGTTCTTGGTTACCCACGAGATGATTTTGTCCCATTATATTTGGTAGACCTTTCCTGAACACGATTAATGCTAAGATAGATTGTGAGAAAGAAAACTGTTAGTGTAAGTTTTGGTGATGTGTCTCATGAGTTTCATTTCTCCAAATTCTGTAGACAACCTCGCAATAAAGAATTACCTAGTCAGGATGAAATTATTGGTCTTGCTTCTATTGTCATGCCTCCTACTGATACTCTAGCACAATATTTGCTAGACCATGAAAATGATATGCATATGAATGAAGGAAATGAAATAGATGAGATATTCTTTAAACAAATGCCTGTTTTGAAACACAACTTGCCTGTTGAGACTCTTGGAGATCCTCTCCCACCCAAAAGTGATCCTGTGTTTGAGCTTAAACAATTACCTGGTACTTTAGCTAATACTTTAAAATATTCTTATGTTGATGAAAAGAAAATATATCATGTTATTATTAGTGCTAAACTTTCAGAGCATGAAGAAAAAAGATTATTGAAAACTCTGAAGAAGCACCGAGCCACTATTGGATATGCTTTTGATGATCTTAAGGGCATTTGTCTATGTCAGCATAAAATTAATATGGAACCTGGTGCTAAACTGGTTGTTGATCACCAGAGACGGTTAAATCCAAAGATGAAAGAAGTAGTAAGAAATGAAATATTAAAGCTTCTGGTAGCAGGTATAATCTATCCTATAGCTGATAGTAGATGTGTAAGTCCTGTTCATTGTGTCCCTAAGAAGGGAGTTATTACTATAGTACCTAATGATAAAAATAAATTGATCCCACAAAGAATTATCACAGGTTATAGAATGGTAATTGATTTCAGAAAACTAAACAAAGCTACTAGGAAAAATCATTATCCTCTACCTTTTCTTGATCAAATGCTAGAAATACTATCAAAACATACACATTTCTGCTTTCCAGATGGATACTCTGGTTTTTCCGAAATACCTATGTCACAAGAGGATCAATAAAAAACTACTTTTGCATGCCCTTTTGGTACTTTTGCTTATAGGCATATGCCTTTTGGTTTATGCAATGCACCTGCTACCTTGAAAGATGTATGACTGCTATATTCTCTGACTTCTGTGAAAAGATTGTTGAGGTTTTCATGGATGATTTTTCCGTTTACGGAACTTCTTTGATGATTGCTTAAACAACCTTGATCGAGTTTTGCAGAGATGTGAAGAAACTAATCTTGTATCGAATTGGGAGAAGTGCCACTTTATGGTTAATGAAGGTATTGTCTTGGGGCATAAAATCTCTGAAAGAGGTATTGAAGTTGATAAAGCTAAAGTTGATGCAATTGAAAAAAATTCGTGTCCTAAAGATATTAAAGATATAAGAAGTTTCCTTGGTCATGCTGCTTTCTATAGGAGATTTATTAAAGACTTATCTAAAATTTCTAGTCCTCTTACTAATCTTTTGCAAAAGGATGTTCCATTTGTTTTTTATGACGATTGTGTAGAAGCATTTGAAATACTTACAAAAGCATTAATCTTTGCGCCTATTGTTCAACCACCTGATTGGAACCTACCCTTTGAAATTATGTGTGGTGCTAGTGATTATGTTGTTGGTGTTGTTCTATGACAAAGAGTTGATAAGAAATTAAATGTTATCCATTATGCTAGGGAAACTCTAGACATTGCTCAAAGAAATTATGCTACCACTGTAAAGGAATTTTTAGCAGTTGTGTTCGCTTGTGAGAAATTTAGATCCTAAATTGTTGATCTAAAGTAATAGTTCACACTGATCATGCTGCTATTAAATACCCTGTGGAAAAGAAAGATGTTAAACCTAGACTCATTAGGTGGGTTCTCTTGCTATAAGAATTTAATTTACATATTACTGGTAGGAAAGGAGTTGAGAACCCCATAGCAGACAACTTGTCTAGGTTAGAAAATATTCTTGATGCCCCACTACCTATTGTTGATAGCTTTCCTAATGAACAATTGGCTGTCATAAATAATTCTCGTAGTACTCCATGGTATGCAGACTATGCTAATTATATTGTTGCTAAATTTATACCACCTAGTTTCACATAACAACAAAAGAAAAAGGTTTTCTATGATTTAAGATATTACTTTTGGGATGACCCACACCTTTATAAAGAAGGAGTAAATGGTGTTATTAGACGTTGTGTACCTGAGCATGAACAGGAACAAATCCTACGTAAGTGTCATTCCGAGGCTTACGGAGGACACCATGCTGGAGACAGAACTGCACACAAAGTATTACAATCTGGTTTTTGTTGGCCTACTCTTTTCAAAGATGCTCATAAGTTTGTCTTGTATTGTGATGAATATCAAAGAATTGGTAATATAAGTAGACGTCGGTAAATGCCTTGGAATTTGGGATGACAAAAATGTCATTTTCCAAAAATACTCTAAATCAATATCTAATACCACCGGGGTGCCGGTGTCGTTCACACGATTCCAACGAGTCTAAAAACTTCAAAAATCAGAGTTCATATGAAGAAATTATGACCAATATACCGAAGGAGGCCTCAACGTTTTACGGCGGTCGGCACGATCGTGTCTGGTTGTACCGGGTGCAGACAGGCCCAAAGTTGCCCTTTGAAACAAGATTCTTCACTGATTTTGTCCCATTTGTTCCCTCGTGGTCCTGTTCTGATAAGGAGGGGTTTGGGAGAGATTTGACTCCTTGATCCCTTGGATTAAAGGAGAGAACCTACATCTATGAAGGAGGCTTGGGGAAAACAATTATAAATACCTCTCCAAACCTAGTCATCAGTAATTCATCCAAGATCAATCTTCATCACCTCCATTGCTGCCCCAATTCCACCTCCATAGAAGAAGGACAAGCTCAAGAGAAAGAAGAGGAGGTTCCGCCACTGCACGCACTGGCCATCGGGCTGGTGCCATCTCCGTCGCGCCGCCTCCATCGGAGTCGCCGTTGATTCCTTGTATCTAAGTTGGTATTTCCTCGAAGATGAGAGGATGATGTAGCACATCAACGGTAAGTATTTCCCTCAGATATGAAACCAAGGTTATCAATCCAGTAAGAGAACCAAGCAACACTATGTCAACAACATCTGCACACAAACAACAAAAACTTGTAACCCAACGCGTAAGAGGGGTTGTCAATCCCTCCTCGGTATTGAGATAGATTAAATTGTATGATATTCGATAAATAGATCTAGCAAAAACACAAAATAAAATAAAGAAATAAAAAGTGCAACAAGGTATTTTTGGTTTTAATATGATAGGAAATAGACCCTGGGGCCGTAGATTTCACTAGAGGCTTCTCTCGAGAAAATAACATACTATGGATAAACAAATTACTATTGGGCAATTGACAGAAGAGCAAATAATTATGACGATATCCAAGGCAATGATCATGTATATAGGCATCACGTCCAAGATTAGTAGACAGACTCCTGCCTGCATCTACTACTATTACTCCGCACATCAGCCGCTATCCAACATGCATCTACTATATTAAGTTCATGAAAAAACGAAGTAATGCAATAAGAACAATGACATGACGTAGACAAGATCTATTCATGTAGGAATAGACCCCATCTTTTTATCCTTAATGGCAACGATACATGCGTGTCATGTCTCCTTCCGTCACTGAGATTGAGCACCGAAAAATCGAACCCATCACAAAGCACATCTTCCCATGACAAGAAAAATCAATCTAGTTCGCCAAACCAAACCAAAGTTTTGGAGAAGAAATAGGAGGCTATAATAACCATGCACAAAAGAGTTCAACAAAGACTCAAATAATATTCATGTATAGATGTGATCATAAACTCACAATTCATCGGATCCCAACAAACACACCGCAAAAAAGTCATTACATCAAATAGATCTCCAAGAACATCGAGGAGAACATTGTATTGAAGATCAAAAAGAGAGAAGAAGCCATCTAGCTATTGCCTAGGTCTGTGGTGAACTACTCACGCATCATCGGAGGGGCGAGGATGATGATGAAGAACCCCTCCATGATCGTTGACCCCTCCGGCAGAGTGCCGGAAAATGCCTCTAGATTGGATCTCATGGTTCTAGAACTTGCGGTGGCTGGAATTGTGTTTCGTCGACTCCCCTACGGTTTTAGGATCTTAGAGTATTTATAGGGACAAAGGTCAGCGGAGAAGCTTCTCGTGGGCCCCACTACCCACCAGGGAACACTTGGGCCTTCTGGCACGTCCTATGCTTGGCCCCACGGGCCTCCTCCGATGTACTTCTTTGGCTCCCTAGGTGTCTTCTATCCAAAAAATCTCCAAAATGTTTCGTGCATTTGGACTTCGTTTGGTATTGATATTTTGCAAAGTAAAAAAACAAGCAGAAAACAACAACTGGCACTAGGCACTATGTCAATAGGTTAGTCCCAAAAAATGATATAAAGTTGCTAGTAAATGAGTATAAAGCATCCAAAAATGATACTTTAATAGCATGGAACAATAAAAAAATTATAGACACGTTGGAGACGTATCAGCCCCCTTCTCCACCAATGTTGGCGCCATTGCCGCTAGCTTCGCCATGCCTTCTCCCTTCACTAGCTCAATGTCGGCTTGTAGCCTGACCCTCTCTTTTATGTTGTTCGTCTACATGTTTGACTACTTGCATTAGTTCTTGGAGATATGGATGGACTCTATATGATTACTTGATGTGATCATTTATCTTCTTGTTCATGTTAGAGTTAGTAGCCTTCACGAATGTTGAGAGGAGGCCTCACTCGAATTATCTCCATGATTGTCTGTGAAGTATACTATTGCCGCTGCTCTACATTAGGAAGTAATTCGAGGTGATAGTAAAAGCCACTTTCTTTGTGTGTTGCAGTTGGTAGGGGAGTAACATGGAAATTCACATCTGACTGCATTCATGGGGAAACTCTTAATTAACCTAGTGATAGCCGGATGGGAAAACTACAGTTGGTGGCGTATGTGGTATGAAGTCTACCTAGAGTAGAACATATTCTGTGCCAGGAGCCGTCCACTTATGCACATGAAGAGTGGATTAGACATATGATAGTTCATATTAGCAGTGATGAGATCAGAATCCTCGAGAACGTTGTACCGCTGAAGCACCATCATCTGTTTCCCTAGCAACCAATAAAGTAGACTATTTTCAAACTCCGGTTTGGGTATGTACATAACTACGTAAGTGGCAGCATAGTTGTGGGGTTTGTAGTGTCTTCTTATTCGCTCCCTGTGGGATCGACAAATCTTACTAACTGTGGAAGTGCTATAAAGCCCTGTGCACTTACATGACATCTAGCATTTTCTGTCACCGTTGCCAGGGAACATAGTGCTTGGTCATTACCTACCTACTCGCATATAGTTTATTTTGTTCGTTGCAATTATCTTATTTTTTTCTTTAAAACCCGTAAAAATAAAAATTACTAATCATGTCTTCCGAGATTTTTCTCAATGAACAGACGAAATCAGCGATGGAGGACGAGACACAAGCCCACCATTGGCTATCAATGATGAGAAGATACAAGAATTTCTCCAAAAATTGGAAAAGTGGTCATTGCTAATACGTGAAGAATATCCAATCACTTGTGATGTTCGTAGAACCAAAGGGTATTTCACTTATAAATGTAAGTATGATTATGATTCAGTACTTGTCAAGAGGAGCCGCCACCAGCATGACGACTATTGTTGTTCTAGTAGTAGGGGCGCCTAGAATTGCCCTAGTTTTGGTTGTTGTAGCCTCTGTAATAGTCATCATCGTAGCCGGCCTCCATAGCCATCGTCGCCCGGGCCTTGATAGCCACCTCTGTGGCCTTGGCCGCTGTTGTTATTGTAGCCTTCGTTGCCACCACCTCCTTTGTTGCTGGACCGCCTCGTACCCCTTTGAAGGACCATCGCGAGTGTTCGCTGACAAAGCAGCCAGCACCCGTCCCGTGAAAAGTTGATCGCGCTAGTAGAAGCTAGCGACCATGGCGAACAAGTTGTCCATGGTGAGAGGGGTGCAGATGTCAAGAGTGGAGTGATGGGCTGGTAGTCCGTGTCCATCCCAACGATGATGAAGGAGATTAGTTCGTTAGTGGGGACATGTTTTCCGGCCACAGCAAGCTCGTCAGCAAGCGACCTCATGTGAGTGAAGTAGATGGCAGCGGACTGGGACCTCTTCTACGTGTTGGCGAGGGAGATGAAGAGGTTGTTGACGGGTACGCTGGACTACGAAGAGAACGTACTCGTCACAACTGCCCATAGTGGATGTGATTTTTCATGGGAATCAACCTGAATGAGCAATTCGTTGGAGAGGTTGCTGAGCAAGTACGCAAATTCCTACTGATCTTGCCCACATCACATACTCTGTGTTCTCGATGATCGGGTCTTTGCCATTGGAATTTTTGGTGATGATTGATTTGCTAGCTAGGGGATAGATTAATATAGGTATCATAAATGTCTGCAACTTTAATCCGCGTAACACTTGGCAATCGCTATTTGGCGCTTCAGGTGCCCCTTATAGAACATTTTGCTAACGGGCGCCTAAAGCGCACACCACTTCCCGCGAGCTGGGCCGGCCCACATTTCTTTTTTTTTTGAGTTTTTTAATCACAAAAGTAAAATTGCGAGTGATGGTATTCGAGCCACAATAGCAAAGGCAGTTACCAAGTGGACTCGCGACCTGTTTGTGCCTAGTTTATTTTTTATTCATCTTCAACACTAAAAAACCACAACAGTTTTCTGTTTTTTTGTTTGCTTTTGGCTGGTTTCCTTCTCTCTTTTTTCTTGTGTTTTTTTCTTTGTCTTTTCAGTTTCTCTTTCTTTTTAAAAAATCGTGAACTTTTCTTAAATTCATGTACTTTTCAAATTCATGAACTTCTTTTGAATCACATGAACTTTCTTCTAATTTGAGAGTATTTTTTCTATATTTTTATTTTTTATAATTCGCGAACTTTTTTGAAAATGGATGATCTTCCTTTGAAAATCGATGATCTTTTTTGACCTTTGTTTCAAACTTGATGAACTTTTTCAAGTTTGATGAAATTTTTTAAAATTTGATGAACATTTTTCAAATTCAATGGACTTTTTTTTCAAATTCAATGGACTTTTTTCAAATATGATGAATTTTTTTCAAGTTCAATGAACTTTTTCAGTTTTGATCAACTTTTTTTAAATTTTTTGATAAACTTTCTCAACTTGTATGAACCTTTTTTCAAATTTTATTAACTTATCTAAAATTAGATGAACTTTTCCAAATTTATGGACTTATTTCAAAATTTCATGGACTTTTTCCAAATTCGTGATGTTTTCTCAAATACGAACTTTTTTCACTTTGTATGAACCTTTCATTTTTTGATTTTTTTCAAAATTTGTGGTTTAAAAAAATTCTTGAATTTCTTTTCAAACACTATGTTTCTTTTCATATAATTTATATTAGGTATATAATAGTATATATTAATGTTTTATAGTGCTATTTCCTAATATTGGTCTTCAAGGCGAGCTTGGTCTAGTGGTTATTGTGCCTGCCTATTGTTTTTCTCAAGAGAAGTTCGAGTTTGACGAAATGAATTTTTCTCCATGTTTTTCTTTGCATTGCTTTCTTTAGCAGGTACTGGGCTGGCCCGCTAGACGCCCCCTACGAGCGCCAGCACCTCTAATCAGCGCTTACAGTGTTGAATAGGAGCTCCCATAGCACTTGGGCATGCTATAGGATATAGTTGGTGCGCATGAGCACACCGAAGTGCGCCTGCGAGGATTCAAACCGCGGCCCTTTCATTAGAGACCATGGGATGCTGGCAACTAGAGTTGACGAACGCTAGTTTCAATAGAACATTATTGAACTAAAATAAGAGCGCCACCCAAAACATATCAGACGTGATTTGTTTTGTTTTTTGAAAAAGTGAGTTCTTGATACGCAATTTTTTTCCATATTTTGATCAAATTTTTTCAAACTCAAACATATTTTAGAAAAACAAGTTGTGAACAATTTATTGTAAACAAGGACATTTTCTTGAAAATAGGGAAATTTACTAAAATTTAAAAATGTGACTATTTTTTGAACTTTTCAACCATTTGTTAGAATGATAGCATTTTTTGAAATTCCTGAAAATTTTAAAAAATGCGAATTTTTCTTGAATTTATAAAAAAATTGTTAACAATTTTTTAGAAATGCAAGTACTTTTGAAATTTCCAAGCATTTTTCTAAAAATTGTTCTTTTTTCAAATGCGAAAAAGTTTTAAAAAACAACAACACTTTTTGAGAAAACAAACATTTTTTAAAATTCTGAACAAGACTTGAATTCTGGACATTTCATGTTTTTGAATTTATGAAAAAAAGAAAAAAAATAAGAAAAACAAATAGAAACAGAAAAGGAAAAATATTAAGTAAATAAAAAAGGAATAAAACCATTAAAAGGGGAAAATGGTCCGGGAACCGTATAGAAGGTTCGCAAAAAGGGTAAACCAGCTTGGAAACCTTCTAGAAAATCCTCAAAACCAGGATTGCTAGAAGCCTTAACTAGCCGGCCCAGCTAATTGCTCGATCACCAACGTGTGTGCGAAAGGTCGACCCTTTGTCGCTGAATGCGTCAAATATGGGTTTTCTCTATCTCTATTACTTAAAAAATACGTAAGGTTCTCATTTCATATTTCTTCTCACCATCCTTTCGTTTAACCTTTCATGTATATGATAATTAATCACCTTAATTGCTTACCTTCTGAACCAATTCTACTTTAATTTACTTACCAAACTTTTAATCAACATATAAGGTAATTCATGATCAGAATTTGATGAATATTTATTTATACAATCACATTATTATCGACAGGTAAATCACAAGCTAACGTACTAGAATGTTTATATCCCGCTGCAATGCACGAACACTGTTCTAGTCATATAAAATAGGTAACGTCCTGCAAGCGAGACTTCTCAGTCAATTGAGCCCTACTCGCTCTCTATGGTCCGATGGTCAACAAAAATGGTAATGGGACAATAATGGGCTAAAAAATTAGGAAGGTACAACATGTATTCTATTTGGAAAGAAATCAAACTATATGGTAGGGAAGGTACAATTATTATCTATATCTATACCAATATAAAAAGATTCAAAGGAGTAGATCCAACTGATCTCGGCCATCGAACTAAGTCAATCCAACGACCTAGACTGTTCCATTGGTGAGCGTTAAACGTGTTTAATATGCAATTAATATCATACCAAATATTGCACTAATCACAGGATTAAGAAACAAATAATAACATACCTAATATCCACGTGCAATTAATATATTGCCTAAATATTAACGTGCGTTGCCTGTGCGCATTTACTAATTTAGAAAAGAAATCAAATTACACGGACGAAACATCGCAAAAAAATGCAACTCCTACAACTTTTTTGCAAGCCAAAGATTAGGACAAGTGCGTGGAGTAGCTGATGAAGTTTATATAAAAAAAAACACATTGGTACCCCCGAGCAACTGCAGCTCCAGCCGCACCATCTGCTTCAGGACGACCTCCAGCAGAGCAGAGGGGCAATCTATTTCTTTTTGACGCCCAACAAATAAGTTATTCAACTATCCCCACCGGGGATCTCATCCGAAATTACATGCAAGATAAAGTCTGGGGGCATATTGGGCCACTCCATACATCGATTACTAGAAACAGCTTCCCTAGCTAAAACATGAGCAGCCCGATACATCTCTCCTTACCCATGCAATCTTCCACTCCTCCCTTGCCTCCATTATCCTCTTGACCTCCTCTACGATCGGCCTCAGAGATGACAGATCATTCTCTTTGCTCCCGATTCTTCCTACTATCTCTTTGCAGTCCGATTCCATGTACACTCTAGGGATATTTTGCGCTGCCGCCAGGATGGCTGCTCGTTGGCAAGCATGGAGTTCTGCTTTCACTGGATCATTGCACCTTGGGAGAAAAGTAGCTAGCACTTGTGATGTACGCTCTGTCATGGTTTCTGAGGACCACCCCAGCTCCTCCGTCCCCCGTCTTTGCCGTCGCTCCATCAACGTTGGCCTTGACCCATCCCTCTTCTGGAGCTTTCCACTTCTCTGTCGTCCTCGGTTTTCCCGGTTTGCTCCTGCGGCCGTGGATAGACTGCCACTCCACTATTAGGTTAAGAACTCTCCTTGCTATCTCCTCCGCTTTCTCGACCCGCTGTCCATCTCGGGCATTATTTCTTGCTAGCTAAAGGGCATAAACCCCATGTACCATGACTGCTCGTTCATCATCTGAAGCTTCATCAAACCATGACATGAGCCATCTCGACAACTCACCCTGAGGGCTACATGATTTCGGTGGGATCGCCACCGACACCCCAAATTTCGAGTGCATTATCTTCCAGAACTTAACCGAGTGGTAGCAGCCCCAAAATATGTGATAGATTGTCTCCTCTCTTCCGCAAGCAACACAAAAACTCCCGGTTTGATTTTCCTCCTCTGTAGCTCTGATCCCACCACAATACCGTTTCTTATGACTCGCCACATATGTGTTTTAACTTTCCCAGGTGCCACCGTGTCCCACAGACACATCCAGGATTTGTGGTCCGCCACCATCGAGGAAGATTCTGGCCTCCCTGACCACGCTCGTTTCTGACTCATGCGAAGGTGATATGCCGATCTAACCGAGAAATCCCCATTCTCGGTGTACTTCCACGCCTGATAGTCCTCTGTCTCAGCGCCTCCCACTGGAATTTGTAATATTTCCCGAGCCTCGTCCGCGCAAACATGGTCTGTACCATGTTCACATTCCAAGATACTCCATCCGGCTCCAACAAGTCGCTGACTCGCACTATCCCTGGGATGTAGCTTTGCCCAAGTGGCTTTAGGCTGCCTTTCCTGGGAATCCAGTTATCGTGGTGGATTTTTATGTTAGTGTCGTCTCCAATTCTCCATATGAGGCCATCCAGTAACAAGTTCCTCCCGTGTAAGATGCTTCTATATGTGTAAGAACCCTCCCTGGGCAGGTTGCATTTAGTATTGATCCTTCTGGGTAGTATCGTGCTTTCAAAACCCTAGCACATAGTGAAGACGACACCTGAAAGAGACACCAAGATTGCTTTGCAAGCAAGGCTTGGTTGAAAGCCTCCGGGTCGCGAAACCCTAGGCCCCTTCATGCTTTCTCGTGCACATTTTATCCCATGCGATCCAATGAACCTTCTTTTGTCCATTTGCTTCACCCCACCAGAAGTTTGACGAAATAGATGACAGATTCCCACACATTTTCTTTGTGAGTTGGAAGTAGCTCATGGCAAAAGTTGGTGTTGATTGGAGGCCGGATTTAACAAGCACCTTTCTAGCCATCTTTGATAGTCCTTGTCCTTTCCATCCTGATACTTTCCCTCTTGCTCTCTCCTTGACATATTTGAAAGTTCCATCCTGCGAGCTCCCTACCACTGTAGGTAACCCCAAATACCGCTCACTCAACGCCTCCTCCTTAATGCCCATCACCTGCTTTATCTCTTCTTTTGTAGTATCCTCCTTTCCTTTCCCGAAGAAAATTGATGACTTATGGAAGTTCACCTTCTGCCCGGACGCAGCTTCATACTGCTGCAGAATAGTCCGGAGTGCTTCAAAGTTATCCCTAGAACCTTCCACAAATACCACGCCGTCATCAGCAAAGAGTAAATGGGTAACGATTGGCCTGTTGGTACCGAACGAAACCCCTTTGATAACAGCCTCCTCCTGCGCCTTCTTTAATAGTGCTGAGAAACCCTCCACGCAGAAGAGAAAGAGGTACGGGGATAGGGGTCCCCCTGTCTCAGTCCTCTGGACGGGATAAAACTATGAGATAAACTCCCGTTGAGCTTGACAGAGAAAGTAGGAGATTTAACACAGCGCATAACCATCTCCGTCCAGTGACAGGAGAAGCCCAACTTCAGTAGCATTTGCTCTAGAAAATCCCACTCAACTTTGTCATAAGCCTTCATCATATCTAACTTGACCGCACACAATGGCTTCTTCCGTTTCCTTTTCCTGATCGCATGAACACACTCGTAGGCTACAAGCATGTTGTCTGTTATTAGTCTGCCAGGCACAAACACACTCTGCTCTTCTGAGATCATGAAAGGCAGCACCACTTTCAGGCGATTGGCCAGTTCCTTTGCCGCTATCTTATACAACACATTACAAAGGCTAATGGGTCGGAATTGAGAAAGTAACTCCGGTGAGTTTACCTTCGGAATCATAACAATGATCGTGTCATTAGAACTATTTGGGGCCGCTTTTCCCTCCAAAAACTCTCTGACTGCTGCACACACATCCTCCTTCACCAACTCCCAGTGGCGTTGGTAAAACATGGCAGGTAGGCCATCCGGCCCCGGTGCCTTGGTTGGCCCCATCTAAAAAAGAGCCGCGCGTATCTCCTCGTCAGAGAAAGGTGTTGTTAGTTTTGCATTCATCTCCTCAGTGACAAGTCCCTGTATGTGTTACAGAACATTTTCTTTGTGATGTGATCCTTCAGAGGGGAAAAGACGCTCATAGAACTATGCAGCCATCGCGCGCATCCCTTCATCGTCGGTGCACTTCGTCCCGTCATCCCTCCTCAACGCTTTGACTGTGATCTTCCATTTGCAATGCGAAGCGCGATTTTGAAAGTATTTTGTGTTCTGATCTCCTTCCGTCAGCCAGTCCACTCTTGACCGTTGCTTGTGGTACACTTCTTCCCTCTCATAGAGCTCATGGCGCTGATCTTCAATGTCTTTTATTTCCTGTCGGTAGCCCGTTCGAGAAGCTCGCTCCTTTGCGTCCACTAACTGCCCCTTTAGGTGGCCAATATGTTTTTAATCGACCCAAAAACCTTTCGACTCCACTCTTGCATGGCTTTGGTCGCTTCCTTGAGCCTGCTGCATGCTGCCACCAACTTCTCGCCCTGCTAATTGGCTATGAGGGCAGCAGCCCATGCAGCAGCCACCATCCCATCGTAACCATCATGTCGGGCCCATGCATCCTCATAGATAAAAGGCCGCTGTCCCTTGGCGTGCTCCTCGGCCAGTGCCGTCGACGCCTTAATGATCAGCGCTTGGTGATCGGATTCTTCCTTCATCACACGCTGAACTTCTACCACCGGGAACAACTAGGCAAAATCAGCGTTACAAGTCGCCCGGTCCAACCGAACTTGAATGTTCTCTTCCATATCTCGCTTGTTATCCCATGTGAATGGGTATCCCGAGAACCCAAGATCCGCAAGTGTAACGCCCTCGATGCGGCTATATCTCCCACGTGTCGAAGCATGACTTAGAGGCATAACCGCATTGAAAGCAATGTCGCAAGTGGGGTAATCTTCACAACAACCCATGTAATACAATAAGGGAATAAGAGTAACATAGTTGGCTTACACTCGCCACGTCACACAAATAACATAAATAACATTACATTC
This sequence comes from Triticum urartu, assembly GCF_003073215.2. Lineage (NCBI taxonomy): Eukaryota > Viridiplantae > Streptophyta > Magnoliopsida > Poales > Poaceae > Triticum > Triticum urartu. Next base: position 72,656,746 of record NC_053023.1, on the reverse strand, counting down.
ATCCAATTACACTCAAGGTCCGACTACGGAACCAAAATGAAGAACAACCCCCAAATGCGACAAAGTCCCCGATCGCCCCAACTGGGCACCACTACTGATCATCTGGGAAAGACACGTAGTAACGACGAGAGTCTTCATCGAACTCCCACTTGAGCTTGGTCATATCGTCTGGAGCGGTATCATCGGTCCCTGCATCTGGTTTTGGAAGTAATCTGTGAGTCACGGGGACTCAGCAATCTCACACCCTCGCGATCAAGACTATTTAAGCTTATAGGTAAGGCAAAGGTATGATGTGGAGCTACAACAAGCGACTAGCATATATGGTGGCTAACATACGCAAATGAGAGCGAGAAGAGAAGGCAAAAGCACGGTCGAACAACTATGATCAAGAAGTGATCCTAGAACAACCTACGTCAAGCATTACTCCAACACTGTGTTCACTTCCCGGACTCCGCCGAGAAGAGACCATCACGGTTACACACGCGGTTGGTGCATTTTAATTAAGTTAAGTTTCAGATTATCTACAACCGGACATTAACAAATTCCCATCTGCCCATAACCGCGGGCACGGCTTTTGAAAGTTCAAATCCCTGCAGGGGAGTCCCAACTTAGCCCATCACAAGCTCTCACGGTCAACAAAGGATATTCCTTCTCCCAAGACAATTCGATCAGACTCGACATCCCTATTACAAGACATCCTCGACAATGGTAAAAAAAAGTCCAGCAACACCACCCGAATGTGCCGACAAATCCCGATAGGAGCTGCACATATCTCGTTCTCAGGGCACACCGGATAAGCAATCCGTACAACTAAAACCAGCCCTCGAGTTTCCCGAGGTGGCGCTGCAAGGGGCTCTAGTTTGGACCAACACTCAGAGGAGCACTAGCCCGGGGGGTTTAATAAAGATGACCCTTGGGCTCCGGAAACCCAAGGGAAAAAGAGGCTAGGTGGCGAATGGTAAAACCAATGTTGGGCATTGCTGGAGGAGTTTTATTCAAGGCGAACTGTCAAAGGGGTTCCCATTATAACCCAACCGTGTAAGGAACGCAAAATCCAGGAACATAACACCAATATGACGGAAACTAGGGCGGCAAGAGTGAAACAAAACACTAGGAATAAGGCCGAGCCTTCCACCCTTTACCAAGTATATAGGTGCATTAAGATAAACAAGATAATATTATGATATCCCAACAATAAACATGTTCCAACAAGGAACGATCTCCAAATCTTCACCTGCAACTAGCAACGCTATAAGAGGGGTTGAGAAAAGAGGTAACATAGCCAAACAACGGTTTGCTAGGACATGGTGGGTTAGAGGTTTGACATGGCAATATGGGAGGCATGATAAGCAAGTGGTAGGCATCGTAGCATAGGCATAGCAAAAGAGCGAGCATCTAGCAAGCAAAGATAGAAGTGATTTCGAGGGTATGGTCATCTTGTCTGCAAAGTTCTTAGAGTTGCCTTGATCCTCGTAAGCATACTCAACGGGCTCCTCGTTCACGTACTCGTCTCCCAGCTCTACCCAAGCAAGAACAACAAGCAAAAGGAACACAATCAACCACGTGCAATGCACACACAACATGATGCAAAACATGGTATGATAAGCGGGATGCGATATGTGATGCATAGGCATGATTTGGAAAGGAATGATTGAACCTGGCCTCAACTTGGAATTCCAAGAGTGCCACTGGAAAGGTGAGGTGATTTTGGTCGAAATCGATATAAAGATCACCAGAATTGGATGCACGGTCTGAAAATGACAAGCAAAACAAATATGGCACCGGTCTGCGATAAATAGCAAGTAACCTTCTAAATGCATCAAGATAGCTAAGCTACTGCACCCAAACATGGCAAAAAAATACATGGCAGGGATCCACTCATGATGCTTGACAAAAGATGAACACTGAGCTACGGCTAATTCACTCAATAGCAGGTTCAAACAAGCATGGCAAAAGTGCAAAAGATAACAGGTTTCAGACTTAGTGAAATTAACATGTGAGGAATTTATCATCAGGAAGCAATCTTTAGATCATGAAAACTACATGCTACAGGAACATATCATGGCAAAGCAAGACATGGCATGAAGCTACTCAAAATAGACAACAAAAGTCCCTTAGTGACCATAAGCCAAAAGGGATCAGAAAATACAATTGCAAGCATGTGAACATAGCAAAAACATAAACAGATTCAGACTTAGTGAAAAACTGGAGCATGCAAAACAGATAACGAGTAGGCATGTTTATGAGCTCGATGCACTCACTGACAAACTAAGCATACACCCAGCAAATAGACATGGCAAAAACAACATCATAGTACGCATGGATCAACAACAACAAGCTTGGCAAAATTGCAAAACATGTTAACAATCTGCCAGGAACATTTTATAGCAAAAGTAGAGCTCGATTGATTCAAGCTACGGTGCTCCATAATTGCAAACAAAGACATGGATGGATAGAGCACAATATTATCAACAAAACATCTTTACTGATCATGCTCAAAACACGTACGGATCTCTAGGAAACACCATGAACATATGGCATAAAATTAATGACAGGGCAAGGACTTAGTGAAATTTCAAGTCCCTGAAATCAGCATCATTGAGTAAGCTACTTTGCATGCTTGTGCTAGTCACCACAAAGATCACACAAATACATGGCATACACCCTTTTAAAGATGGCATGGCATTCTACAAAACACATGTAGAGCTCAGGATCATAGCATGCACACAGTAATCATGGAAAAAATGATAAAAGTGCATTTGCTGAAACAGATCTGAAACTATCATCACATAGCCCTCTTCCAACAGCATTTCAAGCATCAAGATGAGCTCAAATGAAAATGATGCAATGAGATGAAATGATGTACTCTTTGAGGCGAACATTTTGATATGCTACACGCACGAATCGGAGCTATGGATGCAGAGTTATGGCATGTGGAAGAATGCAAAATGCTAGGGTTTAGGGACGAAAAAGTCAACCGAGAGGGGATCTAGATCTGGATCCAGATCGGGTACTGTAGCAGTCGGCGCATGAACCGAGGAGATCGCCGGAGTCGGAGCTCGGGTCGTTGGACTTGGGCCGCCGGAGTCGAAGGAGAGGCGGGGAGCTCGCCGGGGCGCGGCGCTGGGGCGGCGAGGGTCGCCGGACGACGAGGGGCGCAGCTACCGGCGTCGGGCGGCAAGGTCCGCCGGAGTTTGCGGCTGGCCGGACCCGGGAGCTCGCCGGCCGGACGAAGAGACGGGGCGGCGTGGGCGGTGTACGGGTGAGGGCGGCGTGGAGGCAGGCGGAGATGGGCGGCGGCGCGCGCAGCCGGGCCGCGGGGGCTCTCCCTAGGCCTGGCGGGCCGGCGCGGCGGGGGAGACCCAGCGGGACAGGTGGCGGTCTCTGGTTCGCCGGAGGGAGCGGGGCGGACGTGTCCGGCCAAATCGGACACGTCCGGCGGCGAGGGGAGCGGATGTGCTAGGGTTAGGGGGAAGAATGACCCGAAAATTTCGGGGAAGGCCTAGTTTTATAGGTAGAGGGAGCTAGGAAGCTCCAAATGAGGTGCGGTTTTCGGCCACGCGATCGTGATTGAACGACCTAGATGATGGGAGAGATTTAGGTGGGTTTTGGGAAACTTTGGAGGGATGTTGGGCTGCAACACACACGAGGCCTTTTCGGTCCCTCAGTTAACCGTTGGAGTATCAAACGAAGTCCAAATGGTACGAAACTTGACAGGCGGTCTACCGGTAGTAAACCAAGGCCGCATGACAAGTCTCGGTCCAATCCGAAAAATTTTAACACCCACACACGAAAAGAGGTAGAAAGGGACACCGGAGGACATAGGAGTGCCAGAATGCAAAATGGACAACGGGGAAAATGCTCGAATGCATGAGACGAACAAGTATGCCAATGCAATGCACATGATGACATGATATGAGATGCATGACAAAGACAAAACACACGGAGACAAAAACCCGACAACGAGGAAAAAGAATAACTTAGTGCCAGAAACGGCAAGAGTTGGAGTACAAATAAGGTAAATTACATCCGGGGTGTTACAGCAAGTCCGCAGTCAGACAGGCAGTCCTCAAACATTGCCATCTGGTTCATGTTCCTCGGGTTTCCACCCTGTTGTTCACTTTGTCGCAACGCTTCATTAAAGTCTCCCGCGCATAACCATGGTAGGTCATCCTGTGCCCTGAGATATCGAAGGACCTCCCACATTTTTTTCTCTTGTCAACGCATGGTGCCCCATAAATTCCAGTGAATCTAAAAGGAATTCCACCAGCCATAATCTTAGCATCGATGTAATACTGACACCAAGGCCGCACCGTAACATCAACATGATCTCGCCACCAAAGTGCCAATCCTCCACTCTTTCCCTTGTAGTCCACCTCCACACCATGATTGAACCCCAATCTCCATTTTAATGTCTCCATCGCCCCCACTCGTTTCTTTGTTTCCGAAAGAAACACCACCTCTGGGTTGTATGACCTAACCAGGTCCCTAAGTTCGCCAACTGCCGAGTCCAACCCCAATCCTCGGCACTTCCAGGCTAAAATAATCATTGCTCTCGGTGGCCCCGTGCCCTGGCAGGGTCCGCCGTTGCATCATTCATAGTCATACGGTCAAAAACAGAAGTTGTCTTCTGTCGAGTGTCTCGCACAAAGTTGCCCGGTTCATCATATTTTTCTCTGCCCTCCTTTGCTACCCACATTTGTCTTGGCATCCTTTTCCTCGAGTTTGGAGTAGCATTGGGGCTGTTCCCTCTTCTCCTGTACTCCTCCTGATCATGCCGAGGATTCCTAACATAATATCCTCTTCTTCTATGTACGGGGTAGTGGGGTTTATAAGCATAATCCTCATGAGCAGGTCTGTTTGCACCATTCCACTCCATATACATTCTCCTCTCATGTTGCGCTCGTTCCATATCCCTCTTCCTCTGCTACTCCTTTAGCTATTCTCTTAAATCTCTTTCTTTCTTGCGTTCGATCTCATGCCTGAGATCCCTCTCCTCAGGCCATGTACCTCTAACCCGGTCTTTCTTCACGCTGTTAATTTCACCCTTGTCCAGTTTTTGCTGCCCACCAGTGCGGGAGCTTTCTGGTTTGTCAAAATCGGCATTCAGGTTATGTTTGGTCGGGATATCTCTCACTCGAGCCGAACTGCCAAACTCCCTAGAATTTCCTTTCGAGTGAGAGCTGGCAAAGCTGTTGCTAGCGTTGGGTTTCCCTTCTTTCACATGGTTTTGGAGCCAGTGCTCCTCCCCGGTGATGCTCTGAGCCAACCTCCCCATTGTGCCGATTTATCAACCGGAGGATTACACCTTCCATCCACGTGGACTAGCCTCCCACACTCAAAACAAAAGTGAGGAATTTTCTCATAATGGAAATCAAGCACGTACTGTTCTTGTCCTCCGGAGTGGCCTTGAGGAAGAAACCCCATACCAACGGTTCAAAGATTGAAATTCTTGCCCTAACACGAAACCGGTTTCCTCTTGTCATCCCATCCTTGTCCACATCCACCTTGATTACCTCCCCTAGCCAGTTGCCGAGGGCTCTGCCAAAGCTCTCCGTCCTCTTCCCCGGTGGTAAGTCTATAACTCTAAACCACACATCTACTTTGTCAAACACCATCTCCAAGGGTCTAATGTTGCTCTCATACTCCTTTACCACCAGGACGTTGAAATCAAACTGCCACGGTCCGCTCGTCATCGCATGCCTCCAATCTCCCTCACTTCCAAAGTGGACCGTGAATATGTTATCGCCCATGTCTCGGAATTAATCTTGCCTCGTGATGAAGACCCCATGCCCTTTGCATAGTTTTTTCCAGCACCGTCTTTTTGAACGGACGTGGTGAGAACGCCTTCCCCACCGCCGACCACTTCATGTTTTTGGGCAAGATCTGATCTGATTCCTCAAAGATGAAACCTTCTGCTTACTTGTCCAAGAGTAGCATCCCTCCCAACCTCGCTGAGAGGCTCGCAGTTGGATCCGGCGTCTTGCACATAGTAGGGGACTTGGAGGATCCCCCACTCACCGTCTTCCCCGGGGTCGCTGCCACCGCCGGGCTTGCCTTTGCGCCGGAGTCCCTGCCGTTTTCTCCTTCGTCTTCTCCGCCATAGCACCGCTCCGTGGCGATGAGGATAGCACCGGTCTGTGTCGAGAGGAGCGCTGTCGCCACCCCCATCACCAACGTAGACTCGCCACCCCCGCCGCCGAAACCCTAACCTTAACGCTGGGAGAAGATCGCCTGGCGATCGCCTCTTAGTGAATCGATACATGGTGGACCCCCGACTAGTACTCCATCGGCAATCTATTTTCATCTCCTCAAAACCATCGGTAGCCATGAGTGCTTTCAAGTTGCCGGGAAAAAGACATGAACTGCATGCATGCTTCCCTCAGCTCGGGACAACCGTGCCGCTCGGCCAGCACAACGGTCGCCCCCACGGAACTCATCCGGATGCACTGGCGTAGCGCATCCTCACAGATATGCTTCAGCTCCTCCAGCTTATACATGTCCGCCGCAACGAGCAGCTTCTCAGCTATTGTGTCCGCCGTATCTAGCTGATTCATATCCGGTGTGTTGTTGTAGATGAACTGGAGCAGAGCCTTGCACACATCGACGTCCATGCCGTCGATGCGTAGCACAGCAGCGGCGCCCTCGCTGGCCAAGGCGAGCGAGAGATCCGCCTTGAAGACGGGGGATCGGGCCTCGAGCACCCACCGGTGCACCGCCAATGTCTCGCCGCCGACCTCAATCAGCACGTCCGGTTTTTGGTTGTTCGAGACGAGTTCCGCGTGTAAGTCGAAATGTGGTGCCGCCGCCACGGCCTCAGGTTTTGGCGTGGCAACCTCGGTGTGGCCGTCGGTGTGCATCCCAGCTGTGACGGTGACGTCGCACAAAATGGCGAGGTAGTCGTCCTTGACATAGAGATCCTTCTCCTCCTCCAGATTCTCATGTTTTACGAAGTCGGCCCAGCCCCAGGACGGATCGGTGGTATCGGAGAAGAGGCGCACCCCGGAGAATCTAGTCCACGATGGCTTCGCTATGGCGATGGCGTCGCATGTCTTGTTGTGGCTGGCGTGGTTGAGGTAGAGAGAGATGGAGCTGTCATGTTCCTGCCGGTCGCCATATGGATAGCACTCGACACGCCAATTGTGGCCGCCGACGCTGAATGTGCTCGAACTCATCTTCTAGCCCTTGGGCATCGTCCTCCTTGCCTGAGCGTATGTGTCGATCCGGAACACGTGTGACCCGGTCGCCTGCCTCACGCCGGCCGTCGAAGCGGAGAGCTGTTGCCGTCCGGCGCTGCGGAGGGCGGACAAAACCGCAGACATTGACATGGCGCCAGTGGCGGCGGGGGAAGGTCTCGCGATGGAGGAGGAGCTGATCGTGGCTTGCAGGAGAAGGTTCGGTTTAGCCTGAGATAACGGGGGAATCACGACGGAGTTAGTTCGTCAGTAAGATCAACCTTTAAGATCAGTGCCTGGGTTTACCATTTTTGCCCTACAATATATGTATAGGGCAGACCAGGAAAAGGATGCGCGCGTTTTAACAACTTGTTCGCGTGTGCAAAGATATGCAGATCGGGTCGGGTGCCCCGGCCACATTGTTGGAGCATCTCCCTAGCATATCTCGCCATCCGGTAAAATAACCGCCGGTTTACGGGACGGAGCCCATAAAACCAGCCCGATAGACCCCCCCCCCCCCCCCCGAATCCGTGAGGCCATTTCCTCCATATCAACGAGATTTTGACAGATTTTGGCGGCTCCCATTTCCTTTGGGGCGGATGCACTTTCGCCGGTTTTCGTTCATGCCTCCACTTCCCATCGCCGCCGCACATCCCGCCCATTCTTGCTGCCCTGCGCCGCCCGAAAGCTCTACCACCACGCGCCACATCCATTCCACCAAGTTTCGCCATGTGTCAGCGGCCCACACCGCCCGAAAGCTCCGCCATGGATCTGCCCGGACCTTGGCGCGTGGCCTTGTAGCATGCGCATCCAGTTGGTTCCGGCGTCGGAATCGATGGGGCTTTCCCGCACGTGTCGGAAGAAGGGGGCGGCGCAGCTTTGCTTCGGCCGGCAGGGAGAAGAAAAGGGCGGCGCGACTCGGCTTTGCTTCGGTCGGCTGCAGAGAAGAAAGGGGCGGTGCGGCTTTGCTTCGGGCGAGGTATGTCCAACACCCGCGGGTTTGTGCTCAATTTGGCTCGGAGTAGGTTCGCGTGAAATTTATGGGCGTTTTGTGTACATTTTGTAGATGGATTGGAGTCCGTCTGCATCGTCTACGTCTGATCATTCGAACATAGACGAGATGATCCTCGACGAGGATGTAGACAACCTAGTGTTGTTGCGTCTCGTGGAAGAAGTTGAGGCGAGGCCAAAGAAAAAGCGGCGTGGATCCACTGTCGACCGGCTATGCCTTCTCTACAACCGAGCTCTCGGCCACAAGATGCTCATGAAGTACTACTTCACTGAGGTACCGACATATCCGTCTCACCTCTTTCGTAGGTGATATCGAATGCGTAGATCATTTTTCATCCGCATCGTTGAGGCTTGCGAGCAAAATTGCCGTTTTTCACTCGGCATTGGAATGCCACTGGTTTGATTGGCTTTAGTGCGTATCAAAAAATTGGCGGCGATGAGAGCGATTGCATATGTTGTTCCCACCGACTACACGGATGATTATCTTCGCATTGGAGACTATACCACCATCAAATGTGTCTGTGTCTTTGCGAAGAAAATGATCCGGGTTTTTGGCCCGGAGTACCTTCGAGCTCCAAACGAAGAACACACAAAGAAACTCATGGCAATGAACGAAGCAAGGCGATGGCCGGGCATGCTAGGTAGTATTGATTATAGGCATTGGAGGTGGAAGAACTGGCTGGTGGCTTGGGCAGGGCAATACACCGGCCACAGACGTAAGCCCACCATCGTGCTTGAAGTCGTGGCTTCACATGATCTATGGATGTGGCATTGCTTCTTTGGCTTGTCGGGGTCTCTCAATGATATCAATGTTTTCCAGTGATCTCATCTATTTGCTCAAGTAGCTAGTGGCAAAGCTCCGGCTTGCAACTATACCGTCAATGGCCATGACTATATCCTGGGGATACTATCTTGCCGATGTTATTTATCCTGCATGGTCAATATTTGTCCCCAAAATCAAGAAGTTTTTTTGTTGAAACCATTGTTTAAGAAATCGGTAACTGGTAGCTGCCCGGCCTGCTTGGGAGTAGCGATTAATCGGTGAATCGGCCTATTAACTAGATTAATCGGTTGACTAATAATCGATAGCTATTGAGCTATGTAATATATCTAGTTTTTATGTATTATACCATACTCTCATGCTCTCAGCTATGTAATATACCAATATATGCTACTGTTTGGTCGAACCCTAGCTATTGAGGAGTGAGAGGGTGATGGGATGAGTTACAGGCCAAAATTTTGGGCTTTGTTTGCCCACTAGTTAATGGAACGATAGCTACTAATTGGCCTAACAACCTATTAGTCGGTCGGACAGGCCAATTAATCGGCCTAACAAGTTAACACGATGAATAGGTGTTATTCGATTCGGCCACCCTACGAGTAGCGATTAATTGGCCCATTAACTGATTAATCGGATGAATTCTTGAACGGTGGTAGAAACACAAGAAGCTTGCCAAAAGGATATTGACAGGGCATTTGGTGTGTTGCAAGCTCGGTTTGCTATTGTTTGAGGTCCTACTCACTTATGGGATAAAAAAATCCCTCAGAAACATCATGACTGCTTGTGTAATTTTACACAACATGATTGTCGAGGATGAGAGAGATTTGGAGTTAGAGTTTAATTATGACAATGTTGGAAGCCGTGTGAAACCTGTCAGGGACACAGATGAGATCACTGCATTTCTTGAGACCTACCGGACGATTGAGAACTGTGATTCACACAACCAATTGCAGCATGACCTTATTGAGCATCGGTGGCAATTCTATGGGGGAAGATACATCCCCATTTTTATCATTTCTATTCGTGTGTGATTTGAAAAATTTGGTGTTGTAATCTTATTCGATTTTGAACATTTGTTGTAATGAAAACTATTGTTGTATTGTGAATTGCTTTTCGGACCATTTATATTCGTATGTTAGATTTATATTATGATTCCATTCAGTTCATATTATTGAAATATATAATTTGTTCGATGCAATGCAAAATTTCCAGTGCCGCGAGCGCTCCGGCGGAACAGATCCCGTAAACACGTGTGGGACACATTTACGGGATCTATTCCGCTAGAGCGCTCGCAACACTGTAAAAGATTTTTGCGGGCCACCCGGTTGCGGGATCTGCTAGAGATGCTCTAGGAAATGACCTCGTCTTTGACAAGCTACTTTGAAGGCCCCAAAAGCCATGGATCTGTGATGGATCCACGTCGAGCTTGGGTAAAGAGGTGTTCTGCCTCTCTCCTTTCGGTCCACTCTAGTTGTGCTGGATGATAACGGGTGTTCGCATTAAGCTCAGGTGATCTTCAGTCTTGATTGTGATTTTGTTTCTAGGCTAGAGTCTTTGGGAGTTATTATTGTTCTGTTATCTTTATAATTTTGTTTGCTTGACATCTACATGACTTGATAATATTTTTATGAATGAGGTAAATATTATCTTCAAAAAAGAGAGACTGTAATGCCTCAGCTCTATGACGTTGGGAGATAATACGCATTATTAGGGCATCACTAATGCGGACCCTCAAATCGTCCGCATATGTACGGACCACGCGGTCCGGACATCTTGGTAGGGAAGGCGAAGGGGCTTTGCTGGCCTCTGTACCACTGCCACACCCACATCTGACCGCCCTGGCCCACCCAAACTCCCTCCCTCGTTCGCGCGTGTTTCCTGTCTAGAACAGTCAGCGACGCTCCAGAGAGTTAGTGACGCATTATGCCCAACCAGAGCGGACGCGACCTCTCACTGGCGGTGGCATTAAAGTGGCGTGCCGGCCGAGAGCACACGAGTTCTCCGCACTCAAACAACACCACAGTCGTGTCTCCGTCCATCTGCCGACCATATTAATGATACGCGATTGTCGAGGAACATACTACGACGCCAACCGTCCGTCCGTCTGTCGTCCACCATTTTCATTCGCTCGCTATTTAGACTGCAGCCCCGGCCATAGCCGCATTCATCCTCCTCCGGTCCCTTTCTCCTCTCCGCACCACTCCCACCATGGCCTCCTCGTGCTCCAAAACTCTCTGGGACGGACTATTGCCAGAGAAGAAGAAGGAGATGTCCGTCATTGCTACTAGCTGGCAGGCCGGCAGGCAGCCGGAGGCTGATGACGTCGCAATGGAGGACACGACCGAGGACGATCCGGCACCACACTCGCCGATGCATTGCACCATAACCATCAGCGAGGCATGTGCCCATTACATGGACATGGTGCGGGAGGAGTGGGAAGAGCAGTTCCAGGAGGCGCAAACCGGCGCGGCCTCCAGCTCCTTGAGGAGCACCGGCAGGCGGAGGAGCAGCTCGTTGCCGGCAGGGCGATCACACCGGATGCGGACATGGTGGGGAAGGCGGCACTGCTCGAGTCCTACCACTCAGTCCGCGAGATCTGTATGGACCGCTGGCTGTACCGCCAGTGACAGGCGGAACTAATGGCCACCTACAAGGAGTTCGATGAGGCGGCGGACGAGGTGTGGGGCAAGAGCGACGACAAGGAGGGCATCGCCGGCTCCGCCAAGGTCGCGTCCTGCCGCCACGACCATGAAGTCGGCACGTCCACGCGTGCCGCTAGCAACGAGGAATAGTAGTGCATGGTAGGTCGCCGCCGCTCAGGTCCTGGGAAGGCTACCGAGCTTGGTAGGTTGATAATCCTCGGCCTATTAGCCGCTGAAGCTATGGTGGCTGAAAGGATCGATATGATCGACTAGGGGGGAGGGGGTTGAATAGGCGACTAACAATTTTTATCTCGCTTTAACAAGTTATGGCTTGACAAGAAAATAGGTTGTTTAGATATCCAACTAGTTGAACAACCTATATGACAAGCAAAACAACAAGCATAGACAAGCAAGCACAAGATACAAACACAATAAAGCTTGCACAAAATAAAGGTAAGAAGTAACTGCAAGTGGAGATGGTGAAGACGAGGATATGGTATCGAAGTTCTCTCCTTTTGGGGAGGCACGTCTCCGTTGGAGCAGTGTGCTACACATTTGCTAATGCTTTTGTTCATGAAACTTCTTAAAAAATATATGTGCATGTTTGCTTCATGTGCTACACATTGAAATTTGAAGAGAATTGGAATGTTTGAACAAGGAAACGAAAAAGTTTATGAAGGTTAAGATATGGTGACTCTGGATTTCTCGTAGTCCAGCCTTCAAACACTTCATACGCATTAGACTAGTCACAATGTGAAGTAACTTAGAGTAGTAACATGCATATGTTATTAGTCTATGTTAGTACCTATACAATGGGTAGGTTCACTTCATTTATTATGTTGTACATTAATCTTTTTTTGATATGTGATGTTACAGTAACTAGCTATGTTATCACATGTATCTCTTTCTTCATTAATTACATGCTACATCATCTATTTTGTCTAGATAAGTGTGATGTTACATCTATATTACTTTCATTGTGGGTAGTCTTATCACGATTCCCGACACGACGCCTCTGCTCGAGTTGCTCCCAGGCAAAGAAGCAAACCATTTTGTTGGTCGATTCAAAGCGATCGATGTGACCCTGCACTGCACGCGAAGCAAGCTATAAATCCAAAAAGCGTCCTTTTGGAACGGTGCGGATCCAGTCATAGTAGCTAGGAGGCGGCCGTACGTGTAGAACGTTCTGGACAGTCGATCCCGTTCACTAACTCACCTATCCGGCAACGGTTTCCGTGACTTTGGCAGCCCATGCGCCGTCCACAAGCTCCTCCACAGATCAAGGAGGACTACTCTAGAGATGTAGTACGCGCGAACCCTCGTCGGCACGGCAACCACCAACGACGACGTACCGACCACCCGCCATGCACGCAGCTTCGGACGCGGGTGCAGCCACGCGCGCGCGCGCCGCCCTTCCACCTCGTACCACGCACCGCTCCCTGCCTGCATCCATCGATTTGACGCCGCGGCCGGCTTGCTCGCCGCCCTCCCAACTTGGCAGCGTCGCCCCGAGAAATCGCGAAAACGCTGCGGACTTTGACCACCGACGCGAGCGTCATGTCAACCGCCACCCACGACCCATCCATCACTCTGTGCAGCGCCCGCACGTACATGTCAAACATTTATTTTCTCGAGTGGTTATGTCAAACATGCGCTGCCAACTTGTGTCCACAGCTCGCTCACCGTGGTTATTATATATAGCGGGTTAGCAGCCGCGCGCGTCAACCAGCCATAAGGTAACGTGCAGATCGTCGTGGTTGCTAGCTCCATCATATCACTGCTGTATCGTGCGCGCGCACCATGGCAAACGGCGTGCTGCGGTGGCTCTGCGTCGTCCCTGGGCGGACGCAGCGGAGGCGGAGGCGCGCGGTGAAGCTGGTGCTGTGGGGCGGGGAGACGCGGGCGGCCGAGCCCGGGAGCACGGCCGGGGAGGTCATGGTGGAGCACGGCGCCGGCGGCCGCGTGGTGTGCCGGGCCGACGGGTTCCGCATCGGCCGCTCCTCGCCAATGCTCGCCGTCGAGGACCGGCTCGAGGCCGGCCGCACGTACCTCGTCGTCCCCGTGGACCGGCTCCCGGCTCAGGGCCAGGGCGCGGTCACCGCGGCGTCGCTCGCGGCGCTCTCTTACGACAGCCACAACGGCCGCGCTGGCGGCGCCCCGTCGTCGGCGCCGTCGCTGGCCGGGGACGGGAGGAGCCCGTTCGAGTACGTCAAGGACGGCGACGGCCGGACGGTGATCAGCGTCACGGAGGAGTTCATCGTGAAGACGATCACGGGGAGACGGCCGCCCGCTGGCGCCGGTGGTGGTCGTGGTGATGAGGAGGACAACGGGTCGCCGATCTGCAGCACGCCGGAGCTGAGGAAGCACTACGAGCTGTTGGTGGGGGCGGCGAGGGGGCGGCCGTGGTCGCCACGGCTGGAGACGATCGAGGAGCGGAAGGCGCGCAGGGGGCTGGACGTCGTGATCAGCCCCCGGCGGCTGTCGCCGGCGAAGCTGCTGGGGTTGGTCAAAGGATCCAATGAGCTAGCGAGGTAGGACGCCGGCCTTGCGCACGTATTATGCATGCATGCAAATTACAGACCCCTACACTCTGCAACAGACCAACAGTGACCGTGCACGTGAATACCATTTCTCAACAATGACCTTCGCTGTACATATACTGCTATGTGGCTCCATCTAGTGAATGAACTTGCCTTGGCTGACGCATCCGATCTGTACATTTTGCTTAATTTCCTTGAGGATTTCGTACAGCTGAAAAGATTTATATATCTATAAGAGCATCTACAACCAGACTTAGAGCATCTCCAACCGTTGGCCCCCCAAGAGGCGCGTAAAATCGCCGCCTGGGGGCGAGCCGGCGCTAAACTCGGCGTGGGGGCTTTCGGGTCCCCAACCGTCGGCCCCAGGGTCGCCTCCAAAAGGCGGTTTAAAAAAAAGAATTCAGCTAAAATTCGGTAAACTGGACAAATATTCGGCTAAAGTTCGGCGATTACATAAAAACTGGGCAAACATAACAAAGTAATATTCGGCTAAAGTTCGGCGATTACATAAAAACTGGGCAACTACTACTATGGGTCGAAAAACGCCTTGAGTGCGGCGAAGTCGCCGACGTCGCCGCCATCCTCGTCGTCGTCCTCATCGGCTTTCTCCTCCTTGACGCGGCCGCCCCTGCTGGACCCCTGCCCGGTGTCGCCCTGGCGGACCGGTGGCGGCGGCGTGTCTATCGTCGCTGTCGTCGAGGACGACAACGCCTCCGTTGTCGCGGCCACGACCCCGAGCTTCAAACTGCTCGTAGGCGCGGCGCTGGCGCTCCAGCTCCGTCCGCGCCCAGTCTTCACGTGCCCACTTCAGGGCCGCCGCGTCGTCGAGCTCCTCCATGACGCCGGCGGCGAGCCCTGGCTCCATCTTTGGTTTGACATAGTGGGGAGGAGCCAAGGAGGAGCCGCGCCCGCAGCCCTTGTTGATGACGATGCCGACGTTGCGGGTGCGCCGGCCAAGCGGCGTCTCCGCTGCGGGCTCGGACTTGACGCCGAACACCGCCGGCGAGCCGGAGGAGTGGGAAGAGTGAGGGAGTCCTGGATTAGGGGGTCCCCGGGCGTTCGGGCTATGTGACGTAGGTCGGACTGGTGGGCCGTGAAGATTTAAGATAGAAGACTCCCCCCCGTATCCGGATGGGACTCTCTTTGGCGTGGAAGGCAAGCTTGGCGTTCAAATATGATGATTCCTTTCTCTGTAAACCGACTATGTACAAACCCTAGCCCCCTCCGGTATCTATATAAACCGGAGGGTTTAATCCGTAGAGGTAGTCATAATCATATAGGCTAGACATTTAGGGTTCGCCATTACGATCTCGTGGTAGATCAACTCTTGTAACCCCTATACTCATCAAAGTCAATCAAGCAAGACGTAGGCTATTACCTCCATCAAAAGGGCCCGAACCTGGGTAAACATCGTGTCCCCTGCCTGCTGTTACCTTTGATCCTTAGATGCACAGTTCGGGACCCCCTACCCGAGATCTGTCGGTTTTGACACCGACATTGGTGCTTTCATTGAGAGTTCCTCTGTGTTGTCGACAAAGGATTCGATGGCTCGTTCGATCAACCACAATGATGTTGTTTCGGGGAAAATATTTTCCCCGGGCCAGATTTTCGTATTCGGCGGCTTCGCGCTGCGTGCCAACTCGATTGGCCACCTCGAGAAGATCGACAGCTACGCCCCTGGTCATCAGATCAGTTTCGGAAACCTAAACTATGTTGCCTATATCCGAGGGGATTTGATCTTCGAAGGGTTCGCGGCCCCAATCACCGCTCCGGCCTTAGATCCGGAGCAGGCTGTCGGGTCCGAAGACGGGAGTTTATAGCCCGCCGGATCCTCTTCAATTACGGAACTTATTACCGGAGATCCGGAGGGGACGGCGTCATCGGCTAACCCGAAGGCAAACCGAACTCCCCTTGTCACTCAAACACCGGACACTCCACCAGACTCTAAGTCCGAACTCTCGAGGTCTGTGTTAAGCGGGCGCCGCCAGGTGGCTCCAACTCCGGACAGCCCCTCGGAATCTCGCTTCTCTGTCCAACCCTCGCCGTTAAACGATGCTCTGGACTTAATGCGATCACTCGCCATTACGGAAGGATCGCTTCCGAATTATGCCCAGCCCATATTAGGGGCCGAGAGCGGGGAATTTTACGTCCCACCCACCACCCACTTCATAGCCACTGTCGACGATCTAACTGGCATGTTGGACTACGCCTCCGAAGACATCGACGGTATGGACGACGACGCCGGAGACGAACAAGGCCAAAACCCTCCAAAGAGGATGGCGACGACGGCAAGGAGAATCCGGTTGAGGACAAGCCTGCCGAAGCACCTCCAAAACATCGACGTCAGCGGCGCCGCTCAAAATCGCGCCGCCAAAAAGACAGCAATACCGGCACCGAAGAGAATAACACTCCGGAGAATGCTGAAGACCTAGAAGCCCCTGTCGAGCCAACATCCGAACATGATGATTGGGACGATGGGAAAGTTAATCTAGACGATCCTATCGGGAACGAAGACTCGGAGGACAGTAATTACCTACCGATCTCCGAAGAGGATGTGAGCCTCGACGACGAAGATTTCATCATGCCGGAGGAACCCCTCAAACAAGCATGCTTCAAACGTCGGTTAATCGCCACTGCGAGAAGCCTGAAAAAGAAGCAGAAGCAGCTTTGAGCTGATCAGGATCTACTCAATGACAGATGGACTAACGTCCTGGCGGTCGAGGAATACGGCCTCGAGCGCCCAACTAAGAGTTACCCAAAACTCAAGCTACTGCCTCAATTCGGTGACGAGGCCCTTGAGCCCATACCGGCAAAGCATAAAGCTGCTGACGAGCCCAACTGACCCCCACGGGGACGGGACAGACCGGCTACTCATGCCGAACACCACCCCGCACCACCCCGCCCTCGAGGCAGGAAGGTAACTGCCCCGGGCTATACCTACGACTTACGCAAGGACCTGGACAATAGAGCCGGTCTGACAAGATCAATCTACGGATCCAGCGGGCGTGTGATAAACCACAAGTATAGGGGATCGCAACAATTTTCGAGGTTAGAGTATTCAACCCAAATTTATAGATTCGACACAAGGGGAGCCAAAGAATTTTTGAAGGTATTAGCAACTGAGTTGTCAATTCAACCACACCTGGAGATTAATTATCTGCACCAATATGATCAGTAGCAAAGTAGTTTGATAGTTTTGATAGTAGTGACGGTAGCAACGGTAACAGTAACAGTGATAGTAGTAATTTGTAGCAAGTGTAACAGTGATGTGATAGCAATAGTAACGCAGCAAGATCAATAAGGATAAATTCGTAGGCATTGGATCGGTGACTTGTTGGATTATATTCATCATGAGACAGTTATAACCTAGGGCGATACGACACTAGATCCAGTTCATTGATATAATGTAGGCATGTATTCCGTAAATAGTCATACGTGCTTTATTAAAAGAACTTGCATGACATCTTTTGTCCTACCCTCCCGTGGCAGCAAGGTCCATATTGGAAACAAAGCATTAACACATAGTGAATACATGAACTCCTCAAACTACGGTCATCACCGAGAGTGGGCCTGGTTGTTGTCACTCTGGGGTTGCCGGATCATAACCATAGTAGGTGACTATAACTTGCAAGAGCGGATCTAAAACATGGATATAATGATGAATTCATAAATGGTCCAGATCTGAAATCATGGCACCGGGGCCCAAAGTGACAAGCATTAAGCATGGCAAAGTCATAGCAACATCAATCTAGGAACATAGTGGATACTCGAGATCAACCCCTAACAAAACTAACTCGATTACATGATGAATCTAATCCAACTCCTCACTGACCAGCGAACCTATGAAGGAATTACTCACTCCCGGTGGGGAGCATCATGGAATTGGCGATGGAGATAGGTTGGTGATGATGAAGATTGAAGACCCCCCTCTCCGAAGCCCCAAACGGACTCCAGATCTGCCCTCCCGAGGAAGAACAAGGCTTGGCAATGGCTCCGTCTCGTGGATCGCGATAATTCTTTATCCCTGATTTTTTTTCTGGAATAATGTGAATTTATAGTATCAGGGGGGTCATCAGCGGGGCCACCAGGTGGGTACAACCCACTTGGGCGCGCCAGGAGAGGGGGGGCACGGCCTGGTGGGTTGTGCCCACCCAGGGGCCCCTCTCCGGTGGGTGTTGGCTCCATAAATTCTTATTATTGGTATAAAAAATCCTCAAAAAGTTTCGTTCCATTCCGAGAACTTTTATTTCTGCACAAAAACAACACCATGGTAGTTCTGGTGAAAACAACGTCAGTCCGGGGTTAGTTTCATTCAAATCATGCAAATTAGAGTCCAAAACAAGTGGAAAAGCATGAGAAAAAGTAGATACATTGGAGATGTATCAACTCCCCCAAGCTTAAACCTTTGCTTCTCCTCAAGCAATTCAGTTGATAAGCTGAAAGTGAGAAAGAAAAACTTTTACAAACTCTTTTGCTCTTATTTGCATAAATAAGCTTAAACATGACTCAGGTTTTCAGCTAATATTATAACTAACCATGTCAATAATAACTCTTAAAGATTATAATGATTCATATCAATGACATAATCAGCTAGCGAGCAATAATAAGATATCTCAAACAGCAACACGTTGTCAAAACAACCATGATATAATATGACAATAATGGTATCTCGCTAGCCCTTTCTGAGACCGCAAAACATTAATGCAGAGCACCTCCGAAGTTCAAGCAGCGACTAAACATTGTAATTCATATGCACCCAACATTAGCTACACACAATGCATAAATCATGACCGCTATGCTCTACTCAGTTTCTGGCGCTTGTTTATACAAGGTGATGACACAACATAAAAGTAAATAGAAAGTCCCTTCGCAAAGGGAAACAGTGATTTGCAGAGGTGCCAGAGCTCAGTTTTAAAACAGAGATAAACGATATTTTGAGACATGCACCCTTCTTATTCACTTCATGACCATTAGTTATCAACATCTTCCATGCTAAGCACGCTAGTGGCGGTTCCCAAGCAGAAACTAAAGGTTTTGACTCTATTGAGAGTTCTTGTTTGATTATGTAAGAGATGAACTCTTTTTGCATTTTGCAGTTTGGGACTAGGCATCCCTATTACCGCCCATTACCTCGTGCGATGGCGAGTGAATAAACACTCGACCTAAGGGTGACATGCTTAGCACGAAAGATATCGACCACCTCCTGTCATTCCATGAACGATCCAGGCACACAATACAGATAATTTTTTTTAGAAGTTTTTAGAGGTGGCACATGCAAATTTACTTAGGACGGTAGGGTAATATCGTATATAGGTAGGTATGGTGGACTCATCTGGAATAACTTTGGGTTCAAGGTTTTTGATGTACAAGCAGAATCCCCAGTTAGTACAGGCGAAGACTAGCAATTTAAGATTGGAAAGCGGCCAGCTAGAGAGAAACAACGATCATGACCAGGCATTATGCATAAGTAACATTATACACTAGCATGAGTAGGATATGAACACCATGAACATAAACATTATAGAGGCTATGTTGGTTTTGATTCAACTACATGCATGGACATGTACCAAGTCAAGCCACTCGAACATTCAGAGGAGGATACCATATCATCATACTACATCACAATCATTTTAACGCTATGTTGATATCCAAGATAAATCATTATCCACTCCCAGCTACTTATGCATGACATGAGAAACTATAATCTCTAATTGTCATTGCAAACATGTTTAATCATAACGGGCTGAATCATGGGCACTAGGTTAAACATATTTACACAGACAAGACAAGCCGAGTTCATACCAGTTTCTCTTTGCCACGGCCAGCTCATCGAATATCGTCATTATTGCCTTTCACTTGCATGACCGAATGATATGAAAATAATAATAGTGCAAGAGTGCCATGGACGAAGCTGGAATCTGCAAAACATTTTATTCAACAGGAGAAGACAAGGTAAAATGGGCTCTTATTAGTTCAACAGTTATTCATATGAGAGCCACTCAACATTTTCATCGTGGTCTTCTCCTTGGTACAACTCGAATGAAAGAAAAGAATTTCAGAGAAACACACTAAAATGTTTTTGGAGTTTTTGGTTTTTTCTTCAACAAGCAAATAATAAGCAAAAATGAGAAAAACTATTTACACGGGAAAGCTCCCAACAAGCAAAAGAAGAACAAGGAAATCTTTTTGGATTTTCTTATTAGTACTACTACTAAGCATGCATAGAAAGTAAACTAGCTACAACCAATTTTTTTGTTTTTTTCTAAAGTTTTTCAAACACACAAGAAGAAAGTAAGAAAAATAAATCTAAGCATGGATGATACAATGAAAAAGTGTGAACACCAACAAATGGAATGATATGTGAACATGAATATAATGTTGGTGAGAAACACGTACTCCCCCAAGATTAGACTTTTGGCCTAACTTGGTAGTGATCAGTAGCCTGGAGGGTAGTATGGGTCCTGAGGACCAGGCATCCACTCATCCCACTGCTGTGGAGCGGGCATCTACTGATCCCACTGTGGAGGTGCCTGTGCAGCCTCTGCAGCAGCGTGAGCGTTCTAGTAGGCGAGGATGTCTGCAGGCATAATCCGGTATCCGCCCCTAGCAACAAAATCAAACAAAGCAAGTGCAGACAAGGGGATAACATCAGGAGTGTCAATGTTATAGACCAAGTTATAAGGAATGTCAATGTCAGGACGATCATGTGCAAGAAAGTGATGGTGATCCATGGCTGCATGGTCTAGGTAAACTTTGGTAAGCGGGAAATCATGAGGGCGTATCTCAACCTCGAAGTGAGCCGCCAAACGAGTAGCATAAATCCTACCATGTATTTTTGCCTGAGATTTATTAAGGTGCAGGTGACGAGCCATGATAGCCTCCAAGCTATACGTGTTGTCGCCCTCAATGGCATGACGTAAAACAGCAAGGTCTGGTGAACTAAGTGCACCCACCTTCTCCCTAGCAAGCAAGCATTTGGTAATGAAATATGCAAAGTAACGAACAACAGGAAAATGTAAACCACCGGCAGTGATGGCTGACACTCTCCTATCATCACCCACTGTCAAAGTGTGACAGAAATCCTCAAACTAAGCCGGCCCAGGCTCGGCCAAGTTCCCGTCAGAAGGGATCAAGCATATGTCACAAAACTCAATAAGTGGTATCTGATGATTTTCAGCTTATAGATCAAAGCTCACTTCAGGAGGATTATTTCTAGGCAAGAAATTAAAGCTTTGAACAAACATATTTGTGAGGATTTGGTGCTGGTCACAGTCATCTGCGACGAAGTCGGTGAGACCGGCATTGGCAATGAATTGCATGAACTCATCATGAATTCCAGCTTCTTGCAGGAACGGGATGTGTGGCCATTCGCACGGCCGTACCTCTGCCAACCTCCGAGGGTGGAGATCATTGTCAGAAGACTCCCCAATAACACCCTTGGAGTTCTTCCTTGAGCCGTATTTCCTGAAGATATTCATGTCTGCGTACAATTTTTCCTATGAACAAAAATCTGAATTTTTACTTCACAAAATTTTCCAACAAAACTTCAAAAAACTAATAGCAACTACTCATAGGGATACATAGAGGCCATAGCAAGCATTCAAACTACTTAGAACACTAAGAATTCAACATGCAAGCACATCTACAACAGCAGCAAGAGTAGCTAATTATTCAAAGTATAATCCACTAAAACAAAAACTAATTGGACAAATGGTGGAGTCACATACCAAGCAACAATCTCCCGAAACAGTTTCGGAAATGGAGCTTCGAGCAAAGAGATCGAAATTGGCAGCAAAATGAGTAAGAACTCAGGAGAGAGAGGGAGAGTGAATTTTTTTTCTGGAGGTAGGTGACAATGTGGGACGAAGAGATAAGTGAGGGGCCCACGTGGGGACCACAACCCCCAGGGCGCGCCAGGGGGTGCTGGCGCGCCCAGGTGGGTTGTGCCCACCTGGTGCACCCCCTCTGGTTATTTTTTCTCCAAAAATTCTTAAATATTCAAGAAAAAATCATATAACATTTTCAGGGCATTCTAAGAACTTTTATTTTTGGGCCATTTTTTATTGCACGGGAAATTCAGAAAACAAACAAAACATGGCATTTTTTATTTAACTAATAAAAACAGAAAACAAAAGGTAGGGATAGAAAGTAGTGCTTACTAAATTCATCAACTTCATACCGTTCAAAAATGATTCATTAATAAGGTTGATCAAGTCTTATTAACAACCACTTTCAGTTAGCATGAAACCAAGGAACTTTCATAAATCACTAAGTTACCTCAATAGGGATATGCATTTCCCCAACAATAAGTGTTTCATATTTCTTTTTGACAGTAGGTAGAGGTATTTGAAAACTTCCAATAGTGATTGTCGGAGATTTTTCAATAACATTAATACCATTCAATTGGAATTGTTTCTTCGAAAAGTGCATCGTATGCTCATTACCATTGATATGAAAAGTGACCTTGCTTTTGTTGCAATCAATAACAGCCCCTGTAGTATTTAAGAATGGTCTACCAAGGATAATCGACATGTTGTCGTCCTCGGGCATCTCAAGTATAACAAAGTCAGTCAAAATAGTAACATTAGCAACACCAACGGGCACATCCTCATAGATACCGATAGGTATGGCAGTTGATTTGTCAGCCATTTGCAAAGATATTTCGGTAGGTGTGAGTTTATTCAAGTCAAGTCTTTTATATAAAGAGAAAGGCATAACACTAACACCAACTCCTAAATCACACAAAGCAATTTTCACATAATTCTTTTTGATAGAGCAAGGTATAGTTGGTATTCCCGGATCTCCAAGTTTTTTAGGTACTCCATCTTTAGAAGTATAATTAGCAAGCATAGTGGAGATTTCAGCTTCCGGTATTTTTCTCTTATTTGTGATGATGTCTTTCATATACTTTGCATAAGGAGGCATTTTCAGGATATTAATCAAGTGAGTACGCAAAAAGACTGGCCTCAGCATTTCAGCAAAGCGTTCAAATTCTTCATCATCATTATTTTTAGTTGACTTGGGTGGAAAAGGCATAGGTTTTTGAACCCACGGTTCTCGTTCTTTACCGTGTTTTCTAGCAACAAGGTCTCTTTTTTCATATCTTTTATTTTTAGGTTGTGGGTTATCAAGATCAACAGGTGGTTCTATCTCAACACCATTATCTGGTTCTTTATCATTGGTTGGTTGAGAGTCTTCATGAACCTCATCATTATGTTTTTCATTATCATTAGGTGAGTGTTCATTACCAGATTGAGTTTCAGCATCTGAGATAGAAACTTGATTTTCCTCATCAGGAGGTTTTTCTATTTCAGGTTCACTAGGAGTATGCAAAGTCCTATCATTTTTCTTTTTATTTTTCTTCCTAGAAGGACTAGGTGCACTAGTGTTAGCTCTTTGTGAATCTTTTTCAATTCTTTTAGGGTGTCCCTCAGGATAAAGTGGTTCCTGAGTCATTTTGCCTCCTCTAGTTGCAACTCTAATAGCAAAGTCATGCATATTGTGATTCATTTCGTCAAGCATTTCTCTTTGAAATTTAGCAAATTGTTCTAGTTGAGTTTGAACCATAGAAGCATGTATTCCAACACCTCCAACATCATTTTAGATTCTAAATAACAAGTCACTCAAGCGAGCAATCATATCAGAATTATATTTCAGTTGTTTCATAACATTTGCATTGAAGTGATGTTGTTTCCTAATGTAGTTTTCAAACTCATAAAGGCATTGACTAGGATCCATATTGTGAGGATTGTCATTTTCTTTAAACTTCACAAGAGAACTTACCTCTACCACCTTAGGCAGTGGTGGTGTATTAAGCCCATGTATTTCTTCAGTAGGAGGTAAATTTTTAACATCCTCAGCTTTAATACCTTTTTCCTTCATAGATTTCTTTGTCTCTTGCATATCTTCGGGACTGGGATATAATATACCCCTCTTCTTCATAGTGGGTTTAGGCGGTGGTTCAAGAATAGTACGATCATCATAATTTTTCAATATGTTATTCAATAATTCTTCAGCTTGAGCAATAGTTCGTTCGCTAAAAACACAACCAGCACAACTATCTAGGAAGTCCCTACAAGCATCGGTTAGTCAATTATAGAAGATATCAAGTATTTCATTTTTCTTAAGAGGATGATCAGGCAAAGCATTAAGTAATTGGCAAAGCCTCCCCCAAGTTTGTGGGAGACTCTCTTCTTTAGTTTGCACAAAGTTAAATATTTCCTGTAAGGCAGCTTGTTTCATATGAGCAGGAAAATATTTTTCAGAGAAGTAATAAACCATATCCTGGGGACTACGCACACAACCAGGAGCAAGAGTATTGTACCAAGCTTTAGCATCACCCTTTAATGAGAAAGGAAATAATTTGAGAATAAAGTAATAACGAGTTTTCTCATCATGTGTACAAGGGGTGGCTATGCCATTCAACTTAGTAAGATGTGCCACAACAGTTTCAGTTTCATAACCATGGAAATGATCAGATTCAACCAGAGTAATTAGCTCTGGGTCGATAGAGAATTCATAATCCTTATCATCAATAAAGATAGGTGAAGTAGCAAACTTAGGATCACATTTCATTCTAGCATTCGGAGATTTTTCTCTATACTTTTGTAGTAATTTCTCTAGATCATCTCTATCATTACAAGCAAGAATATCTCTAGTTGCTTCTTCACTCATAACATAACATTCCGGTATCTTAGGCAATTCATATCTAGGAAGCCTAGTTCTAGCAGGTGTTTCAGGAGTTTCAGTTTCAAGCTCATCATCAGATTCAACAACATCATGTTGTATAACTCTAGCAATTTGTTTATCAAGAAATTCACCAAGTGGCACATCATCATTATCTAGCAAGGTACTAGCATCATCATAAGAATCATTCATAGGAGAAGTAGCATCATGAATAACTTGCGACATATCAGAATTAATAGCATGTGGTGGTGTTGCAATTTTACTCATAACAGAAGGTGAATCTAAAGCAGAACTAGATGGCAGTTCCTTACCTCCCCTTGTCTTTGAGGGATAAATCTTAGTCTTTGGATCCTTCAGATTCTTCATAATAAAATGATAATAATCCCAAGTGACTCAACAAATATAGCTATGCTCCTCGGCAACGGTGCCAGAAAAAGGTCTTGATAACCCACAAGTATAGGGGATCACAGCAATTTTCGAGGGTAGAGTATTCAACCCAAATTTATAGATTCGACACAAGGGGAGCCAAAGAATATTTGAAGGTATTAGCAGCTGAGTTGTCAATTCAACCACACCTGGAGATTAATTATCTGCAGCAATATGATCAGTAGCAAAGTAGTTTGATAGTTTTGATAGTAGTGAAAGTAGCAACGGTAACAGTAACAGTGATAGCAGTAATTTGTAGCAAGTGTAACAGTGATGATAGCAATAGTAACGCAGCAAGATCAATAAGGATAAATTCGTAAGCATTGGATCGGTGACTTGTTGGATGATATTCATCATGAGACAGTTATAACCTAGAGCGATACGGCACTAGCTCCAGTTCATCGATATAATGTAGCCATGTATTCCGTAAATAGTCATACATGCTTTATTAAAAGAACTTGCATGACATCTTTTGTCCTACCCTCCCACGACAGCGGGGTCCATATTGGAAACTAAGGGATATTAAGGCCTCCTTTTAATAGAGAACCGGAACAAAGCACTAACACATAGCGAAAACATGAACTCCTCAAACTACGGTCATCACCGTGAGTGGGCCCGGTTGTTGTCACTCCCGGGTTGCCGGATCATAACCGTAGTAGGTGACTATAACTTGCAAGATCGGATCTAAAACATGGATATAATGATGAATTCATTAACGGTTCAGATCTAAAATCATGGCACCCGGGCCCAAAGTGACAAGCATTAAGCATGGCAAAGTCATAGCAACATCAATCTAGGAACATAGTGGATACTAGGGATTAGGCCCTAAAAAAACTAACTCGATTACATGATGAATCTCATCCAACTCCTCACTGACCAGCGAGCCTACGAAGGAATTACTCACTCCCGGTGGGGAGCATCATGGAATTGGCGATCGAGATAGATTGGTGATGACAAAGATCGAAGATCCCCCTCTCCAGAGCCCCAAACGGACTCCAGATCTGCCCTCCCGAGGAAGAACAGGGCTTGGCGGCGGCTCCGTCTCGTGGATTGTGATAATTCTTTCTCCCTGTTTTTTTCTGGAATAATGTGAATTTATAGTATCAGGGGGTCATCAGCGGGGCCACCAGGTGGGTACAACCCACCTGGGCGCGCCAGGAGAGGGGGCGCGCCCTGGTGGGTTGTGCCCATCCAGGGGCCCCTCTCTGGTGGGTCTTGGCTCCAGAAATTCTTATTATTGGTATAAAAAACAGAAAGTTTCGTTCCTTTCCGAGAACTTTTATTTCTGCACAAAAACAACACCATGGTAGTTCTGCTGAAAACAGCGTCAGTCCGGGGTTAGTCTCATTCAAATCATTCAAATTAGAGTCCAAAACAACAGGGAAAGTGTGAGAAAAAGTAGATACGTTGGAGACGTATCAGCGTGCTCCAACGTGCGAGGGAGGCCTTCAGACTTGGCGGGACAGACACAACCTCGCATGGGCTGTAAAACTGCATACTGCCCTCGTCCGAATTACGCCGCGATGCCGCCCGGTATAGAGGCGCCGCACACCCCCTATGCCTCACGATGAGGTAATGGAGCACCAATTCCCAGAAGGGTTTAAACCCGTGAACGTTGAATCATATGATGGTACAACATATCCCGTGGTATGGATTGAAGATGTTCTTTTCCACATTCACATGGCCCGCGGTGACGATCTACATGTCATCAAATACTTCCCCCCTAAAGCTTAATGGACCAGCTCGGCACTAGTTAAATAGCCTCCCAGAAAATTCTATTGGCACCTGGGAAGATCTGGAAGATGCCTTTAGAGACAACTTCCAGGGTACCTATGTATGGCCCCCAGACGCTGATGACCTCAGCCACATAATTCAGCAACCCAGAGAGTCAGCCCGAAAACTATGGACAAGGTTCTTAACTAAAAAGAACCAAATTGTCGATTGTACGAACACCGAAGCCCTAGAGGCCTTTAAACTCAGCATCCGGGACGAATGGCTCGCCCGACACCTCGGCCAAGAGAAGCCAAAGTCCATGGCAGCCCTTACAGCACTCATGACCCACTTTTGCGCGGGAGAGGATAGCTGGTTAGCCCGCAACAACAATGGTACCAGCAACACAGGTACCTATGAAACCAGAAACGGTAGTGGCATGCCTCCACACAACAAACACAAGCGTCGAAGTAACAATGATAATACCGAAGACACGGCGGTTAATGCCGGATTCAGTGGCTCCGAATCCGGTCAACGGAAGAAGCCATTTAAAAGAAATAAAGACGGCTCATCTAGCCTGGACCGAATACTCGATCGACCTTGCCAAATTCACGGCAGCCCCGACAAGCCTGCCAACCATACCCACAGAAGTTGTTGGGTCTTCAAACAGACCGGTAAGCTGAATACCAAACATAAGGAGAAGGAGTCGACCAGCGAGGATGACGACGACGAACCTCATCCGCCGAATACAGGGGGGGTATAAGAAATTCCCCCCAAAGTAAAAATGGTGAATATGATATACGCTACTCATATCCCCAAACGGGAGCGCAAGCGCGCTCTGAGGGGCGTCTATGCGATAGAGTCAGTCGCCCCGAAATTCAACCCATGGTCAGCCTTGCCCGATCGCTTTCGATCGCATACACCATCCGACTAGTATCCGTCACGGAGACTCGGCCACATTGGTCCTTGACCCAATTATCGATGGATTCCACCTTACGCGAGTCCTCATGGACAGCGGTAGCAGTCTTAACTTGCTCTATCAGGACACGGTCCGTAAAATGGGTATTGATTCGTCAAGAATTAAACCCACCAAAACTACCTTTAAAGGAGTAATACTTGGAGTAGAGGCCCGTTGCATGGGCTCAATCACATTGGAAGCTGTCTTCGGCTCGCCAGACAACTTCCGAAGCGAAGACTTGATCTTCGACATCGTCCCCTTCCATAGTGGCTATCATGCACTGCTCGGACAAACCGCATTCGCTCGCTTCAATGCGATCCCACACTATGCCTACCTCAAACTCAAGATGCCCGGACCCCGCGGTGTCATAACAATCAATGGAAACACGGAGTGCTCCCTCCGTACTGAGGAGCACACCGCGACCCTTGCAGCGGAAGTCCAGAATGGCCTTATCAAGCCAAATATTACATCGGCAGCCAAGCCCCCGGACACTGTTAAACGCGTCTGGACCACCCTGCAGAGCGACGATCAAGACCGTCAGGAGCTCGATTAGCAGTTCGACCTCCGTCTCAGCCCCAACCGCATCGCGGCATATGTACCACACATACATAACTACGCACTGAAGATACCATGGGCAAAGACGGAGGCATATTAAAAATAAAATCCACAATACGGCTCGACCCTATGTGGACCCCCATATCATTTCTCTTTTCCTTATTTTTTTCCTTTTTAGGTTCCTTAAACCCACGTCAACTTTTGATGGTACCAAGGGCACCGTTTCCAGTCCCTTTATGAAAAACCGATTGTTGATCCTCTTGAAGGATCACACACCAAGGAGCAATGCGACGCGAACGTGCGGCATAGTATCTAAAGGATCTTTAAAGATCGCCTCTTCCTCTTTAGGACCCGTACACAGCTTTCCCTGGTATTCGGCATGTAAAATAGCCTCGATGCTTGTCACATCATTTGTAAAAATATGTTTTGACATATCAATCAGACTATAATGGAAACAATCTTTCGCCCAACGTATTCGGTACTGGCTTATTTCCTAATCTGTATTCCTTCTTTTTTTTCTCGTCTGATTGCCATATACACCTTGGTACAACCTAAATCGCCAAGGGCGCCATTCGACCAT
Organism: Triticum urartu; assembly: GCF_003073215.2. Lineage (NCBI taxonomy): Eukaryota > Viridiplantae > Streptophyta > Magnoliopsida > Poales > Poaceae > Triticum > Triticum urartu. The sequence continues at coordinate 72,627,682 of NC_053023.1, read as the reverse complement.
GTACGTGTCTTAAAAATAAAATTAGTCCAAAACACTTTTATAGTGCAAATTCGGTGTCACGAATATAACATTATATGCATCGGCTCCGAATCATGTCTTTGTTCAATAGTTGGGTTGCTTGGCTCCTGTGATTATTGCCTTACGTTCCGCTTATTCGGCTAAGGCAGTAAAGGGAGAACTACTGCGATTGTGTTTCCGGCTCATCAGGATAAACACCTCAGTAGAGAAAGACGAAAACTGACTATCATGGTGCGGCGAGAGCTGGTCAGCTATTCGGCGACTAACTACAAATCTCTTGCGATTTTGCCCGCATTATGCGAAGGACCGGTCTATGCCCGGTAAGGCGTCTACAACACCCAAGTTAGGATAATTGAGCGACACCAGGGGCTATGCCTATAACCTCGTCATCAAACTCCTATGGCTAAGCGAGAGCGATAAAGCCACATAGTCTGATTTCCTGGTTCGCTGCACTGACACCTCTTTCAAGGACCATGCTGGTTGGGTGAAGTGTGTCTAGGTGCCATTCCAAGCACCCCCATACTACCTACGTGGGGGCTGAAGCCGACGATTGGCCAACTCTCAGATACCGTAAATGACTGCACAGGAGGAAAGAATTAGAGGTAAAACAAGCAACATATTATACATAAAGCCTTGTTTCAAATGCAAAGTTCGGGCGGCACGGATACATTCATTCGAAGATAATGTCCTTCGAACACTGGCCCTCTATAATGCGGGAACCTTCCAAGACTTCGTCAAAATACTGCTCCGGAGTGCAGTGCTCCTTGCCCGCGGGCAGTCCCTCGGTGGCAAGCTTGACGGCGTTCATCTTTGCCCACTTTACTTTGACACGGGCGAAGGCCATCCGTGCACCTTTGATGCAGACCGACCGCTTTATGGCATCCAGCCGAGGGCAGGCACTGACAAGCCGCTTCACGAGTCCGAAGTAGCTGCCGGGTATGGGCTCGACGGGCCAGAGATGGATTATAATATCCCTCATAGATAATCCGGCCACCCTATGCAGTTCGGTCAACTGTGTCAGCTGATCGCTGAGGGGCACCGGATGCTCTGGCGCAAGGTACTGCGACCAGAACAGCTTCTTCGTCGAGCTCCCCTCATCGGCTCGGAAGAACTCCGCAGCATCAGCAATACTCCGGGGTAGATCCGCAAATGCTCCTGGAGAACTCCAATCCCGGGTCAGTAAGAGGTACCTTCTCCTCACAAATTTGCTCTGCATAATAAAGGCCTTACCCGACGCAATCTTCTTGCCTCTTGAATCTTCCGGTAGGCGCCTTGGGCTTCAACCCGGGCCTCCTATGCTCTTTGGTGGCCTTAGCAAGTTCGGCATCTTGATCCGTAATCTTGCGCTCCAAGGACTCACATTTGTTTATGGCATCCCGGAGCTCTTGCTCGACTTCCTCCACCCATGATTCATGCTTTTGGCGGGCGGCTCGTTCCCCCTCCGCCTCCTTCTTGGCCTCGGCTAGCACGTTCTTTAGGGCCTCGACCTCAGATGCGTCAACTATAAGCATAATCACAAAACTCAGCAAGATAATAAATGAGCAAGTCATATCATTTTAGATGTGAACAAGTATCACATACCTTGCTTCTCCTCCAACTGTTTGTTGGTATGGATGAGCTCTTTGTCGGCCCGCTGCAGCCTCCGCTTTAGTTCGGATACCTCGGCGGAATGAGCGGTCGCTATCTTCGAAGCCTGTTTGTTCAAGTAGACATGTATGGTCGTCTCTTGTGAGATATTCGATCCTCTGTTCGGCCTTTCCTCGCGAACGCCGAACAAAGTCTTAGGGGCTACTGACTATGCACATGCATTCTTTTTATTGTTAAATCACGTACCTCAAAGCCTGTCATAAGGCTAGTATAGGCCTCATTCAATCCACTTTTAGCGGACCGAACCTTTTCAACCACCGTACCCATAAGGGCACGTTGTTCCTCAACAATGGAGGCGCTCTGAAGCGCTTCCATCAGAGTGTCCGGCGCCTCCGGATTGACGGAGGTCGCCGACGGAGTCGGCGCGCCCCCTTCTTTAGAAGGAGGTTGCTCGCCTGATTCTGGAGACGTATCGGCCTCCGGAATGATACTCGGTTGGGGGACGAATTGGGAATGGCCCCCGTCGCCGGCCTCCATGGGGGTCGGTTCCCCCATGTTTTCGGCAGCAGAGGTATTACCCTCCGGTGCCGCCTTGACGGCTTCCCGCACCTCCCCATGTCCTGGAAAGGTCCCTAGGGACAACACTTCGGTGTTGTCCGTAGCAGTAGGTGGGGACGCCGGCGGAGGCGACTCGCTCTCCATCATGTGTGAGCCCAGCGAATTCCTAGAGGACAATGATTCTCAGGGAAGATTGCGGGCCGAACTACAATACGTGATTTTGTGTGTTAGGATCACAAGGCATAAAGCCGGATACATACATTATCCTTAAATACTTACAATTCGGCCAAAGGCTTTGGCCTGGGGTTCCATTCGGGGATGGCTTCAGCGTCCGATTCCGAATCGTCTGAAAGGGAGAGTTTCCCCTTCTTGGACGCTTCCGCTTCTAGATCTGTCGAAGCTCCCCTTTTCTTCTTTCCCCCCTTAGTGGGAGAATTGTGTTCCTCCTCTTCCTCCTCATCTTCATCATGGGAGGAAAGAGCTTCGGTATCTTCGGATGATATGTCCGAAGCACCTTTGCGGTGAAGGCCACTTCGGAGCTCCTTGCCCTTCTTCTTGGCCTTCTTTTCCGGCGCCTGGTACGGCGCCGGAACCAGCATCTTTGTCAGAAGAGGAATAGCTGGGTCTTGAGGCAGGGGAGCCAGACACTTGATCCGCTCTGCCTTCTCCGTCCAGCCCTGGGGACAAGAGGAAGGTTTAAACTTACCTCTTGGATCTACAAATCAAGGACATGATTAGAAAGCTGAAAATTTCACTGGAGTAGTTGGATGAGCACAGTCGTGGCCGAGGTCTTCGGTCATCGGCGGCCACGTCTTTTGGGACTTAAAAAGCAGCGTCCATATATCTTCGTGCTTCGTGCCGAAGAACCACGCTGCAAGGTCCGGGGACTTGCCGGATCAAACTCCCACATATGAAGAGTCTGGCATTGGCAGGGGAGAATCCGGCGAAATAGCATCACCTGGATCACGCTGACAAGGTTGGTGTTCTTGTCCACCATGCTCTTGACGCGCTTTTGCAGCGTCAACACCTCGTCGGATGACGCCCAATATAGGCTCTTCTTGAGCCATGATGTGAGCCGCATTGGCGGACTGGTTTTGAACTCAGGAGTGGCGGCCCATGAGGCGTCGCGAGGTTCTGTAACATAGAACCACTCCTGTTGCCACCCCTTCACGGTCTCCACGAAGGCCCCCTTGGGCCAGGTGACGTTCGGGAGCTTGCTCACCATGGCGGCTCCGCACTCCACGTGTTGACCCTCAACCACCTTCGGCTTCACGTTGAAGACCTTGAGCCATAGGCCGAAGTGGGGGCGGGATGCGGAGGAAAGCCTCGCACACGATGATGAACGCCGAGATGTTAAGGAATGAATTTGGGGCTAGATCATGGAAATCTAGCTCGTAATAGTACATGAGTCCGCGGACGAAAGGGTGGAGAGGAAACCCTAGCCCGCGAAGAAAGTGGGGGATGAATACTACCCTCTCATTGGGCTCTAGTGTGGGAATGATCTGCTTTTTGGCAGGAAGCCGATGGGCGATTTCCTTGGCTAAATACCCCGCTTCTTGGAGTTCTTTGATGTGCTCCTCCGTGACGGAGGAGGCCATCCAATTTCCCTGTGCTCCAGATCCGGACATGGTTGGAGCGTTTGTTGGGGACGGAAAGGGTTGAAGCTTGGGAGCTGGAGCTCGGGAGCAGATGGGCTAAGGAGGAAGAAGTCGTGGGGTAAAAAGGTCGATCATTGTCTCCTTATAAAGGTAGTGAATATCAAGCGTCCCCCCACGAGCCTTAAAACTTGCCTACTCCCCAGGAATCATGTGAGTGGCATGGTTGGATTACCCAAATCCATATTGATGAGAATCCCGCAATAAGGGGACACGATCTCTGCTTTGACATGACGTGTCAATGAATACCGTGTCTCGAAACACGAAACGGGAGGCTGGAAAATGGTTCGAAATAATAATAAGGCTGGAACACAATACCTCGCCAAAAAACATGTCAGAAGACATAACCTATTTTTGTTTAAAGTGTTTTTCCCTCGTGGACCAGGGTTGTAACTATTGTACAGAGTCGGATATTGTTCTTTTGATCAACTAATTTGGAGTATTTAGAGGAGGGACCCGCCTTGCAATGCCGAAGACAATCTGCGCGCCGGACACATCGTCATTGAAGCCTGGTTCAGGGGCTACTGAGGGAGTCCTGGATTAGGGGGTCCCCGGGCATCCGGGCTATGTGACGTGGGCCGGACTGGTGGGCTGTGAAGATACAAGATAGAAGACTTCCCCCCGTGTCCGGATGGGACTCTCTTTGGCGTGGAAGGCAAGCTTGGCGTTCAGATATGAAGATTTCTTTCTCTGTAAACCGACTTTGTACAAACCCTAGCCCCCTCCGGTATCTATATAAACTGGAGGGTTTAATCCGTAGAGGTAGTCATAATCATATAGGCTAGACATCTAGGGTTTAGCCATTACGATCTCATGGTAGATCAACTCTTGTAACCCCTATGCTCATCAAAGTCAATCAAGCAGGACGTAGGGTATTACCTCCATCAAGGGGGCCTAAACCTGGGTAAACATCGTGTCCCCTGCCTCCTCTTACCTTCGATCCTTAGATGCACAGTTCAGGATCCCCTACCTGCGATTTGCTGGTTTTGACATCGAAAAAGAGGAGCGGGAGGACGAGGAGGAGCCGAACCTCCTGCGCTTGTTGGGAGGCAACCCAATTTTATTTTTATTCCTTGATTTTTGTTCCTATTTAGTAATAAATAATTTATCTAGCCTCTGTTATGATTGATTTTTTATATTTTAATTAGTGTTTGTGCCAAGTAGAACCGTTGGGAAGACTTGGGGAAAGTCTTGTTGATCTTGCTGTAAAATACAGAAACTTTAGCGCTCACGAGAATTGCTGCCATTTTTTATTAGAGAGTGCTATTTAGTTAATTATTTTTGCAATGATTAATAGATAAATTCCTCACATCCAGAAATTTATTTTAGAATTTTTGGGGTTCCAGAAGTTTGCGTTAGTTACAGATTACTACAGACTGTTCTGTTTTTGACAGATTCCGTTTTTCATGTGTTGTTTACTTATTTTGATGAATGTATGGCTAGTAAATGAGTTTATAAACCATAGAGAAATTGGAATACAGTAGGTTTAACACCAATATAGATAAATAATGATTTCATTACAGTACCTTGAAGTGGTGTTTTGTTTTCTTTCGCTAACGGAGCTTACGAGTTTTCTGTTAAGTTTTGTGTTGTGAAGTTTTCAAGTTTTGGGTAAAGTTTCGATGGACTATGGAATAAGGAGTGGCAAGATCCTAAGCTTGGGGATTCCCAAGGCACCCCAAGGTAATATTCAAGGACAACCAAGAGCCTAAGCTTGGGGATGCCCCGGAAGGCATCCCCTCTTTCGTCTTCGTTCATCGGTAACTTTACTTGGAGCTATATTTTTATTCGCCACATGGTATGTGTTTTGCTTGGAGCGTCAATTTATTTTGTTAGGATTTGCTTGCTGTTTGAATAAAATACCAAGATCTGAAATTCTTTAATGTTAGAGAGTCTTCATATAGTTGCATGATTATTCGACTACTCATTGATCTTCACTTATATCTTTCGGAGTAGTTTGTCATTTGCTCTAGTGCTTCACTTATATCCTTTTAGAGCACGGTGGTGGTTTTATTTTATAGAAATAGATGAACTCTCATGATTCACTTATATTATTTTGAGAGTCCTAAACAGAATGGTAATTTTCTTTGGTTATGAATTTAGTCCTAATATGATGGGCATCCAAGAGGGATATAATAAAAACTTTCATATGGAGTGCATTGAATACTAAGAGAAGTTTGATACTTGATAATTGTTTTGAGATATGGAGATGGTGATATTAGAGTCATGCTAGTTGAGTAGTTGAGAATTTGAGAAATACTTGTGTTGAAGTTTGTGATTCCCGTAGCATGCACGTATGGTGAACTGTTATGTGACGAAGTCGGAGCATGATTTATTTATTGATTGTCTTCCTTATGAGTGGAGGTCGGGGACGAGCGATGGTCTTTTCCTACCAATCTATCTTCCTAGGAGCATGCGCGTAGTACTTTGTTTTGATAACTAATAGGTTTTTGCAATAAGTATGTGAGTTCTTTATGACTAATGTTGAGTCCATGGATTATACGCACTCTCACCCTTCCACCATTGCTAGCCTCTCTAATACCACACACCTTTCGCCGGTATCATAAACCCACCATATACCTTCCTCAAAACAGCCACCATACCTACCTATTATGGCATTTCCATAGCCATTCCGAGATATATTGCCATGCAACTTTCCACCATTCCATTATTATGACACGCTCCATCATTGTCATATTGCTATGCATGATTATGTAGTTGACATTGTATTTGTGGCAAAGCCACCGTTCATAATTCTTTCATACATGTCACTCATGAGTCATTGCACATCCCGGTACACCACCGGAGGCATTCATATAGAGTCATACTTTGTTCTAGTATCGAGTTGTAATCATTGAGTTGTAAATAAATAGAAGTGTGATGATCATCAATAATAGAGCATTGTCCCAAAAAAAAGAAAAAAAGAGAAAGGCCAAATAAAAAAAGAAAGGCTAAATAAAAAAAATAAAAAAAGGAACAATGCTATATCCTTTTTCCATACTTGTGCTTCAAAGTAGCACCATGATCTTTATGATAGAGAGTCTCTTGTTTTGTCACTTTCATATACTAGTGGGAAATTTTCATTATAGAACTTGGCTTTTATATTCCAACAATGGGCCTCCTCAAGTGCCCTAGGTCTTCGTGAGAAAGCAAGTTGGATGCACACCCACTTAGTTTCTTTTGTTGAGCTTTCATACATTATAGCTCTAGTGCATCCGTTGCATGGCAATCCCTACTCACTCACATTGATATCTATTAATGGGCATCTCCATAGCCCGTTGATAAGCCTAGTTGATGTGAGACTGTCTTCTCTCTTTTTGTCTTCTCCACAACCACCATTCTATTCCACCTATAGTGCTATGTCCATGGCTGATGCTCATGCATTGCGTGAAGATTGAAAAAGTTTGAGAACATCAAAATTATGAAACAATTGCTTGGCTTGTCATCGGGGTTGTACATGATTTAAATATTTTGTGTGGTGAAGATGGAGCATAGCCAGACTATATGATTTTGTAGGCATAGTTTTCTTTGGCCATGTTATTTTGAGAAGACATAATTGCTTGGTTAGGATGCTTGAATTATTATTATTTTTATGTCAATATTAAACTTTTGTCTTGAATCTTATGGATCTGAATATTCTTGCCATAATAAAGAGAACTACCTGGATAAATATGTTAGGTAGCATTCCACATCAAAAATTCTGTTTTTATCATTTACCTACTCAAGGACGACCAGGAATTAAGCTTGGGGATGTTGATACGTCTCCAACGTATCTATAATTTTTAATTGTTCCATGCTATTATATTATCAACCTTGGATGTTTTATATGCATTTATATGATATTTTATATGACTTTTGGGACTAACCTATTAATCTAGAGCCTAGTGCCATTTTTTGTTTTTCCTTGTTTTAGAGTATGGCAGAAAAGGAAAATCAAACATAGTCCAATTGACCTGAAACTTCACAAAACTTATTTTTGCACCAAAAGAAGCCCACCGAGTATCGGAGTTGGACAAGGAGAGTCCCGGGCTGCCCACGAGGGTGGGGGGCGCGCCCACCCCCCTGGGCGCGCTCCCTGCCTCCTGGATAGCCCGGAGGTCCACCGACGTACTTCTTCCTCCCATATATACCCATATACCCTAAAAACTTCGGGGAGCACAATAGATCGGGAGTTCCGCCGCCAGAAGCCTCCATAGCCACCAAAAACCAATCTAGACCCATTCCGGCACCCTGCCGGAGGGGGAATCCCTCAACGGTGGCCATCTTCATCATCCCGGTGCTCTCCATGACGAGGAGGGAGTAGTTCTCCCTCGGGGCTGAGGGTATGTACCAGTAGCTATGTGTTCTCTCTCTCTCTCGTGTTCTTGAGGTGGTACGATCTTGATGTATCATGAGCTTTGTTATTATAGTTGGATCTTATGATTTTTCTCCCCATCTACTCTCTTGTAATGGATTGAGTTTTCCCTTTGAAGTTATCTTATCGGATTGAGTCTTTAAGGATTTGAGAACACTTGATGTATGCATTGTGTGGGATATCCATGGTGACAATGGGGTATTCTATTGATCCACTTGATGAATGTTTTGGTAATCAACTTGTGGGTTCCGTGACCTTGGGAATCTATGCATAGGGGTTGGCACACGTTTTCGTCTTGACTCTCCGGAAGAATCTTTGGGGCACTCTTTGAAGTTCTTTGTGTTGGTTGAATAGATGAATCTGAGATTTGTGATGCATATCGTATAATCATACCCACGGATACTTGAGGTGACATTGGAGTATCTGAAGGAAATATGCCCTAGAGGCAATAATAAAGTTATTATTTATTTCCTTATATCATGATAAATGTTTATTATTCATGCTAGAATTGTATTAACCGAAAACATAATACATGTGTGAATACATAGACAAACAAAGTGTCACTAGTATGCCTCTACTTGACTAGCTCGTTAATCAAAGATGGTCATGTTTCCTAACCATGAACAAAGAGTCGTTATTTGATTAACGGGATCACATCATTAGTTGAATGATCTGATTGACATGACCCATTCCATTAGCTTAGCACCCGATCGTTTAGTATGTTGCTATTGCTTTCTTTATGACTTATACATGTTCCTATGACTATGAGATTATGCAACTCCCATTTGCCGGAGGAACACTTTGTGTGCTACCAAACGTCACAACGTAACTGGGTGATTATAAAGGTGCTCTACAGGTGTCTCCAAAGGTACATGTTGGGTTGGCGTATTTCGAGATTAGGATTTGTCACTCTGATTGTCGAAGAGGTATCTCTGGGCCCTCTCGGTAATGCACATCACATAAGCCTTGCAAGCATTGCAACTAATGAGTTAGTTGCGAGATGATGTATTACGGAACGAGTAAAGAGACTTGCCGGTAACGAGATTGAACTAGGTATTGAGATACCGACGATCGAATCTCGAGCAAGTAACATACCGATGACAAAGGGAACAACGTATGTTGTTATGCGGTCTGACCGATAAAGATCTTCGTAGAATATGTAGGAGCCAATATGGGCATCCAGGTCCCGCTATTGGTTATTGACCAGAGAGGTGTCTCGGTCATGTCTACATAGTTCTCAAACACGTAGGGTCCGCACGCTTAACGTTCGTTGACGATATAGTACTATGTGAGTTATGTATGTTGGTAACCGAATGTTGTTCGGAGTCCGGGATGAGATCACGGACATGACGAGGAACTCCAGAATGGTCCGGAGACAAAGTTTGATATATGGGATAATAGTGTTTGGTCACCGGAAGGGTTCCGGAAATCACCGGAAGGGGTTCCGGATGTTTCCCGAAATGTTTGGGTATGAGAACACTTTATTTGGGCCAAAGGGGAAAGCCCACAAGGTTTTTGGAAAGCGCAAAAGGAAGTTTTGCGGAGTCCAGGGGCCAGACGCCAGGGTCCCTGGCGTCTGGGTCCAGATGCCGGGAACCCTGGCGTCTGGGTCCAGATGCCGGGAACCCTGGCGTCTGGCCCTGGAGTCCGAGAAGGACTCTTGCCTTTCGGGTGAAACCGACTTTGTGGAGGCTTTTACTCCAAGTTTCGACCCCAGGGCTCAACATATAAATAGAGGGGCAGGGCTAGCACCAAAGACACATCAAGAAACACCAAGCCGTGTGCCGGCAACCCCGTCCCCTCTAGTTTATCCTCCGTCATAGTTTTCGTAGTGCTTAGGCGAAGCCCTGCGGAGATTGTTCTTCACCAACACCGTCACCACGCCGTCGTGCTGCCGGAACTCATCTACTACTTCGCCCCTCTTGCTGGATCGAGAAGGCGAAGACGTCACCGAGCCGAACGTGTGCAGAACTCGGAGGTGCCGTGCTTTCGGTACTTGGATCGGTCGGACGTGAAGACGTACGACTACATCAACCGTGTTGATATAACGCTTCCGCGAACGGTCTATGAGGGTACGTAGACAACACTCTCCCCTCTCGTTGCTATGCATCACCATGATCTTGCGTGTACGTAGGAATTTTTTTGAAATTACTACATTCCCCAACAGTATCTAGGTGATATTAGGGTTTTGGTTGATTTGTGTCTTAAGGTGTTATTCTAGTACGAACTCTAGGTGTCGTGGTGGGCGCACGGCAGATGCCAAAGGATGGCTAAAGAGATGAGGAGGCTCGAGGGCGCTGGTGGGCTCCAGAAGCGAGGTTGACATACCCAGGTTCGGGGCTCTCCGGAGAGATAATACCCCTAGTCCTACCGAGTGTTGTTGGATGATCGATAATACAATGTCGCTCCTGGAGCTGTATGGAAGGGGAAGGAAACTGGCCAAGGCTTAGGCAGTTCCCTCTCCTCGGGTGTTACTAACTTGGCGAGTGTGGTGGAATGAGTTCTCTGGTGTGTCCATCTCTCTTCTCCCTCTCTCCCTGCATGAGGGCTCCTGGGGGGTTTTATAGGTCAATCCCCCAGGGGTACAATGGTAATGTTACAAGTTGGTGGGTCCATAGTGTTGGTGTCCGGGGACCCGGGGTGGGTCCCGCTGAGGGCTTGTGGTTCGCCGGGTTCCCCTAGGTGCGGGCCCTGCGTTCCTAGGGGGGCTGTGCACCGTCTTGTCAATCGTCAGGGCGAGGCCGAGTCGAGTCGTGTACAATGCTCTCCGTCAATTCGCCGCTTGCTGTTGTCAGCGGCGGGCGCGGGGGCACTGTAGCCACGCCGACCATGGTCAGCGGGTAGGTGAGGAGCACTGTTGCTATCCCGCTGACCAGAGGCATGGGCGAGGCACTGTTGCCTCGGTCATCATTGATTGAAGACTTGTCCCATCACACGGCCTGGATGGGATGGGTACTGACCCACGGCTGGATTGCGTAGCACGCCACGGGTGGTGCTGTCTTGTTGAGGAAGCTTTGGTCGTGCCGGGTTCGGCTGTCTTGCGCTAGTTGTTGAGGCCGAGTCGACGTGTCTTGCCGGGTCGGCTAGTCTGGCCGGGTTGCGGGGCTTGGCCGGGTCGAGCGACCCGGCCAAGCGCGTGCCGGTATTGAGGGGCAGTGCTGACCCCGTTGTTTTTGAAGAAGATCCGGGTTCCATTGCCTGCCCGGGGTCCATCCCCCCGACAGTAGTCCCCGAAGCTGTGAAGGTCCGCCGTCTTCGGATGAGCGGGCCTTTGCAGTTTCCCCTTTAGCAAGGTAGATTCTGCGAGTGCCGGGTCCGACAACCCCCATTGTGTGCCGGGTTTCTCGGAAACTGGATCACGGCATCCCGGCCGTGGCGGGGACCGAGAAGTTCGCTGAATCTTGGGGCAATCCCTTGGGCTTCGCGCGGTCACTACGTGGTTCTTGGAAGCCGGAGGGGCCTGACAGGCCACACACGTGACAGGACCGGGCGACGGGCTGGGGCCCACCGCCGTGTGCCCTCAACCCAAGTTCGCGGATTTATTGCGGCATCTGGGGGCCGGTTGCTCTTCCCCGGGCAGTTAATGCGCGTGTACATGTGCACTTATTGCGGGATAGTGGAACGGGTGCGTGCAGACGATCCCACCTCCCCACTTCCCCACGTTCAAACCGAGGGTTATAAATTGGGGGGCAAGGGGGGTGGCGAACTTTATTCTTGCTCGCCCCCGCCTGTCCCCCTACTCTCGCTCTGCCTCTTGCAACCGACGCACTACGGCGCCCGCTGCTCGAGCAGAACTCCTTCGCCGTCCGTCTTCCTTCTTCTCCTTCTTCCTTCGATCATGTTGCTGCCATCGGGCTCCTAGATGGGCTCGAACGTCACCTCCGGGGATATCACCCATCTCCGGGCGTTGCGGCGCCTGCCATGGGAGACAGACGTCAGCGTCCACCTGCCACGGGCCGAGCAGAGGCCTCAGCCCGAGGGGCAGGAGTGCTTGGTCTTCCTCACGCATTTTGAGCGCGGATTCGGGCTGCCGGTGAGCACCTTCTTCCGTGCGTTCCTGGATTTCTTTGGGCTCCAGCCGCATCATCTTGGCACCGGCGCCATCGTCCAGCTCTCCGGCTTCGTCACCCTCTGCGAGGGGTACCTGGGGGTCGAGCCTACGATCGACCTCTGGGCGCGCTTCTTCTCCTTGAAGCAGCAGGGCCCGTCGGCCGGGGAGTTCGCCGACTGCGGCACCGCCGTCATCTCGAAGCGGTCGGGGGCGGACTTCCCCAAGATCCCGCTGGAGGATTCTGCCAAGAAGTGACAGAACTCCTTCTTCTACGTCCGCAACCTTGGCGCGGACCGCATCAATCTTCCGGCCTTCGCCATCGCACCGCCGCAGGCGAAGACGAACTGGGGTTACTCGCCCCGGCGCCCGTTGCAGGAGATCATCAATCTCTGCGAGGGGGTGACGGTGATGAGGACGCAGGAGGGGCTCACCGGCACCGAACTCCTCACCGCATTCATCAAGTGCCGGGTTCTTCCGCTTCAGGGGCACTCCTGCCTCATCGGCAAGATGGTCGGCCTTCAAGACCCCAACCGCATGGGGTCGATGCGGCTGTCCACGGCGCAGGTTGCGCGTGGAGTGAACGATATCTCCAAGGCCAACCTTCGGGAGGACCGGGAGTTCGGCAAGGCGCCGTACAGCCGGTCAAACCCGGCACCACAGGTGAGCGTCTGGTCTTCTTATTTTGCTGCCGTGCACCTTCTCGTCTGTCCCGACGCGATGCGGGTGGTACTTCTGAATGCAATTCGGCATCCTTAAGCCTAGGCCTCGTCGCAGGTGGCGCCAGAGGAGCCCGCGGCTCGAGGCAGGGAGGAGGAGGCCAAGTCTGACGCTGGCGCTGGGCGTCGTACGGGTAAGTCTCATTTCTTCCTCATGTGTCTTGAACTGCTGATCGCGGCTTGGAACGGTCGATGCTGACGCCAGTTGTTGGTGTAGCGGCGTTGGGCGGGGGAGGCGGCGACGCGGGCGGAGCCGGATCCTCGCATGGGGCGCCGTCGAGCCGCCCGCATGGGAAAGATAGCGTCGCGCCGTGGCCCCAGGCCCCTAAGTGCGTGGCGGACCCAGCCGGGGCCGGAAGGCCGGCCAAGAGGAAGCGCGGCAGCGGGCCCGGGGGGCCAACCCCGGTCCCGGTCTTGGCGGGGTAAGCCTCATCTCTTGTTAGCACTTGGCTTTTCTTTTCTTGAGCTGGTCTTGTTTCTTTTCTGCTTATTCAATCTTCTTCTTCAGGTCGCCAATCGTGCTGGCGAGGGCGGCGGCGGATGCCGCGGCCGCCGAAGGGGCCGAGTTCCGCAGGAGCCGGTCCGACCTCGCCGACCAGGATGAGGTGGAGGAACATGCCGACTCGGACCTCGGCCTGGATCCGAACGACGCAGAAGCCGTGGCCTGGCGGGACAGGAACCGGGCCGAGGCGGAGCTAAAGGCGACGTCAGTCCGCGCTTGGACCGACGCGGTGGCGGCATGGGCGCGAGGCGGCGCGAAGCCGGCCTGGCACGAGATGCCAGAGGGCTTGGTGGTGGCGGCGACGGTCTTTGAGCCGTCGCAGCTGAGGGAGCGCCGCCGTGGAGGCCGGGCTACGGTGGTGACCCCCGACCGGGCGTTCATGGATTGGCGGACGACTCCCCGCCGTAGGCCGACGTGGTCGAGTGGGCGGGGACCGATGGTGGTGGAGGTGGCGCCATTTCGGAGGAGACGCCGCGGGCGATGGTGCCGGAGGCCACCCCGGCAGCTAGGCCGGAGTCGGCGACGCAGGGCGTCCCGTCGTCCGGGTTGGAGATGGCGACGCAGGGCGTGCCGGCGCCCGGGTCGTCGTCGGCGCCAGGAGGGGCGTCGGAGGAGGTGCTGGCCGTGTCGCAAGCGGCCAGCAGGGAGCACGCCTTGGTGCCCCGGCAGGGAGGGCACCGAGCTGCCATGCCGCACCGGCGCGCAGCGGGAGCGCCGTTGTCTTCGGGCCCCAAACCTAGGAGGAGGCGGCGATGGACGCTGTCAGTCGCCGCCTGTGAGGCCGGACAGAACGGCTCGATGCCGAGGTGGAGCGGACGCGCGACCTGGAGCGCGCCGTTTTGGTAAGCTTTCTTGTAATTTCTTCTTTCCGGCGGCGTGCCAGCGCACCCACTGGGTGTAGCCCCCGAGGTTCGGGCCAACTACGTAGTAGTTGGGTCGAATCTTTGGAGTGTTGGCCTTGTTTTGACTTCTGCTTTTTTCAGCATCTCGACGCTTTCCGGGTCGCCGCCTTCAATCGCCTCCTAGGCAAGCATCAGGAGCTCAAGGAGCAGCTCCCCACCGAGGAGGAGGAGCTCCGCGTCGCCGCAGGTACTTCTTGTGCTTTTTTCAAGTGGGGGCGCGCTAGCGGACCCACTGGGTGTAGCCCCCGAGATTCGGGCCAACTATGTAGTAGTTGGGACAAATCTTAAGTCTTGCTTTTATCTCTTCTTCTGCTGAGCCCTTCTTCTTCGCAACCGAGGTGCTGTCCTGGCAGACTCGTCTGCTCCGGGCTGGTCATCACTACGACCAGCTCGTCATCGATACCGGCCATCTTGGCGTTGAGGCGGCGCAGGCGAGGGCGGAAGAGGCCGCGGCTCAGCGGTCTCTCGACGAGGCCAGCCAGCTGCATGAGCAGCTGGCGGGTCAGAAGAGCAGCCTCGAGGCCGAGGTGGAGCTCCTCAAGGCGGAGGCTGCCAAGGTGGCAGAGGCGCAGCGGGCCCTGGTGGAGGCGGACCAGCAACGCGGCCAGCTGGCCGACGACAAGGGCCGACTCCAGGCCGAGGTGGACCGCCTGCGGGAGCAGGTTACCACGGCTGAGGGGGCTCGTCAAGATGAGGCCCGTCGCCTCAAGGCGGCCGAGGACAAGGGCGCCGAGCTGAAGGCGGCCCTTGCCAAGGCGGTTGATCTGGAGAAGGCGCTCAAGGAGCGCGATCGCGCCATCGAACGGGAGCGGCGCGATATGTTGCTTGAAGCGCAGCATGCTACCTCTTGAGCTTGCGTTGGATTTCTCCGAAGAGGAAAGGATGGTGCAGCAGAGTAGCTTAAGTATTTCCCTCAGTTTTTGAGAACCAAGGTATCAATCCAGTAGTAGGCCACGCTCAAGTCCCTCGTACCTGCACAAAACGATAGCTACTCGCAACCAACGCGATTAGGGGTTGTCAATCCCTTCACGGTCACTTACGAGAGTGAGATCTGATAGATATAATATTTTTGGTATTTTTGGTATAAAGATGCAAAGTAAAAAGTAAAAGCAAAGTAAAAACAAAGCAAGATTAAAGTGATGGAGATTGATATGATGAGAATAGACCACGGGGCCATAGGTTTCACTAGTGGCTTCTCTCAAGAGCCTAAGTATTTTACGGTGGGTGAACAAATTACTATTGAGCAATTGATAGAATTGAGCATAGTTATGAGAATATCTAGGTATGATCATGTATATAGGCATCACGTCCGTGACAAGTAGATCAAAACGATTTTGCATCTACTACTATTACTCCACTCATCGACCGCTATCCATCATGCATCTAGAGTATTAAGTTAAAAACAGAGTAACGCCTTAAGCAAGATGACATGATGTAGAGAGATAAATTCATGCAATATCAAACAAACCCCATCTTGTTATCCTCGATGGCAACGATACAATACGTGCCTTGCTGCCCCTTCTGTCAGTGGGAAAGGACACCGCAAGATCGAACCCAAAGCTAAGCACTTCTCCCATGGCAAGAACTACCAATCTAGTTAGCCAAACCAAACGGATAATTCGAAGAGACTTGCAAAGATAACCAATCATACATAAAAGAATTCAGAGAAGATTCAAATATTATTCATAGATAGACTTGATCATAAACCCACAACTCATCGGTCTCAACAAACACACCGCAAAAAGAAGATTACATCGAATAGATCTCCACAAGAGAGGGGGAGAACTTTGTGTTGAGATCCAAAAAGAGAGAAGAAGCTATCTAGCTACTAACTATGGACCCAAAGGTCTAAGGTAAACTACTCACACTTCATCGGAGAGGCTATGATGATGTAGAAGCCCTCCATGATGACGGCCCTCTTCCGGCGGAGCTCCGGAACAGGCCCCAAGATGGGATCTCATGGATACAGAAAGTTGCGGCGGTGGAATTATGTTTTTGGCTCCTGTTCTGATTGTTTGGGGGTACGTAGGTATATATAGGAGGAAGGAGTACGTCGGTGGAGCATTGAGGGGCCCACGAGGCAGGGGTGCGCGCCCTAGGGGGGGCCTCCCACCCTCGTGACCGCCTCTTTGACTCCCTGGAGTAGGGTCCAAGTCTCGTGGATCACGTTCAGTGAGAAAATCACGCTCCCGAAGATTTTATTCCGTTTGGACTCCGTTTGATATTCTGTTTATCCGAAACACTGAAATAGGCAAAAAACAGCAATTCTGGGCTGGGCCTCCAGTTAATAGGTTAGTCCCAAAAATAATATAAAATTAGAAAATAAAGCCCAATATAGTCCAAAACAGTAGATAATATAGCATGGAGCAATCAAAAATTATAGATACGTTGGAGACGTATCAGGCATCCCCAAGCTTAATTCCAGCTCGTCCTCGAGTAGGTAAATGATAAAAAGAGAATTTTTGATGCGGAGTGCTACTTGGCATAATTTCAATGCAAATCTTCTTAATTGTGATATTAATATTCAGATTAGAAAGATTCAAGACAAAAGTTTATATTGACATAAAAAATAATAATACTTCAAGCATACTAACAAAGCAATTATGTCTTCTCAAAATAACATGGCCAAAGAAAGTTATCCCTACAAAATCATATAGTCTGGCTATGCTCCATCTTTACCACACAAAGTATTTAAATCATGCACAACCCCGATGACAAGCCAAGCAATTGTTTAATACTCTAACTTTTTCAAAACTTTTTCAATCTTCACGCAATACATGAGCGTGAGCCATGGATATAGTACTATAGGTGTAATAGAATGGTGGTTGTGGAGAAGACAAAAAGGAGGGGAAGATAGTCTCACATAAACTAGGCGTATCAACGGGCTATGGAGATTCCCATCAATAGATATCAATGTGAGTGAGTAGGGATTGCCATGCAACGGATGCACTAGAGCTATAAATGTATGAAAGCTCAACAGAAGAAACTAGTGGGTGTGCATCCAACTTGCTTGCTCATGAAGACCTAGGGAAATTTGAGGAAGCCCATCATTGGAATATACAAGCCAAGTTCTATAATGTAAAATTCCCACTAATATATGAAAGTGATAACATATGAGACTCTCTATATGAAGAACATGGTGCTACTTTGAAGCACAATATATGAGACTCGTTATATCATGGTGCTACTTTGAAGCACAAGTGTGGAAAAAGATAGTAGCATTGCCCTTTTTATTTATTTATTTTTTGTTTTTTGGCGTTCTTTTTTTTTCTTTGGCCTTTCTATTTTTTTATTGGGACAATGCTCTATTAAATAATAATCATCACACTTTTATTTATTTACAACTCAATGATTACAACTCGATTCTAAAACAAAGTATGACTCTATATGGATGCCTCCGGCGGTGTACCAGGATATGCAATGAATCAAGAGTGACAAGTATGAATAAATTATGAACGGTGGCTTTGCCACAAATACTATGTCAACTACATGATCATGCTAAGCAATATGACAATGATGAATGTGTCATGATGAACTAGATGGTGAAAAGTTGCATGGCAATATATCTCGGAATGGCTATGGAAATGCCATAATAGGTAGGTATGGTGGCTGTTTTGAGGAAGGGTGTATTTTAGGTGTATGATACCGGCGAAAGGTGTGAGGTATTAGAGAGGCTAGCAAAGGTGGAAGGGTGAGAGTGCGTATAATCCATGGACTCAACATTAGTCATAAAGAACTCATATACTTATTGCAAAAATCTAGAAGTTATAAAAGCAAAGTATTACGCGCATGCTCCTAGGGGGATAGATTGGCAGGAAAAGACCATCGCTCGTCCCCAACCGCCACTCATAAGGAAGACAATCAATAAATAAATCATGCTCCGACTTCATCACATAACGGTTCACCATACGTGCATGCTACGGGAATCACAAACCTTAACACAAGTATTCTTTAAATTCACAACTACTCAACTAGCATGCCTTTTAATATTATCACCTCCATATCTCAAAACAATTATCATGCTTCAATCTTTTCTTAGTATTCAACACACTCAAAAGAAATTTCACAAATCTTGAATACCAAGCATATTATTATTAAGCAAATTACCATGCTATTAAGAGACTCTCAAAATAATTTAAGTGAAGCATGAGAGATCAATAGTTTATTTAAAACAAATCCACCACCGTGCTCTAAAAGATCTAATTGAAGCACATAGAGCAAAATTATCTAGCTCAAAAGATATAAGTGAAGCACATAGAGCAAAACTACTTAGCTCAAAAGATATAAGTGAAGCACATAGAGTATTCTATCAAATTTTAATTCATGTATGGCTCTCTCAAAAGGTATGTACAGCAAGGATGATTGTGGTATACTAAGACACAAACACACAAATAATACAAGACGCTCCAAGCAAAACACATATCATGTTGGTGAATAAAAATATAGCTCCAAGTAAATTACCGATGGAAGTGGACGAAAGAGAGGATGCCTTCCGGGGCATCCCAAAGCTTCGACTTTTTGGTGTCCTTGGATTATCTAGGGGGTGCCATGGGCATCCCCAAGCTTAGGCTCTTTCCACTCCTTGTTCCATGATCCATCAAAAGAATTCACCCAAAACTTGAAAACTTCACAACACAAAACTTAAAGTAGAAAACTCGTGAGCTCCGTTAGCGAAAGAAAACAAAAGACCACTTCAAGGTACTGTAATGAACTCATTCTTTATTTATATTGGTGTTAAACCTACTGTATTCCAACTTCTCTATGGATTATAAACTATTTTACTAGCCATAGATTTATCAAAATAAGCAAACAACACACGAAAAACAGAATCTGTGAAAAGCAGAACAGTCTGTAGTAATCTGTAGCTAGCGCAAGATCTAGCACCCCAAAAATTCTAAAATAAATTTCTGTACATGAGGAATTTATCTATTAATCATCTACAAAAAGCATTGACTAAATAGCACTCTTCAAATAACGATGACAGCAGTTCTCGTGAGCGCTAAAGTTTGTGTTTTTTACAGCAAGTTCAACAAGACTTTCCCCAAGTCTTCCCAACGGTTCTACTTGGCACAAACACTAATTAAACACAAAAAGCACAACCAAAACAGAGGCTAGATAATTTATTTATTACTAAATAGGAGCAAAAAGCAAGGAATAAAAATAAAATTGGGTTGCCTCCCAACAAGCGCTATCGTTTAACGCCCCTAGCTAGGCATAAAAGCGAGGATAGATCTAGGTATTGCCATCTAGATTCTTAATTCTTTTAGCGATGTTATGCTCGAATCCGGGAGGTTCCTTACGGTTCCCTTCATATTCAGAGATCTTGAGATCTAAAGAATCCAACCGCTTATTGCAAAGAGTAATCAACATATTCATGCGGTGAAGATTTACGCTAACGCTCTTAAGAGGTTCAAGAGATTTCTTTAAAATCTTAGTTACTTCACAAATTTTCTCAAAAACTTGCGTTTTCTCTTGCGTATGATGGGGCCCCTTTTGTTGAGGTAAAGTTCCTACTATACCTTCTATAATTTCATGCGCAATACTGGGATCAATTTCAATAAAATTGCCTTTGGCAACACAATCCAAAAGTTGTCTATGAGACATATTAAGCCCAACATAAAAGTTGCGAAGCAAAATTCTGAAATTTACTTCTAGGGTGCATTTACGATAAGATTCCATCATTATAAACCAAGCATCCTTTAAGTTTTCTCCTTTCTTTTGTTTGAAGTGAAGGACTTCAAACTCAGGAGACATAGGAGTAGAAAGAGGACTAGCCATGACGACAAGCAAACAAACTAGCACGCGAGCAAATAAGAGGCAAACAGAGAGGGAGGATAGAGAGAGAGAGGGCGGATAAAACGGCCAGGGTGAATTGGGGCGAGAGTTAAACGAGAGGCAAATGGCAAATAATGTAATGCGAGAGATAGGGATTGTGATGGGTACTTGGTGTGTTGACTTTTTGCGTAGACTCCCCGGCAACGGCGCCAGAAATTCTTCTTGCTACCTCTTGAGCTTGCGTTGGATTTCCCCGAAGAGGAAAGGATGATGCAGTAGAGTAGCGTTAGTATTTCCCTCAGTTTTTGAGAACCAAGGTATCAATCCAGTAGGAGGCCACACTCAAGTCCCTCGTACCTACACAAAGCGATGGCTACTCGCAACCAACGCGATTAGGGGTTGTCAATCCCTTCACGGTCACTTACGAGAGCGAGATCTGATAGATATAATATTTTTGGTATTTTTGGTATAAAGATGCAAAGTAAAAGCAAAGTAAAAACAAAGCAAGATTAAAGTGATGGAGATTGATATGATGAGAATAGACCCGGGGGCCATAGGTTTCACTAGTGGCTTCTCTCAAGAGCATAAGTATTCTACGGTGGGTGAAAAATTACTATTGAGCAATTGACAGAATTGAGCATAGTTATGAGAATATCTAGGTATGATCATGTATATAGGCATCACGTCCGTGACAAGTAGATTGAAACGATTCTGCATCTACTACTATTACTCCACTCATCGGCCGCTATCCAGCATGCATCTAGAGTATTAAGTTAAAAACAGAGTAATGCCTTAAGCAAGATGACATGATGTAGAGAGATAAATTCATGCAATATGAAATAAACCCCATCTTGTTATCCTCGATGGCAACGATGCAATACGTGCCTTGCTGCCCCTTCTGTCACTGGGAAAGGACACCCCAAGATCGAACCCAAAGCTAAGCACTTCTCCCATGGCAAGAACTACCAATCTAGTTGGCCAAACCAAACGGATAATTCGAAGAGACTTGCAAAGATAACCAATCATACATAAAAGAATTCAGAGAAGATTCAAATATTATTCATAGATAGACTTGATCATAAACCCACAATTCATCGGTCTCAACAAACACGCCGCAAAAAGAAGTTTATATCGAATAGATCTCCACAAGAGAGGGGGAGAACTTTGTATTGAGATCCAAAAAGAGAGAAGAAGCCATCTAGTTACTAACTATGGACCCGAAGGTCTGAGGTAAACTACTCACACTTCATCGGAGAGGCTATGATGATGTAGAAGCCCTCCATGATGACGGCCCTCTTCCGGCGGAGCTCCGGAACAGGCCCATATATGGGATCTCGTGGATACAGAAAGTTGTGGCGGTGTAAATAGGTTTTTGGCTCCTGTTCTGATCGTCTGGGGGTATGTAGGTATATATAGGAGGAAGGAGTACGTCGGTGGAGCATCGAGGGGCCCACGAGGCAGGGGGCGCGCCCTAGGGGGGGGGCGCCCCCACCCTCGTGACCGCCTCTTTGACTCCCTGGAGTAGGGTCCAAGTCTCCTGGATCACGTTCGGTGAGAAAATCACGTTCCCGAAGATTTTATTTCGTTTGGACTCCGTTTGATATTCTGTTTATCCAAAACACTGAAATAGGCAAAAAAAACAGCAATTCTGGGCTGGGCCTCCGGTTAATAGGTTAGTCCCAAAAATAATATAGAAGTAGAAAATAAAGCCCAATATAGTCCAAAACAGTAGATAATATAGCATGGAGCAATCAAAAACTATAGATACGTTGGAGACGTATCACAGCACCTGGAAGAGTCCTTCTCCAGTAAGTGCTTTTTTCTTGTTGTTTGCCGTGTCGAGATCCGGCCTTTCTTCCTTGTTGTTCTTTTTCTAACTTGCTTCTTCTTTTGCGGCAGGGGCCTTCCCGGAGACGCAACGATTGGTGGAGGAAGCCGTCCGCCATCAGCGTGACTCGGCTAGCGTGGTTGGGTCCGGGACGGATCCGCGGGTAGACTGGACCTTCCCGGAGATCATCGCCGCTGCCGAGGCCCGCCTGGAGGCCTTGGGGACGCAGCTGGGGCGGCTGTCCCAGGCCGGCACTGCGATGACGGCGGCCCTACGGCCGGGCTCCGTCCAGCCGAGCAGCTTCTCGTGCCTGGCGCGTTGGTTGGAGATGGGGCCGGACCGGCTTGGCGAGTGGCACGTCTCCGCCGCTCGCGCTGGTGCTGAGATGGTGCTCCGGTTCGCACTGTCCTGGTATCGGGACCTGCAGCTGGACGCGTTGATGGGCCAGTGGGCCGGTTCGGAGCAGCACTTGCAGGAGCAAGCCGGCCGGATCGCCTCCCGGGCCAGCTACATCGCCGAGTTCGCCTTCCACGACGAGTTCCATCCGGAACGGACGGAAGATGGCAGGGCCGTGGATGGCGACTACTACGTCTTGCTCCTCCACGATCTGGAGGGGATCTCGGAGGAGACGGGCGTCTACCGTGACGCGGGTGCTTAGGAGGACACCGGCGCCACGGCGGTCCTGGAGGCCGCCAGGGGAGAGCCGTCGACGTCGCGACGCGACGCTGGAGATGCCTGAGACACTTTGTAGAATTTGTTAAATAGCAGGTCCACCCACCCACTGGGGGTTTTTAGGGTGTAATGAACTCGGGCCGTGGACCTTTATTTAAATATTTGTGTGGATGTCGTGGGTGCTTTTGCTTTTTTGCCTTCCGTTTTTGGACCGATTTCATGCATTTTTCCTTTCACAAACCTCCCCCTCCCGCGAGTCAGACGGCCGAGGCTCCGGTCCTTGACAAGGAGCTTGGTTCTTTGAGAGGAGCGCGTAGGACTTGGGTCCCTCGAAACGTTTGAGCGCGAGCGAAACACCCACTGGGCCGGCTGGCAGCAATCTGGCGAAGCCGGTTGGCGAGCAGCCGGTCGTGCGACTGTTCATTTGATGAATGGTGGGTCGGGTTGATCGACCCAGAAGCCTTTGACTTAGTGTATGAAGCGTAAAGGAGCTTTGGCCCATTGTGCTTGCCAGCCGACAGCCAAAGCTGGATCTGTGGCTTTAGGGCTAAGTGGGGGACCGTGGCATCCTAACTTTATCAGGAATCACCAAGTAAGGCGACGGGGTGGCGACCGAGCCAGCCATCCCCCGAGCCCCCGGGTCGAGCGAGTCGGACCGGTGGTCGGGTTCAGTGGTATAGTGATGCAAGGAAAAAGGGACACAATAAATTGGTCGGCAAAAGGCAGCCCCCGAGTCTTGTTCGGGAACCCCATAGTTTCATGCGTTTACAAAAGGCGACGATACATACGCTCATGCATCTAACTATAAAACGGGCAGAGGAGTTCCACGTTCCACGGCCGGGTCGTTTCTTCGCCGGCAGTGTCCTTCTTGCGCTTCCTTGACTTGCACGCGTCGATGAGGTAGTAGGCGTTGCGGTCGCGCAAGGCCTTGCTCACGATGAATGGGCCCTCCCATGGAGGGGACGGCTTGTACTGTCCTGCCTGCTCTTGGACGAGTCGGAGGATGAGGTCGCCCTCATGGAACGCGAGGGGCTTGATATTCTTGTTGTGGTAGTGCCTCAAGCCTTGCTGAAAGATGGCCGAGCGACTGAGCGCCAGGAGGCGTGCTTCTTCGAGCAGGTTGACGCCATCTTCGCGGGCTTCTCGGACTTCGGCTTTGGTGTACATCGCGACGCGTGGCGAGTCGAACTCGACGTCGGTCAGGATGACGGCCTTGGCTCCATAGATGAGGAAGAACGGGGTGAACCCGGTCGACCGATTCGGTGTGGTGCGTAGACTCCAGAGAACGGCTGGCAACTCGTCGAGCCAGCTATCGGGTGAGCGGATGAGTGGCTCGACGAGTCACGGCTTGATGCCGGACAGGATGAGTCCATTGGCCCACTCGACCTTCCCGTTGGACTGCGGATGTGCAACAGAGGCCAGGTCGAGGCGGAAGCCGGAGATGGAGCAGTATTGTTCGAGCGCGCCCTTGGCGAAGTTGGTGCCGATGTCAGTGATGATGCTGTTTGGCATGCCGTAGCACACCGCTATGTCTTTGATGAACCGGAAGGCTGTTGGCCCGTCCAGTTTCTTGATTGGTCTTGCCTCGATCCACTTGGTAAATTTGTCCACTGCCACTAGCAAGTGCGTCATGCCGCCTCGAGCGGTTTTGAAGGGCCCCACCATGTCGAGTCCCCAAACCGCGAAGGGCCAGGCGATCGGTATAGTGCGGAGTGCTGATGCCGGCTGGTGGCTGCGTTTGCTGAAGCGCTGGAATCCCTCGCGCCTGAGGACGAGCAACTCGGCATCTTCGAGGGTCGTGGGCCAGTAGAAACCATGGCGGAATGCCTTGGCCACCAGGGATCGTGATGCGGCGTGGTGCCCGCACTCGCCCTGATGTATGTCGCGGAGGATGTCGATGCCCCGTTCCTGCTCGACGCAGTGCTGGAACACGCCGGTTGTCGGGTGGTAGGTGCGACATATGCCAACGGGTGGCTTATCATTGTGGGAGCCAGTAAAACATCGCCGGTGCCTGGAAATGGGATGAGGCGAAGACATGCACGCCGGCGAATCTTACCCAGCTTCGGGGCTCTCCGTGGAGATAACACCCCTACTGCTGCTCTGCGGGGTGTCCGCATGATCACTAGATGAAAAAGTAGCTACACGATGCTCCTTGAGCTGTTTGGCGAGAGGAGGGAGAAGGGCCCTGCTTGCTCTCTTCTCCTCCCTACGTGGTGTCTAAAACTAGCGGGGACCAACCCTTTGCATGGGTGTCCCGGGGGGGTTTATATAAGCCTACCCCCCGGGGGTACAATGGTAATCTGGCTGGGCGTGGGGCCCAGCCGTCTGTGTCTTCGCTCTCCGGCTTCTGCGCCGGCTGCTGGGGCCCGGTGGCTGGTGGGTCCCGCCGGCTATCGGCGCCTTGGTCGACAGGCAGGCCCCACTGTCCAGGGCCTTGTCGGTGGCTGGTTACTGTTGCTCAATCTTGGTGA
This sequence comes from Triticum urartu, assembly GCF_003073215.2. Lineage (NCBI taxonomy): Eukaryota > Viridiplantae > Streptophyta > Magnoliopsida > Poales > Poaceae > Triticum > Triticum urartu. The sequence continues at coordinate 72,602,593 of NC_053023.1, read as the reverse complement.
CGAGGGCTTCGCCGAGGTAAGCGTGGCTACAGTGCTGCCGTCCGGCGGGTGACCACTGTAGCCTCACCGCGTCTTGTCTCCTTAATGGGGCGTCTCCTTCGAGGGGGTGGCAAGCCGGCTGGAGAGAGCCGGCTCCGTCTTGGGCCGCTGGGGGAGGCCAGGCCGCCTTCGGGTGTCTCTCTGCCCGAAGGGGCCCACCGCCCGTGGGCCGTACTGGTAGCCCGTCGTGGATGACATCATGGTCAATGTGGCAACAGTGCTGCGCCGGACGGGTCATGGCCACCGGTACGGCGCACTGTGCCAGGCGCGCTCCGGGATTCGGGGGTGGCAGGCTTCACTGTAGCCACACCCCGTCACATCACCGTTATGTGGATGTAGACTTCGAGGGTACGGTCTTGACCGCTTTGTGTGAGCCGACTCCTTGGAGTCGGCCTTCTCGCAGCCGGCTCCTCGGAGCCGGCCCTCCCGCGGCCTTCTTCATGAGGGCTGAAGTCGGGCCGCCTTCTAATAGCCGTCCTGGGAGACAGCCGGCCAGGGGAAGGCGGCCCCATGTCTTGGGTTCTTGAGAGCCGGATCGGCTCGTAATTTTCGCAGAAAGGCCAGGGGGAGCCGGCTAGGCTACCCGTGGTCACTTACTCCAACAGTAGTCCCCGAAGCTGAGCGAGCTTCGAGGCTGATAAAGGGACGAGAAGCTTGGTCAGCTTCCTATCCTGAGGAGCCGGCTTCGCTTGTGTGCGCCGACTTCGGAGAGCTCCGTTTCTCGTAGGCAGGAACGCGGGCCACGTGGCGAGGAAATCCTGCCAACGCACGCGCGCGACGGGACGTCGCCGCAGGCCCGGGCCCGCCACTCGTAGGCCTCGGTCCGAGCGCGGATCTTCCGCGGCCCACATGGACCGCTCGCCTTCCCGCGGCCGTTTTATTCTGCCATCAAGGCATAATAATCGCGGGACGTGGGGGAGTGGGCGCAATTGATCCCCACGTTCCCCCACGCTGCGCCTCCTCGGCTCCGCCACGCGGTCTATAAGTAGGAGGAGGAGGGGGAGCGGCAGAGGCTCGCGCGCTCTCCCTCACTCCGCCCCTTCTCGCCCTCCTTCTTCTTCTCTTCCCCACAACAGCTCTTTGCCGCGCTGTTCCGCCGCTGCATCGTCTTGCTTCTCGCCGCGCTGCCCCATGGCGCTGTCAAGCTCGTGGGATGGCTCCAACGTCCATGAGGACCACATCAAGTTCCTCCGCCAGACGCGACGCCTGCCCGGGAGATGCCTCATGCGGAGGTCTCCTACATGGTGAACTATATCTCCAACTGTAAGCTCGCCGAGGATTGGCGGTACGGCAAGGGGCCGTACTCTCGCGCCAACCCTCCGCCCATCGTAAGTTCTTTCTTCTTTTCTTCCTTTGGTAGCCGTCCTCATGATAGCCGACTCTTTGATCAATTGGATTGCCTTTTGCAGAACCCTCTTCTCCCGCCGACAGCCGGGGCCGCAGGAATAGAGCGCCAGCTCCTCCCCAACCGCACGGTGGACGACGTCGACGATCCGGACCTGGGAGCGGCCGCCATGGAAGACGCCATCGTGGGGGAAGGCGATGAGGCCGGAGGCGCGGGGCTCACGGCCGGCTTCGAGGACTGGCCGGATGATGTCGAGGTCAAAGTTGCCCCGTGCCGCCAGCCGGCGCCTGATCATGAGGGCGCGAGCTCGTCCGCCGCGCCGGCTGCTGGCGGTGGCGCCCAGAAGCGCCGGGCCGTGTCGATCCTCTTTGACAGCCGGCCGAAGAAGTCCAAGGCTTCCACAGCGGCGACCAAGCGAGATGAGGCGGCCGCGAAGGCGGCCCGCTTCCGCAAGGCGGTGAAGCAGCCGCAAGCGATCTCAGCGTAAGTCGTCGAATGCTTGGATACATATTTTTTTGTTGTTCTTTTAGATTGAAAACTCTTCTAAACCTTTCTTTGCTCGCCGGACAGGGCACCGCTTTCCCTTGAGCGGGGTCTGGGCGGCTCCATAGTCGGGCCGATTGGAGGGTCTTCAGGCTCCCGCCGCGTGGATCCCCGCGCCGACCTCAGGGAGGCCACGGAGTGGAACGCACGAGAGGCACGGGAGGAGCAGGAGGCGGCGGAGCGAATGGCCGCCCAGGCGACGAAGGAGCAGGCCGATGCCGCAACCAAGGCCCGGGCGGAGGCGGCAGCTGCGGAGACGGAGGCGGAGGCTTCGCACAACCAGCCTCCGCTGCTAGCCATTCCCCTCCGCACCGTGGCCCCCAACATTCCCGTGCCTCCACTGGAGGAGGTCGACCAAGAACCGCCGGTGATGGAGCGGAGGGAGGACTCCGTGATCTTCATGGAGAGGGCGCCGCCGATAGCGCCAACCGGAGCGGGCCAAGGCGGCCAGTCGGCTGTGGAGCCAGAGCAGCCGGCTGGGGGTGAGCCGGAAGCAGGAGCCGGCCTCGAGGTGCAGCTGGCAATGCACCGGCGCGCAGGGGGAGGCACCGCTGCGCCGGAGCCGCACCGAGCTACGGGTGCCGGCCAGACGGCGGAGGCCTTGGAGGCGGCCAGCACCGGCACGTCCGAGTGGACTCCCAGCGGCGGGACGGGCGAGCTGAATGTGGCGGCCCAAGAGATTCGGAACCGGCTTCAGGCCCAAGCCGCCTCGCTGCAGCAATACACCCAGGAGTTCCTTGCGACACGGGCCGTCATCCAGGTGAGTCTTCTATTTTTGGTTGTTTTGTTCTCTTGATTTCTTCCGTGGGGGCGCGTCAGCGCACCCACTGGGTGTAGTCCCCGAGATTCGGGCCGACTGCTGAGCAGCCGGGTCGGATCTTCCTTGACAACTACCTTATTCTCGCCTCCTGTCTAATCTTCCAGGAGTATCATAACCTCTGCGCTGCAGCCTTCAACTCCCAGGCTCAGGAGCTGGGTCGGAGAACCGAAGACCTGAAAAGCAGCCGGAGTACGTACTTGGTTTCGTTCATCTCCTGTGGGGGCACGTCAGTGCACCCACTGGGTGTAGTCCCCGAGATTCGGGCCGACTGCTGAGCAGTCGGGTCGTATCTTTCCTGACGACTTCACCTTACTGTTTTTTCTTTTGTCTTTCTTGCTCGCAGAAGCCAATGCCAACTTGAGGGGGCAGCTCAGCGAGGCGCAGGCCGCCCTTCGCGCCAAGGAAACCGAGTACGGGTCCTGGAGCATGACCGCTTGGCCAAGAAGCTGGCTGACCAGGAGGAGAGTCACAAGGCGGCTCTGAAGAAGGCGCAGGATAACGAAGCCGCCCTGAAGGCCGAGTTCGAGACTAAAGCGGCAGGCTGGGCTGAGACCAGGCAAGCGCTGAATGAAGGCTTCGGCCGTATTGAGGATTTGATCGACGGTAAGCCGCTTTCCTCGCTCCTTGCCTGCCCCTTGCCACCTGACTTGTGTTCTGACTTGAGCTGCTTTTTATTCTCTGTGCAGACTACTTTCCTGGCTACTCCGTCTTCGCCGCCCAAACCATCGAGGCCCATCGCGAAGCGCGTCGGCAGGCGGGGGCTGAAGTCGCGCCGGACGCGAGTCGGTCGCTCGAAGAGCAACTCTTGGCGGTCCAAGCGCGGCTGCAGCCGGCTCGTCGTATGCTCCGCCGCCTCCAGCGCGCCGAAGCGCAGGTGTTGGCCGCCCTCTGGCCAAGCGAGACGATTCCCCGCACCCCGAGTCGGACTGCCGACTGGCTGGAGGTTGCGGTTGGCCGCTTCGAGGCCTGGAAGGCATCGGCGGCCCGGCTTGGAGCTAGGCGGGCGCTGGAGTTCGTCCGAGCTTGGTATCCGGGGCTGAACCTGGACCAGCTGCGCACCTGGCAGCTGGAGGCCGACGAAGAGCTAGCGGAGGTGCGGCCGGCTATCGCCCAACGCGCATCGACAATCGCCGAGTGTACTGACATCAGCGTCTTTGCTCCCGAGATTAATGATGACGGCGTTGCCCAGCCGGAGGAGTGGTTCGGGCTGGACCCGGTGGCGGGTGAAGACTCGGCAGAAGAGATCGCTTCCAGTGACGAAGGCGAAGACAATGAAGGAGAGGAAAGCGAAGACGTCGAGCCGGCCGGTGGAACAGCCAGCCAGCCTCAGTCTGACCATGCCTCCAGCAACGAGGCGCGCGCAAGCGCGCCTTCTGCGGGAGGCGGTGATCATGCCGAGGTTCGCCAGCCGGCCACTCCTCCAGCCGGCACTGCCGTCTCCACCGACCTGCCCGGCTCATCAGTCGCTCCGCCGGCTTAATCTGCCGTCCTTGTTTTTTCCTGCTTGTTGCCTTCTGAACAATTTTATTAAGCTTCCGCAGTTCCACCCACTGGGGGTGTATCCAAACTATGTTGAATGCTGACCTTTTGAAGGTCTTTTATGTAAATATTATCGTGTGCATGCTTGGTTTCCATTCACGTATGCTTTTTATCATTAGGCTGTTTCCTTTGCCGCCTTCCCCTTCTGGGAAGGCGAGTACTCGAGCTTTCTTAGATTGGAGCGAGGTGAATGGAAGCCGGCCGGCCGGCTACTCTGGTAGCCGGTCGGCGGTGGGAGAAAAACCGGCTTTTGTTATATTAGTTCGTTAGTCCCTAGCCGTTTTTCGTGTGGGCACCCGTTCCTGCCCTTAACTCTTGCCAGCCGGACAGCCTGTTCTTCGAACTGCGACTTTTGTCAAGAGAAGGCTTGGGAGCCGGCACACTACTTGTCTGACTGCGGGTAGGACTTCTAATATAACTCCAGGCGGCCAGTCCCTGGGCCGACTAGTCGAACCCGGTGCCGGACGGAAAAAAGTGAATGCAATGACAAGGCCATAAGCATGATACTTTTCATTTATAGACAGAAGATGGCAGTCCCCGAGCTCTCCTCGGGGGCCCTATTGTCTTGTACTTAGTACAAAAGTTAGCGTGATACATACTGCATTTCAGCTGTAAAACCTTCGGAGGAGGTTGGCGTTCCATGGTCGTTCCGACTCCTTGCCGGAGTCATCTCTCTTTCGTGCCTTCGGCTTCTGCGCGTCGATCAGGTAGTAGGAGTCGTTGCCTAAGGCTCTGCTGATGACGAAGGGGCCCTCCCAAGGGGCCGAGAGCTTGTGCTGGCCGGCTGTTCGCTGGATCAGCCGGAGCACAAGATCGCCCTCTTGGAAGGATCTTGGCTTGACCTTCCGGCTGTGGTAGCGGCGCAGGCCCTGCTGATAGATGGCGGACCGGCTGAGGGCTAACAGCCGGCTTCTTCCAGCAGGTCGACGCCGTCTTCTCGTGCTTCCTTGGCCTCCGCTTCCGTGTACATGGTTACTCGAGGCGAGTCGAACTCGATGTCAGTTGGGATGACCGCCTCGGCACCATACACGAGGAAGAAAGGGGTGAAGCCGGTTGACTTGTTTGGTGTAGTGCGCAGACTCCAGAGGACAGCCGGCAGCTCATCGAGCCAACAGCCGGCTGAACGCTCCAGTGGTACGACATCAGTCGGGGCTTGATGCCGGAAAGGATGAGGCCGTTGGCTCGCTCGACCTGGCCGTTTGACTGCGGGTGGGCGACGGATGCTAGATCCAACCGGATGCCTTGCGTCGCGCAGAAACGTGCCAAGGCTCCCTTGGCGAAATTTGTGCCATTGTCGGTGATGATGCTGTGTGGCACGCCGTACCGAGTTGTTATATCTGCGATAAATGTGACGGCAGTCGGCCCATTCAGCTTCTTGATCGGCTTTGCTTCAATCCATTTGGTGAATTTGTCCACGGCGACAAGCAGATGTGTCATGCCGCCGCGCGCCGTCTTGAATGGGCCCACCATGTCCAGTCCCCAAACGGCGAAGGGCCAAGTGAGGGGAATGGTCTTGAGTGCTGAAGCCGGCATGTGTTGCTTGGAGCTGAAGAGTTGGCACCCTTTGCAATGTTTAACTAACTCCTTGGCGTCATCCAAAGCAGTCGGCCAAAAGAAACCATGGCGGAAGGCTTTGGCGACGAGTGATCTTGAGGCCGCATGGTGGCCGCATTCTCCTTGGTGGATGTCTCTGAGGATTGCAATGCCCTTCTCTTGCTCGACGCATCGCTGGAGGACTCCAGTGACACTGCGCTTGACGAGCTCTCTGTTGACGATTGTGTATGCTCCGGCTCGGCGTTGGACTTGTCTTGCCTCTACTTCGTCAGCCGGCAGATCTTGGTTTATTAGGAAGTTGAGGATGGATTGAGCCCATGACGGAGCTGCGACTTCTTCTATTGCCAAAACGGCTACTGCGACCAGGGCGGGCGGGCTGGGCGGTGAAATGCTGGAGTCGGCCGCCGCCTGTTGTGTTGGTGTAGTCTCCGGGCCGACTACCGGCAGTCCCCGAGCCGGGTGAGGCAGTCCCCGGGTCGGGCGTAACTACGGAAGTCCCCGAGCCGCCTGCTGATACCCCCTGGCCGACTATCAAAGTCCCGGGGCCACCTGCTTGGTTCTTCGAGCCGGACCCGACCGCGTCGGGGTCAGGCGGCACGAAGATGGAATCGGATTCTGGAGACGGCTTGATAGACGGCTTGAGGAGGCGTTGTAGAGAGACGCCGGTTGGTATTGCTTGCCGAGTGGAGCCTATTCGAGCCAGAGCATCAGCTGGCTCGTTGTCGGCTCGCGGTACATGGAGGAACTCGCATCCTTCAAAATACCCACTGATCTGCTGAACGAAGAAGCGGTAGCTTGCCATATTTGCGTCCTTGGCGTCCCAGTCGCCGGATGATTGCTGGACCACCAAGTCCGAGTCGCCATAACATAGGATCCGGCGAATGCCGAGCTCTTTGGCAAGCCGGAGCCCGTGTATGAGCGCCTCGTACTCGGCTACATTGTTGGAGGCGGCAAAGTGGATTTGCAGCGTATATCTGAGCTTGTCGCCTTTGGGAGAGGTGAGGACGATGCCGGCTCCCAAGCCGGTGCGCATCTTGGACCCATCGAAGTGCATGCGCCAATGAGTGGAGTCGGGAGCCGGCGGCAGGTACTGGGTCTCAGCCCAGTCGACGAGGAAGTCGGCCAATGCTTTGGATTTGATGGCGGTGCGAGGCTGGTAGAAGATCGCGTAAGGGGCCAGCTCGATGGCCCATTTCGCCACCCGGCCGGATGCATCCCGGCTGCCTATGATCTTGGCCAGCGGGGCGGTGCATACAACCGTGATGGGATGCTCTTGGAAGTAGGGCTTCAGCTTCTTGGCGGCGAAGTACACGCCGTAGCACATCTTCTGGTAGTGCGGGTAGTTCTGCTTCGAGGTAGACAACACCTCGCTCAAATAGTACACCGGCCTCTGGACCGGCTGGGCTCGGCCTTCTTCTGGGCGTTGGACTACGATGACGGTGCTGACCACCCGGCTGGTTGCGGCAATGTAGAGGAGCATGGGCTCTTTCTCAGTCGGCGCCGCCAGGACTGGCGGTGTGGCCAGCATCTTCTTCAGCTCGTGGAAAGCTTGGTCAGCTTGGTCATTCCACTCGAAGTGAGTGGTCTTCTTCATGAGGCGGTAGAGGGGGAGAGCTTTCTCTCCGAGCCGGCTGATGAAGCGGTTTAGGGAGGCCAAGCACCCGGTGAACTTCTGGATGTCTCGAAGCTTGGTGGGAATCGCCATTCTCTCAATGGCCTTGATCTTTACTGGGTTGCATTCGATGCCGCGTTCGGAGACCAGGAAGCCTAGTAGCTGGCCGGCTGGCACTCCGAACATGCATTTCTCGGGGTTAAGCTTGATTTGGAACCGGCGTAGGTTCTCAAATGTTTCCTTGACGTCTTCCAGCAAGGTGCCGCGCTTCTCCGTCTTCACCACAATGTCGTCTACGTAGACGTGGGCATTTCTGCCGAGTTGCTTGAGGAGGCACTTCTGCATGCAACGCTGAAAAGTGGCACCGGCATTTCTCAAGCCGAATGTCATAGTCAGGTAGCAGAAGGCTCCGAATGGCGTGATGAAGGCGGTCTTCAGGCGGTCTGCCGGATCTAACTTTATCTGGTGATACCCTGAGTAAGCATCCAAGAAACTCAACAGCTCGCATCCGACCATGGAGTCTATCACTTGGTTAATCCTTGGTAGGGCAAAGGGATCTTTGGGGCAGGCCTTGTTGAGGCTCGTGTAGTCTATACACATGCGCCACTTGTTATTCTTCTTTAGCACGAGGACCGGGTTGGCGAGCCACTCTGGAAAGAAAACTTCCATAATGAAGCCGGCTGCCAGAAGCCGGGCTATCTCCTCTCCCACAATCTCGCGTTTCTCCTCCGACAGTCGGCGGAGGGGCTGTTTGACTGGCTTTGCGTCTTCTCGGACGTGTAGTTTGTGCTCGGCGAATTCCTTCGGAATGCCCGACATGTCCTTGGGGGACCACGCAAAGACGTCCCGATTCTCACGGAGGAAATCGGCGAGCTCGCCTTCCTATTTGCTGTTTAGGTTTGCCCCGATGACGGCAAACCTCTCTGGGTGCTCGGGGTCAAGGGGTATCTTCTTCGTCTCCTTGGCCGGCTGGAAAGATCCTTGAGCATCGTGCTCCTTGCACTACAAGGATCCGGGTCTATTGCAACAAGATCGTTCATCGCAATACATGTCGATTTGTGGAGATACATACCTATTGGCACGAAACAACATTCGTTGGCAGTCGTTGCGACTGGACACATGGTAATAGGTTATTGCCACAAAAAAAGTAATTGTTGCAATAAAGTGTGCTATTGCAACAACCTGATGCCACATGTTTTCCCGTGGCAAAACTCACCTGATGCCACAATTTGCTTTGTGGAGATAGCTTTAATGCAACATTTGACGAATCATGGCGGCTGATAGTTCATGGTGATAGACATTTGTGGCAACAACCTATGCCAACGACGCTCGCTTCGTGGCGCATACTCTTCCGTGGCAATAGTCAATGTGACAATAAACTATTGGCATTAGGCATTTTGCCACGAATCGCTACACTTGTGGAATTAACTTATGGCAACAAATATTCTAGTCGTCGTAATAGGAAATTGCAACATACTAGTTTTGGTGGTGATAAATATGTATCACAACGGGTGAAATATTTGTAGCGATAAACTATTGCGACAATTTAAACTTTTTGTGGTGCTAACATGTGGCAACCAAAAGTGAGTTGTGGTAATAGCCTATTGCAGCCGTAAAAAAAATACAAGCATTAAATTACAATATTGAAAACCATACTTATAATCTGTAGATTCATAAAATTCATAATTCTCATAGCAAATATCCATCAAATGAAACTCAAATGTAATTTAGCCATCCTAATTAAGTGCCAAGACTAAATTGTCCGTGATCTAGAGTCCAGTCAAGCTAGTTCTTTGGATCCTGCAATCAAGAAATCAAAAAAATAGTTCTAGTTAAAGAGTTCAACATAATATATGACATACAATTATTCTAGCCCCATTGTTAAAAAAACTGTCGCCAAACTAAATGGAGTAATATTATGTGAGCAAGCATGTAAGAGGGATCAAAACAATTTTACAACTGTAAATGTCAAAAGCGTAAGCACAAGTAGATGTACTAAAAGCTTCCGCTATTGATTTAAGTTGTGACACGATCTATAGTTTCAGTTAAGTTAATGTCCCTAGCTAGCACATATTTATTTTTTTAAGCTATGACTCGATGCAGCAACAACACATGGTGAAAGAGAAGAAGCAGCTAGCTAATTATGAAGGCCAATGGTGTATAAAATGCAAGTGAACATAAAGAGAAAGCAAGGTTGTGACTTACCATTGCTTTAAACATTCAAGAATCCCTGGTTGCAACTAGTATGAGCACATTTGAAGAAATAACAGTTAGGCTAGCACCTGGAGTCTTACTAGGCAAGATCTCTGTAAAAGAGTATTTTGCAAGTTTGGACTACTATTTTCTTTGCCAATCCTCTTCGTAGGCACCTGCAAATAGAATTGCACTTTTAGCAATGTAAGTAAGCAACATAAATCTTAGAGTTGATCGCCAGCCTCTATATCGCTCTTTCGCAATTTTGAGAATTGTTGCTTCTGTTTCTGGTGTATCTTCCAGGTCCCATCTGTCGGAAAGCATACAACAAATGAATATACATAAGCAGTGCATTATCGATGGTAAAATAAGATAACACATGTGAAAAAGGTTGTACGCACTATGATATCAGCAACAACGAGTCGATGGATGGTAGGGTCAATGTCTGACCACGTCCTCACTTCAACGAGCAGTGTTGAAGGTTTAGCAATTTAACCCATACCAGGATTTTATGCATTATAGCAAATGCTAGAGATAGCTTAAGTGACATAAACAATTTACCAGATATGGGTTGGGTTATCCATGTTGGTTTGTATATGCCGTTATACTTTCCATCCTTGTTAAGATAACAGAGCCTTTTCTTCCTGCACACAAAATCAATCAAGGGACTTAGCATTAACAAAGCATTGATGTTGTGCACCATTCAGATAGGTGATTATGAAGTAAGGATGTTGTGTACTAGGAGCATCCTCCGTAGAATTCATAATGTGCCCTTGTGTAGATAATATCAGAATTTGAGTCAATTTAAGAAGAAACGCAATACGTAAAGCAGGCATAAAATCAAATCAGTTTTATAAAAAAATGATAAAAACTACGTTGGGAATGTGGACGAAATAACTACAAGGCCCCATCTCACACACGTCTCCTCCTCTCTTCTCTCAGTTTTCTTTCTCTTCTCGAGCAGATCCATTTATCTACCCATGATCCGATCACACTACCAAAGGTACTGATTGTACCACACTGGGTCAAATACTTCTCACTTTTCTCTCAAGTTTCTCACATCTCTCCTCTGCTTCTTTGAGTCCAATTGTTTTAGGTGAACAGTTCTTCAGTTAACCTCCACAGTACACAGTTTGTTTCTATGGAAGCCGGGCCAATAATTAATACCTTTCGTTTTGATTTAAAATTATCCATTAAGACAAATATGCAGAACAGAATCATACATGCACATATTAACAGAAAATACATCTAGATGGAGCTTTATCTGAATCCTCACGACACGGACTTCAATTAAGCCTAGGCAATCTAACGAAAACTACAGAGAGATGCCGGTCCAGGTGCCAGGAACTTGGAGGTTAATACAAGTTGCAGCCTAATTGGCTACTAATTGAAGCAGGAGTAGGGAATACAAAAAAACGACTGATCTACAGCGCTTGCAATGGAGGATCAGGGATGCGGCTTGGTGATGAACCTGGTCGCAGCGCTTCACCTCCGGGCCGGCCATGTGGCGAGCAACCCCGACGTAGGCAGGCCGGCACTGCGCTTGCGATGTAGGGGAGAAGACGGGTACTCCGTCAGCGCCGACGGCGGACCGCATCGCTGCCGTCGGCAGCCTGGCCGAGGACGCGGAAATGCGGCCCGCGTCGGCGGGCGCGGAGGAGAGGGGGAGGGCGAGATCGAGGACTACGACTCCTCGTCGGCGGCACCGCGCGGCGCGCTGGGCAACCGCCGCACCCGATGGACGATGCTAGGATTTCTGGATGTTCTACTATGGGATGAGATCGGGCGAAAGAACAACCTGAAACATTCTCCGCGCAGTTGACTCCGGTGTGGTTCGCTGTGTAGAGGCAGAGCACGGGGTGTGCCCTCGACCTAGGCAGTGAAAGAGGTCTGCGGGCACGGGACCATGGCGGCACCAGCTATGGGAGATAGGCGGCGGCGGGCGAGGAGCTGCGCGGTGGCGATAGCGAGTGGATTCGGTGGAGATTGGAGATGAGATGAAGGGATCCGTGTTGATAAGGGGGAAAAGTTGCCGATATTGTTGGCGCAATTACCTCATCATGATTTGTTTGATATTAGTCTCCGCCCGGGCTTGACAAGTGGGGCCAGAGTAATGTAGCGCGCGTATTTAAATATTTTTCACCAGATTAGTCGCTATGGGAGGAAGATAACGGCAAGGGAAAGTGAAAATTGGAACGAAACCAAAATAGAAATACGAGGGAGTCCAAAAATTTGGAACGAAACAAATTATAAATTTTGTTATTATATATCATCTTGCCACGGGACATGCACTTTAGATATTTTTTTGTGTCGGACAGAACGTGCTTCTTCTAGGTTTGTACACAGGCACTTTAGATATATTTTTTGTGTCGGACAGAACGTGCTTCTTCTAAGTTTGTACAAATTAAGATCACTAGTTGTCCAGATCACTAGCTAGTTCTCATTGACATGAAGGCTGAAGCAACATTTTCCAACCTTTGCACTCACATGAGGTTTAAGGTCATCGCAAACGCCCACCGTGAAAACGGATGTTTGGGTACACAATGATACGAGCTTCTCCCAAACGTCCGCCCGCAATATAAACAAATTCAGACACAATTCATGCGAACTTGATGGAACTCATTCAAATAGATGTACGTTCAATATATAGAAATTAGAGAAAAGTATAATTTTCGTCTCTCAACTCTTAGTGAAGTCTAGATTTAGTCCCTCAACTCCAAAACCAGACAACTTACACCCTCAACTCTTGAAACCGGACAACTTATGTCCCTTGTCTAGGAAGACCCAGTATCACTGCCGACATGGCTTGGTTTTGACCGGTCTTTGTCCAGGTGGCATTATTTCTCTCTCCTACCTTCTTCCTTCTCACATTGACTTATCGAGCCATTTCATTGAACACATTGCATGCACTGTGTGTGCCGTCAATGGCTGATACCTCGCAATTCCCTCTAGCCAATGATAGGTTACGAGCGCAGGCCTAAGTGAGGTTAGGGTCTACCAGGACCTAGGCCGGTGTCGCATCGGACTTCGCAAATGCCAAGGGCATGGCGCATTGCGCCGCTCCCACCGGGCCGCTTGTCTGGCCACCGTCTCCTAGCCATGATGCTGCTCCGCGATTATTGGGATCCGCCGTCGGCATCGAGGCAGTGGAGGAGGCACCCACGCACCTTCGCAATTGACGGGGGTACCTCCTCCTTCACGATCTTATCGCGCCAGATGATGCACGGCGATGGTGCCAACCAGGCGATGCGAGTGTACCAACTAAGCGGCGGAGACGTTGACTCCTCCTTCCTGAGGCGTCACATTTGGAATCCGCGATTGCGCCGTAGAGGTGGCGAAGCCGGCTTTGTCTTGGCGCGGTGGCAAGGCGTGATGCCGGTTCCACATTGACTCCGCTGTGTGGCGGTGAATGCGGTGTCGGACGGCGGTCCATGATCGACCGCTCGAGGAGGATCACCATGTGTCGCTAATACTCCTCGTCAGTCGTCGCCTCCTCCGCGAGGAGGCGCGGCTGCGGCGGCTACTGTCGAACCAACTTTGTCACATTCATGTAGCCATCGGACGACAACCCTTTTGGCGGCTCCTTAGGCATTGATTAATTCTGAGTAGATTGAATAAACACAGAAAGCCTTCCATAGGGCGCCGGTCGACGGGGTTGCTCCCCCTCGAGACCTGAACGCGGTTTGCCAGGGTTGCCAGGGAAGCACAGAAAAGGAGATGGAAGGGGAGGATTGCCTGCTGCCACAATGAAAGATTCTTGTTTCAAAAAAGAATTGATTTGTCGCTGCGTTTAGTTCTTAAATATTCGCTCTGCCAAGTAATCATCAACGTTCAGTAGTTCGAGTGGTAGAGGACTTTAACTCTCGATCGTGTGTTCCCTAGTTTGATTCCTCGATCAAACATTAATTCGGGCCCATTCAAAAATGGCGAACCCTATTTGACGCCCACGTGCCTCAAACTGCTGCAGCTTCTCTGAAGCGCACGCGGGCGGACCGGCCCAGTTTGCGGCAGAGCGTGCTGCCTGTTCGCTGTTTTATTTTTGGGTTCGTTTTTCTCTGTTGCCTTTTTGTTTTGTTTTATTTATTATCTTTTCGGTTTTACCTTTCTAGTTCTTTTACGTTACTTTTTTTCTATTCTAGTTTTATCTTTCTCTTTCTGTTTTACATTAAGGAAATGTTTCATCCTGCATTTTTTTCATTAATATGATGAACGGTGTATTTCCTCAGTTTATTTTTAATTCTCTTCCTTTCTTGTGTTTTATACAAGAGTTCATCGCATATTACAAAAATGTTTATCATATATTTAATAAAATGTTTACCGTATATTAAGAAAATGTTCGTTGTCTACTTACAAATTGTTCAACATATATCAGAAAAATGTTCAATGTGTATTTTCAAATTGTTCAGGTTATATCACAAAAATGTTAAATATGTATTTTTAAATTGTTCAGCATATATCACAAAAAGGTTCAATGGGTATTTGAGAAATCTTCCTCGTATATTACGAAAATGTTCAACGATATCAAAAAATGTTCAATGGTCGATTTTTTTATTTTTGGATCAGTCACTACATATAGTTCTTAAGCAATCACGCAGCCAATTAATTGCAATCACGCAGCAGCTCAAGTGGTAGGGAACGCTAGCTCTCTATCGCTGGGTTGGGAGTTCGATTCCGCCTAAGAAGTGAGGCCCAGCTAGAGGTTAGGAGCGGGTTGTGCGCCAGGTCGAAAGATATTTGTTTTTACAGCGGGCTGGGACTTTTTCTTACGCCCAGTCAATGGTCTCGGCTGCCTGTGGCCCATCTCCGCCATCGCTCAACAAGAAGAGATTCCATTTTCAACTTGAAAAAATAAATAAATAAGAGATTCCATTTCTCTCTCTCAAAAAAATCAACGACAGGAGATTCCATTAGTTGGAGGAAGAGGCCTAGATCGATCTACCCTAAGGATCACCTAAAAAAATCTAGCCCTAAAGAAAAAAACCTAGATCGATCTGATATAAATCTGTATCCAAGAATAAAAGAGAGGGACTTCATGCGATTTGGTTTTGCTCGAACGGATAGCAAATATTTCCGCGCCAAATTCCGTATGTGTACAGGCATGTATAATTACTTTTTGCTTTTTATTATGTATATTTATAGTCTTATAACAAATATAATTTGCAACATATACCAGGCAATGTACATGTTCTGTTGCAACTTATGTACTACAGTATGGCCATGAGCTGCAACTCTGCAGCACATGAGCTGCAACGCTTATATGTTTATTTAGATTGAATTTTGTAACAAATAGTCAAAACGTTGTGGAACTTGTGTTGCTTTATAGGGGGTATCATTGTAGTGATTTCAAATCCAGATTTAACAAATTAAATATGTATTCCTATCAAGAAAGTGTGTTCTACCCATTTATAAACTTTTTCTACTGTTTTGGTTAATTAAAATTGGTGCAATTAAAAAATATTTTAATTACTCCTTAAAGGTTGCAAAAATGATAACTTAATATCTATAAATTCAAATAATATATTTTCCCACCGGTTTACTTGTAACTAATGCAATGTCACACCGATGTTGCAATATCTTTTCGAATATTACCACAAAAAGTTATTCTGTTGAAATACCTAGTCTCTATTACAACAAAATGGCTGCCTCATGCAACGAAATTTATTTGTCGCAATATCGGTTCCATATTGCAACGTCGATGCAGTTTGTTGCAATAGTTAGCCACTTTTTCGCAACAATATTTGTAACTAATGCAACGTCATGCCGGTGTTGCAATATCTTTCCGAATATTGCCACGAATAGTTATTCTGTTGAAATACCTAGTCTCTATTACAACAAAATGACTGCACTCATGCAACGGAATTTGATTGTCGCAATACCACTACCATATTGCAACGCCGATGTAGTTTGTTGCAATATGAGGCGTCTATTGCAACGAAGTTAGTATTTATCGTGACCAAACTAAGTTATGGTAATATGTGCGGCCTATTACCACAACCGGAGAATTTGTGGTAATATTGTGTTTTATTGCAACAAAACGTAGTTGTAGCAATAAATTTTGTTGCAATAGACCGGAATCCTTCTAGTGTTGGGATCGGGGGACAAGGCCGACTGCTTGCCGGCTATGGCCACGACTCGGTCCAACATCTTCTTTTCTTCGGCAATCACAAGGGACTCGGCCAGCCGACTGCTGGCTGCTGCGCACTCAGAGGACTTCTTGTAATCGCCGGCTACGGTGATGACGCCTTTGGTGCTTGGTATCTTCATCTTGAGGTATGCATAGTGGGGAACTGCCATGAATTTGGCCAAGGCAGTTCGGCCAAGCAATGCATGGTAAGGGCTCTCCAGGTCCACCACTTCAAACCAGATCGCTTCCCGGCGGAAATGCTCCTTGTCCCCAAAAAGTACATCAATCTTGATCTTGCCAATGGGGGCGCAGGACAGGCCGGGTACGATGCCACGGAACACTGTCCGAGTAGGCATGAGTTGCTTTGTCTTGATGTTCAGCTTGTCCAGGGTGTCGCGGTACAAGATGTTGATGCTGCTCCCGCCGTCTATCAACACACGGGAGAAGCGGGTGGCGCGTCTGTCCATTGCAAGGGTGGCATCCAGAACCAACGCATAAGAGCCGGGAGATGGCATCACCTCTGGGTGGTCCGCCCGGCTCCAGCTGATAGGTTTTTCTGACTAGTGCATGTGCTCGGCGGGGTTGGCAGCAACCATGCTGACTTCCTGGTTCTCTCGGCGTTTGCTGCGCCGGTCTTCGGGCTGGCTTGTAAAGACGATATAGGCGACATGCTCGTCGGGGAACTCATCATGCACGGCTCGACTGCGGGCCTAGCGGCCGGCGGCGGCGGAACCGGAGGCGGCGGGCCGGCTGGAGGAGACGGCGCGAGCCCTTCGCCTTTGGAGATTCGGGTGAGCCAATGGCACTTCCGGGTTGTGTGGTTGGACGGCTTCGCGCCGTTGTGGAACTTGCACGGGGCGTCGAGAGTTTGCTCGTAGGAGAAGGCCGGCTGCCAAGCCGGCCTGCCGCCTTTGGGTTTCTTGGGCGCGGGCCGCCCCTCGGGCGGCACGTCTTCGACTGTGGCCACCTGCCGACTGGCGGGAGGCGGCGCGGGGCCCTTGCGCTTGTGGTCGTTCGAGTGTGGGCGTCGGCCGGAATCCCCAGCCGGCGTCTTGGGCGCCGGGTTGAGTACTTTTCTGGATGCGTCTACCCGGAGCTCGGTCTTCATTGAGGAGTCGGCGGTGGCGTACTTGTTCGCTATGTCCAGAAGCTCGTCGAGGGTACTCGGCTCATCGCAGAGAAGCTTGTGCTTGAGGAGGGTGCCTTCTCAGCACCCGGATATGAAGTATTCTATGGCTTGCACCTCGTGCACCCCTTCGCAAGAGTTGCGGAGCTCGGCCCAACGCGTGAGGTAGTCGCGAGTTGACTCGGCGGGGCCTTGTACGCACAAGGAGAGCTGTCTGGGCTTGGGAGCCCGCTTGTAGGTGCTGGTGAAGTTGCGGACGAAAGCTTCTGTGATATCTAGCCAGCTGTTGATGATGTGTGGTTTGAGGCTGTTGAGCCAGGTCCGCGCCATGCCTTGCAGCATGAGGGGCACGTACTTCACGGCAACGCGCCGGTTGCCGTTGGCTAACCGCCGTGGAGTAGTCGATCAACCAATCTTCCGGCTTCACGGAGCCGTTGTACTTGGGCGTGTCTCTTGGGAGCGAGAACCCTTTGGGGAAGGGCTCATCGCGGATGCGGGGGCCGAAGCAAGGCGGACCGACATCGTCTTCTTCTTCCAGCGCCAGGGATCGCGCCAGGCGGTCGATCCGATGGCGGGCGTCATTTTCGCCGACTCCTTCGCGGTGACCTAGTCGGCCGCTGAGAGTCGGATGCGCCACAGGCGGAGGGGTGGGATATCTCTCTCCACGGGGCCGAGGCGGAGGCGGGTTGCCCCGCCACTCCATGGCCCGAGGGTGGCCTTCTGCGTCTCGCTCGATGGAGATCCGGGTTTGGCTTCGGCTGGCAGCCGGCTCTTTCTCGCGCCGCACGCGGTCTCTACCCGCAGTTGGCATCCGGGACGTCGCGCCGGGATCTCGGCGCGGGGGAGGGCTTTCCACGCGGGCGTCGACTTCGTGCCGCTGCGCGGCTGCATCGATCAGCTGCTGGATGCGTCGGGTCATGTGGGGGAGTTCTTCGGCCCCCAGTCCGTCTACATCTACGGCCGCCTGGGCGGCGCGCAGGTTCTCGAGTGGAGTGGCGTAGACTGGGCGGTCGACTCCTAACATTTCGGCAACGACAGCGCCGCGCTGTCTGCCAACACCGACCCGGCTGGGCCTGCCTGGGGGCGGCGTGCCAAAGGCGGCGCGGTCGGCCTCGCGTCGGTGGGCCTCAGCGAGGCGTCTCATGGAAACCAACTTCCGGCCCTCCGCGAGGAGGGCGAGGTGGTGAGCCTCCAGTGCTTGAGCGTCGGCGTCGGCCGGGAGGGGGATGGACAAGTCGTGGACCGCCGCATGTGGGGCGTCGTGGGCGCTCTCGTCAGTAGCGCCGTCGTGGCCGATGACCATCGCCTCGGTGGTGACAGCGTCGCAGCCATCGGCTCGGGGAAGCGGGTCGTTGTAGATCGTGACGTTGGTGGGGAAGGTGTCGAATGAGGCCGTGTCGGAGTCGACAGGCATCGGATCGGTGGAGCCAACCGACTCCAAGTCCACAGCAGGCTCGCCGGAGACACGGAGCCGGCCGAGGAGGTTGACGAGGTGGTCGGTGCCCGCGTCGGAGGCGAGCTCGTCGGAGATGAGGGTCTTGTCGAGGAGATCAGCAAGGCTGCTCGTTGCGCAGGTGTTGGTGACGCCTTGCAACGCGTCGTGGAAAGCGCCATCGGGCGTGCCGGGCTGGCTACGCTCGCGGGGGAGGAAGAGGGTTCTCGTCCAGAACAGGTCTCCGGACGACGGTGCACCTGGCCCCACGGTGGGCGCCAAATGTCGGGTGGTAGGTGCGACATATGCCAACGGGTGGCTTATCATTGTGGGAGCCAGTAAAACATCGCCGGTGCCTGGAAATGGGATGAGGCGAAGACATGCACGCCGGCGAATCTTACCCAGCTTCGGGGCTCTCCGTGGAGATAACACCCCTACTGCTGCTCTGCGGGGTGTCCGCATGATCACTAGATGAAAAAGTAGCTACACGATGCTCCTTGAGCTGTTTGGCGAGAGGAGGGAGAAGGGCCCTGCTTGCTCTCTTCTCCTCCCTACGTGGTGTCTAAAACTAGCGGGGACCAACCCTTTGCATGGGTGTCCCGGGGGGTTTATATAGGCCTACCCCCCGGGGGTACAATGGTAATCCGGCTGGGCGTGGGGCCCAGCCGTTTGTGTCTTCGCTCTCCGGCTTCTGCGCCGGCTGCTGGGGCCCGCCGGCTGCTGGGGCCCGCCGGCTGGTGGGTCCCGCCGGCTACCGGCGCCTTGGTCGACAGGCAGGCCCCACTGTTCAGGGCCTTGTCGGTGGCTAGTTACTGTTGCTCAATCTTGGTGACGAGGGCTTCGCCGAGGTAAGCGTGGCTACAGTGCTGCCGTCCGGCGGGTGACCACTGTAGCCTCACCGCGTCTTGTCTCCTTAATGGGGCGTCTCCTTCGAGGGGGTGGCAAGCCGGCTGGAGAGAGCCGGCTCTGTCTTGGGCCGACTGGGGGAGGCCAGGCCGCCTTCGGGTGTCTCTCTGCCCGAAGGGGCCCACCACCCGTGGGCCGTACTGGTAGCCCTTCGTGGATGACATCAGGGTTAACGTGGCAACAGTGCTGCGCCGGACGGGTCATGGCCATGGGTACGGCGCACTATGCCAGGCGCGCTCCGGGATTCGGGGGTGGCAGGCTTCACTGTAGCCACGCCCCGTCACATCGCCATTATGTGGATGCAGACTTTGAGGGTACGGTCTTGACCGCTTTGTGGGAGCCGGCTCCTTGGAGTCGGCCTTCTCGCAGCCGGCTCCTCGGAGCCGGCCCTCCGGCGGCCTTCTTCATGAGGGATGAAGTTGGGCCGCCTTCTAATAGCCGGCCTGGGAGACAACCGGCCAGGGGAAGGGGCCCCCATATCTTGGGTTCTTGAAGAAAGGCCAGGGGGAGCCGGCTAGGCTACCCGTGGTCACTTACTCCGACACCGGTGGAGCTGCGCTTGACGAGCTCATTGTTGATGATGCTGTCAGCGGACGCCCGACGCTGCACTTGCCGAGCTTCGGTCTCGCCCATGGGGAGAACCCCGTTCTCCAAAAATTCTGATATTCGGAGGGCCCAAGATGGATCCGTAACCACGACGAGGATGGCCACTAGGGTGGGTTCTGAGTCGGCAGCCCCCGAGCCTGGTTGAGCAGTCCCCGGGTCGGGTATGGCAACGGCCGGGTATGGGACGATGGTCGCCAGGTTGAGCTGGGCAGCCCCTGGGCCGGGTTCAGTAGTCCCCGGGCCGGGTTGAGGTGCGGCCGGGTTGTCTGGAACGTGGATAGACTCGGAGTCCGGTGATGGCTTGACGGACGGCTTGCGCAGGTGCTCGAGGGAGACGCCGGATGGGATGGCTTGTCGTGACGAGGCGATCTTTGTGAGCGTGTCGGCTGCTTCATTCTCCGCACGCAGGACATGGAGGAACTCGCAGCCCTCGAAGGATCCGGACAGCTTCTGGACGAGGAAGCGGTAGCTTGCCACGTTGGAGCCGCGGGCGTCCCATTCGCCGGAGCACTGCTGTACCACCAGGTCTGAGTCGCCGTAGCACAGGATGCGCCGGATGCCGAGTTCCTTGGCAAGCCGAAGGCCATGCACAAGGGCTTCGTACTCGGCGACGTTGTTGGAGAGGGCGAAGTGTATCTGGAGCACGTAGTGGAGTCGGTCGCCCTTCGGGGATGACAGTACGATGCCGGCCCCTAAGCCGAGTTACATCTTGGACCCGTCAAAGTGCATGCACCAATGCGTCGAGTCGGGTGGCGGTGGCAAGTACTGGGTCTCGCTCCAGTCGACGAGGAAGTCAGTCAAGGCCTGAGAATTGATCGAGGTGCGGGGTTCGTAGAGGATGGTGTGGCCGGCTAGCTGGATTGCCCACTTGGCAACCCGGCCAGAGGCGTCATGCCACCCAATGATTTCTCCGATAGGCACCGTGCTGACCACGATGACAACGTGCTCTTGAAAATATTGCTTCAGCTTCTTGGCGGTGAGGTACACGCCGTAACACATCTTCTGGTAGTGCTGGTAGTTCTGCTTGGAGTTGGAGAGCACTTCGCTCAGGTGGTAGACTGGGCGCTGGACGGCTTGCATTTTTCCCTTCTCCGGTCGCTCGACCGCCAGCACCGTGCTGACCGCCCGCGGGGTCGCGGCTATGTAGAGCAATAGTGACTCCTTGTCGGTCGGCGTGGCCAGGACTGGTGCGGTGGAGAGCATGCGCTTGAGGTCTTGGAAGGCCTCGTCTGCCTTGCCGTTCCATTCAAACAGGCTCGTCTTCTTCATCAGCTGGTACGGGGGCAGCGCCCTCTCGCCCAGCCAGCTTAGGAACCGGCTGACCGAGGCCAAGCACCCGATGCACTTCTGGACATCGTGCAGCCGAGCCGGCTTGCGCATGCGCTCGATGGCCTTGATCTTCTCCGGGTTCGCCTCAATGCCATGTTCCGAGACGAGGAAGCCGAGTAGCTTTCCGGCCGGAACGCCGATGACGCATTTTTCCGGGAAAAGCTTGACCTTGTATTCGGGGAGGTTGGCGAATGTTTCCTTTAAATCGTCGAGGAGCGTGAGGTGCTGCTTGGTCTTTGATAACCCACAAGTATAGGGGATCGCAACAGTTTTCGATAAGTAAGAGGGTCGAACCCAACGAGGAGCTAAAGGTAGAACAAATATTTCCTCAAGTTCTATCGACCACCGATACAACTCTACGCACGCTTGATGTTTGCTTTACCTAGAACAAGTATGAAACTAGAAGTACTTTGTAGGTGTTGTTGGATAGGTTTGCAAGATAATAAAGATTACGTAAATAAAAAGTAGGGGCTGTTTAGATAAAGAAACAATAAAGTAAATATAGCGAGTGTGGAAAAGTGGTGGTAGGAGTTGCGAAAATTGCCCCTAAGCAATTGACTACTTTAGTAGACCGATAGCAAGTATTATGTGGGAGAGGCCACTGCTAGCATGTCATCCCTTACTTGGAATTCTATGCACTTATGATTGGAACTATTAGCAAGCATCCACAACTACTAATGTTCATTAAGGTAAAACCAAACCATAGCATTAAGATATATTGGTCCCCATTCACTCCCATATGCATCAATTTCTATGCTAGGTTGAAGCCTCTGTCACTCTTGCCCTCCAATACATAGTCCTATCAACATACAAACTAACCCTAGGGTGTGATCCACGCGCGCAATCATATGATGGGCACCAAAGGACAGCAACATAACCACAAGCAAATTAAATCAATCATAGTAATTCATCAACCACCGATAGGACAACAAAAATCTACTCAGACATCATAGGATGGCAACACATCATTGGATAATAATATGAAGCATAAAGCACCATGTTCAAGTAGAGGGTACAGCGGGTTGTGGGAGAGTGGACCGCTGTAGATAGAGGGGGGAAGGTGATGGAGATGTTGGTGAAGATGGCGGAGGTGTTGGTGTAGATCGCGGTGATGATGATGGCCCCCGGTGGCACTCCGGTGCCACCGGAAGCGAGGGGGGAGAGAGCCCCCCTCCTTCTTCTTCTTCCTTGACCCTCTCCCTAGATGGGAGAAGGGTTTACCCTCTGTTCCTTGGCTCCCATGGCTTGGGAGGGGCGAGAGCCCCTCCGAGATTGGATCTATCTCTCTGTTTCTGCGTTCTCCTCTGGCTCTGTTTCACGGTTTCGCGTATATATGGAGATCTGTAACTCCGATTGGCCTGAAACCTTCGCCCAGATTTTTTTCCGAATATTATCTTTCTCGTGGCAAAAGAAGAGCATCAACCGCCTTACGGTGGGCTCACGAGGGTAGGGCGCGCGCCCAGGGGGGAGGGGCGCGCCCTCCTACCTCGTGACCACATCGGGCACCGTCTCGCGTGGATTTTTCTTCTGGAATTTTCCATATTTTCCAAAAATAAGCTCCGTTCGTTTTTATTCCGTTTGGATTCCGTTTGATATGGATATTCTGCGAAACATAAAACATGCAACAGACATGAACTGGCACTTGGCACTGGATCAATATGTTAGTCCCAAAAATAATATAAAAAGTTGCCAAAAAGTATATGAAAGTGAATAATATTGGCATGGAACAATCAAAAATTATAGATACGACGGAGACGTATCAGCATCCCCAAGCTTAATTCCTGCTCGTCCTCGAGTAGGTAAATGATAAAAAGAATAATTTTTGATGTGGAATGCTACCTAGCATAATCTTGATCATATGTCTAATCATGGCATGAATATTAAGACACGAGTGATTCAAAGCAATAGTCTATCCTTTGACATAAAAACAATAATACTTCGAGCGTACCAATAAAGCAATCATGTCTTTTCAAAACAACAAGGCCAAAGCAAGCTTATCCCTACAAAATCATACAGTTTGGCCATGCTTCATTTTCGTCACACAAAATGCCCCCATCATGCACAACCCCGATGACAAGCCGAGCAATTGGTTCATACTTTTTAACGCGCTTCAGCTTTTTCAACCCTCACGCAATACATGAGTGCAAGCCATGGATATAGCACTATAGGTGGAATAGAATATAATGATGGAGGTTATGTGGAGAAGGCAAAAAAGGAGAAAGTCTCACATTGACGCGGCTAATCAACGGTCTATGGAGATGCCCCTCAATTGATGTCAATGCGAGGAGTAGGGATTGCCATGCAACGGATGCACTAAGAGCTATAAGTGTATGAAAGCTCAACAAAAGAAACTAAGTGGGTGTGCATCCAACTTGCTTT
Source organism: Triticum urartu (assembly GCF_003073215.2). Lineage (NCBI taxonomy): Eukaryota > Viridiplantae > Streptophyta > Magnoliopsida > Poales > Poaceae > Triticum > Triticum urartu. Next base: position 72,579,046 of record NC_053023.1, on the reverse strand, counting down.
CTCATGAAGACCTAGGGCATTTGAGGAAGCCCATCGTTGGAATATACAAGCCAAGTTCTATAATGAAAATTCCCACTAGTATATGAAAGTGACAACTCAAGAGACTCTCTATATGAAGAACATGGTGCTACTTTGAAGCACAAGTGTGGTAAAAGGGTAGTAACATTGCCCCATCTCTCTTTTTCTCTCTTTTTTTGTTTTCTTCTTTTTTTTGGGCCTTCTCTTTTTTTGGCCTTTCTCTTTTTTTATTTTTTTTATTTTCGTCCGGAGTTTCATCCCGACTTGTCGGGAAATCATAGTCTCCATCATCCTTTCCTCACTGGGGCAATGCTCTAATAATTATGATCATCACACTTTTATTTACTTACAACTCAATATTACAACTCGATACTAGAACAAAGGTATGACTCTATATGAATGCCTCCGGCGGTGTACCGGGATGTGCAATGATCTAGCGTAGCAATGACATCAAAAATGGACAAGCCATGAAAACATCATGCTAGCTATCTTACGATCATGCAAAGCAATATGACAATGAATGCTCAAGTCATGTATATGATGATGATGGAAGTTGCATGGCAATATATCTCGGAATGGCTATGGAAATGCCATGATAGGTAGGTATGGTGGCTGTTTTGAGGAAGATATAATGAGGCTTATGTGTGACAGAGCATATTGTATCACGGGGTTTGGATGCACCGGCGAAGTTTGCACCAACTCTCGAGGTGAGAAAGGGCAATGCACGGTACCGAAGAGGCTAGCAATGATGGAAAGGTAAAAGTGCGTATAATCCATGGACTCACATTAGTCATAAAGAACTCATATACTTATTGCAAAAGTTTATTAGCCCTCGAAGCAAAGTACTACTACGCATGCCCCTAGGGGGATAGATTGGTAGGAAAAGACCATCGCTCGTCCCCGACCGCCACTCATAAGGAAGACAATCAAAGAAACACCCCATGCTTCAAATTTGTCACACAACGGTTACCATACGTTCATGCTACGGGACTTGCAAACCTCAACACAAGTGTCTCTACAATCCACAACCACCCACTAGCATAACTCTAATATAACCATCTTTATATCGCAAAACTATTGCAAGGAATCAAACATATCATATTCAGCGATCAACAAGTTTATGTAGGATTTTATGACTAACCATGTGAATGACCAATTCCTGTCATCTCTCTAAATAGATATAAGTGAAGCAAGAGAATTTAATTCTTTCTACAAAAGATATTCCCAAACTCTAACAAATATAAGTGAAGCAAAAGAGCATTCTACAAATGGCGGTTGTATATGTAAAGAGAAACAGGCAATCCAAACTTCAAATGATATAAGTGAAGCACATGAAGCATTCTATAAAGCCATGCTCAAAAGATATAAGTGAAGTGTAATGAGCATTCTATAAATCAACCAAGGACCATCTCATACCAGCATGGTGCATAAAAGAAAAATAAAAACCTAATTGCAAAAGACGCTCCAATACTTGCACATATCGCATGAACAAAACGAATCTGAAAACATACCGATATTTGTTGAAGAAAGAGGGGATGCCTCCCCAGCATCCCCAAGCTTAGACGCTTGAGTCTCCTTGAATATTTACTTGGGGTGCCTCGGGCATCCCCAAGCTTGAGCTCTTTCCTCTCTTCCTTCTTCTCACATCGAAACCTTCTCAATCAAACACTTCATCCACACAAAACTTCAACAGAAAACTCAGTAAGATCCGTTAGTATAATAAAGCAAATCACCACTCTAAGTATTGTTGCAAACCAATTCATATTTTGTTCTTGCATTGTGTCTACTGTATTATAACTTTTTCATGGCTTAATCCACTGATATAAATTGATAGTTTCATCAAAACAAGCAAACTATGCATCAAAAACAGAATCTGTCTAAAACAGAACAGTCTGTAGCAATCTGAACATTCACCATACTTCTGGTACTTGAAAAATTCCGCAAAAATTAGGAAAAATAAACAATTTGTACATCAATACAGTGCAAAAAGAATCAGAACCATTTGACGTTCCAGTAAAAAATTAAATTCACGCACTACAGCCAAAGTTTCTGTCCTGCACCGCACAAACCAACAAGCATTGTAAACATCCTAAAGGCAAACCTTGGCACGTTATTTTTATAATACAATGGAATTGTACAAGGGGATAATTATTTTTGTTGAAAAGTTTCTGTAATTAAGATTCACAAAGTTGTCATGAGCATAAAAAAGTTCAAGGTGCTCTCCCACTTCAACAATGCTTGTCTTTCTCACTTTCACTTTCCTTTTTGAAAAAGTTTTGGGTTCCCCTCTTTATTTATTTTTGTTTTTAAACTATATGAAAGCAATCAACAGAAATAAATGACTCTCTAAAACTTCCGGGTTGTCTCCCTGGCAGCGCTTTCTTTAAAGCCATTAAGCTAGGCATATAGTGCTCAAGTAGTGAATCCACCCGGATCCCAAGGTATATCAAAGCCAAATTTAATTAACAATGATTTGTAATTTAGTAGTGAGCACAAAGTAATATATATCATGTAATGACGAAGTCTAACTCTCTTCCTATGCATGGGCATGTCATAAAAGAACAATTCATGCACACAAAGTAAAGGCCAATGCATAGTATAAACAGTTTCTTGCAATTTTATCGTATTGGAAACATAGAAAGGTGGAGATATAGTTCCTCTCTCATAATAATTGCAAGTAGGAGCAGCAAGCACATGCATATTATATCTATCAAAATCATCATGTGCAACGGTAAAAGGCAACCCATCAATGTAATCCTTAATAAGTGCAAATTTCTCCGATATAGTGTAGTCGGGAGAATTCAAAAAGACAATAGGACTATCATGCGTGGGTGAAATAGAAACAATTTCATGTTTAACATAAGGAACTATAGCAAGTTCATATCCATAAGCATAATTTATATTGGCATCTTGGCCACAAGCATAGCAAGCATCATCAAAAAGGGATATTTTAAGAGAATCAACGGGATCATAACAATCATCATAGTAATCATCCTTCGGTAAACACGAAGGGGAATTAAATAATGTATGAGTTGGAGGGTTACTCTCATTAGAAGGTGGGCACGGGTGATCAATCCGCTCTTCCTCCTTTTGTTCTTCGCTCTCCTCCTCATCTTTTTCATCCAATGAGCTTATAGTTTCATCAATTTCTTCTTCCACATAAGGATTAGAAGCATAATTATCATAGCAATATTTAAGTATGGCAAAATTTTCAGATTCGTAAAGAGTAGCACCATACTTTTCAATCAAAGAAGCAATTTCGTAAGCACCCTTAAAAGTAACAAATTCTTCAATTTGTTGAACATCATAGTAATTATAAACACCCTTAGCATACGAGGATAAGATTCCATTATCAATAAACTCACATTGGTAGGGAAGGTGTTTCTTAGGGTTTTCAGAACAACAAGTAGAATCATAATAATAGCATAAATTCCAAGAATAGCATTGCAAACGTTGAATTTGACCCCATAATAGTTTCCCTTTTTCAGATATACGGTGTCGCACATAACAAGCATGCTCATCTAAAGATTTGCCCTCAACTAAGCTAGTTGGGGTTTTAGCACGAGCACAAAGGGATCGAAGATGATCCAAGTAAAAAGCTTCAGTAGTGTGATAGATTTTGAGTGGTTCTTCAACCATTGGAGCAGTAGGTACAACTAATTTTTTTTGTATTTTGCGTTTCCTACCCATAACTAAAGATAGAAAACAACTAAGAACAGCAAATAAAAATTACTTAGTGAGAAAGCAAACAAGCACACATGAGAATATTCACCCCACGCTATTGCTCCCCGGCAACGGCGCCAGAAAAAGGTCTTGATAACCCACAAGTATAGGGGATCGCAACAGTTTTCGATAAGTAAGAGTGTCGAACCCAACGAGGAGCTAAAGGTAGAACAAATATTTCCTCAAGTTCTATCGACCACCGATACAACTCTACGCATGCTTGATGTTTGCTTTACCTAGAACAAGTATGAAACTAGAAGTACTTTGTAGGTGTTGTTGGATAGGTTTGCAAGATAATAAAGATTACGTAAATAAAAAGTAGGGGCTGTTTAGATAAAGAAACAATAAAGTAAATATAGCGAGTGTGGAAAAGTGGTGGTAGGATTTGCGAAAATTGCCCCTAAGCAATTGACTACTTTACTAGACCGATAGCAAGTATTATGTGGGAGAGGCCACTGCTAGCATGTCATCCCTTACTTGGAATTCTATGCACTTATGATTGGAACTATTAGCAAGCATCCACAACTACTAATGTTCATTAAGGTAAAACCCAACCATAGCATTAAGATATATTGGTCCCCCTTCAATCCCGTATGCATCAATTTCTAGGCTAGGTTGAAGCTTCTATCACTCTTGCCCTCCAATACATAGTCCTATCAACATACAAACTAACCGTAGGGTGTGATCCACGCGTGCAATCATATGATGGGCACCAAAGGACAACAACATAACCACAAGCAAATTAAATCAATCATAGTAATTCATCAACCACCGATAGGACAACAAAAATCTACTCAGACATCATAGGATGGCAACACATCATTGGATAATAATATGAAGCATAAAGCACCATGTTCAAGTAGAGGGTACAGCGGGTTGCGGGAGAGTGGACCACTGTAGATAGAGGGGGGAAGGTGATGGAGATGTTGGTGAAGATGGCGGAGGTGTTGGTGTAGATCGTGGTGATGATGATGGCCCCCGGTGGCACTCCGGTGCCACCGGAAGCGAGGGGGGAGAGAGCCCCCCTCCTTCTTCTTCTTCCTTGACCCTCTCCATAGATGGGAGAAGGGTTTACCCTCTGTTCCTTGGCTCCCATGGCTTGGGAGGGGCGAGAGCCCCTCCGAGATTGGATCTATCTCTCTGTTTCTACGTTCTCCGCTGGCTCTGTTTCACCGTTTCGCGTATATATGGAGATCCGTAACTCTGATTGGCCTGAAACCTTTGCCCAGATTTTTTTCCGAATATTATCTTTCTTGCGGCAAAAGAAGAGCATCAACCTCCCTACGGTGGGCTCACGAGGGTAGGGCGCGCGCCCAGGGGGGAGGGGCGCGCCCCCCTGCCTCGTGACCACATCGGGCACCATCTCGCGTGGATTTTTCTTCTAGAATTTTCCATATTTTCCAAAATAAGCTCCGTCCGTTTTTATTCCATTTGATATGGATATTCTGCGAAACATAAAACATGCAACAGACAGGAACTGGCACTGGGCACTGGATCAATATGTTAGTCCCAAAAATAATATAAAAAGTTGCCAAAAAGTATATGAAAGTGAATAATATTGGCATGGAACAATCAAAAATTATAGATACGATGGAGACGTATCAGTCTTCACCACGATGTCGTCCACGTACACGTGGATATTGCGGCCGAGTTGCGGTAGCAGGCATTTCTGCATGCAGCAATGGAAAGTGGTGCCGGCGTTCTTCAAGCCGAACGACATGGTAACGTAGCAACACACCCCGAAGGGCGTGATGAAGAACGTCTTCAGGGCATCGGCCAGGTCCAGCTTGATCTGATTTTAGCCGGAGTAAGCGTCCAGTAAGGACAGGAGCTCACACCCGGCGGTCAAGTCGATGACTCGGTCGATCCGCGGGAGGGCGAACGGATCCTTGGGACAGGCCTTGTTGAGGCTGGTGTAGTCGATACACATGCGCTAGGTCTTGTTCTTCTTCAGGACGAGGACTGGGTTGGCCAGCCACTCGGGGTGAAACACTTCCATTATGAAGCCGGCCGCCAGAAGCTTGGCGACCTCTTCACCAATGGTTCTTCTCTTCTCTTCGGAAAATCAGAGGTTGACGGACGGGCTTGGCGTCCTTGCGGACGTGAATTTTGTGCTCGGCGTACTTCCTTGGGATACTCGGCATGTCCTTGGGGGTCCATGCGAAGATATCCTGATTCACACGGAGGAAGTCGACGAGCTCGCCTTCCTATTTGCTCTTGAGGCGGGCACCTACGACAACGTACTTGCTGTAGCTGGGGTCTTCTAGGTTGAGCTTCACTTTCTTGATCTCCTTGGAGGGTTTGAAGGCGGCCTCGTCGGCCGGGTCTAAAGTCGGGATTGACGCGACGGAGGCCTCGCCTGCCAGGGCCACGATCCGGTCGAGCTGGCGCCGCTCCTCGGCAATGACCAGCGACTCGGCCAACTTGCCGCCATCTCGAGCGCACTCCACGGACTTGCGGTAATCGCTGGTGATGGTGATGAGGCCCTTTGGACCCGGCATCTTCATCTTCAGGTATGCATAGTGGGGAACTGCCATGAATTTGGCGAGCGCGGGCAGGCCCAGCAACGCGTGATACGCGCTGCACAGGTCCACCACTTCGAACCAGATCGGTTCGTGCCAGAAGTGGCTGTTGTCACCGAACAGGATGTCTAGCCGGACCCGGCAATGGGGGAGCAGGAGAGGCCGGGGACGATGCCGTGAAAGATCGTCCGGGTCGGCTCCAGGTCCTCGGCCTTGAGGCCGAGCTTGGTCATTATGTCGCGGTAGAGGATGTTGATGCTGCTGCCACTGTTGATGAGGACTCGGGAGAACTTGCATGTGTGCCGCGCGACGATGGTGGGGTTGAGGACGAGGGTGTAACCACCCGGACTTGGCATGACTGTCGGGTGATCCTCGCGGGTCCAGGTGATCAGGCGATCCGACCAATGCATGAACTCTGGCTTGGCTGGGACGACGGTGTTCACCTCCTACCGAAGGAGGCGCTCGCTGCGCTTGTCGTCGCCGAGGCTGATGAAGACGACGTAGGCCGCGTTCTGGTCCGGGTAGGCGTCGCCGCGCATCGCGCCGCCAGCTGGAGGCGGTGGTGGAGGAGGTGGCGGCTGTCCAGCGCCCGAAGTCGGAGCCGGAGGGGGCGGGACGTGGCCCCTCATGATGCGCTTGGTGATGGCGCACTGCCGAAGCGTGTGCGTGGATGGTCTTGCCCCGCTGTGGTGCTTGGAGGGGGCGTTGAGTATCTGCTCGAAGCTCATGGCGGGTTGCCATGCCGTCTTTCCGGTTTGCCGGTGCTTCGCCGCCGGGTTTGCCGCGGGATCGGTGGCCGCGACGAGCCGGTTGTCGCGATGCGGCGCCGGCTGGTCGGCCTTGCGCTTGTTGTTCTGGTGATGCTGCCGTCGGCTTCTTTCACCGGCCGGTTTCGGAGGGGGAACTGGCTTCACCTTGCCGGCTTCATCCAATGCCACCTGGACCTTCATGGCGGAGTCGGCGTTGGCGTACTTGTCCGCCGTCACCATGAGCACGGCCATGGTGGTCGCCTCGGAGCGTAAGAGCTTGTGCTTGAGGAGGGTGCCGTCTCGGCACCCGTTGATGAAGTACTGGATCGCCTGGACTTCATGGATGCCCTCGCAGCTGTTCCGGAGCTCGCTCCAGCAAGTGAAGTACTCGCGGCCGGTCTCCGTAGGCCCTTGCACGCACATGGCGAGCTGGCTAGGGCGGCCGGGTCGCTTGTAGGTCCCCGTGAAGTTGCGGATGAAGGCTTCCTCGATGTCCACCCACATGTTGATGCTGCCCGTCGGCAGGCTGTTCAACCATGTGTGGGCTGACCCTTGGAGCATGAGCGATGCGTAGCGCACGGCGAGACGACAATTGGCACCGGTGATGCCAATGGCCGTGGTGTAATCGGTGAGCCAGTCTTCTGGCTTCACCGTCCCGTTGTACTTGGGGGTGTCGCGGGGGAGCATGAATCCTTTGGGAAAAGGCTCCTCCTGGATGCGGGGTCCGAAGCACGCCGGCCCGATAGCGCCGCTCTCCTCCATCTCCAGGGAGTGAGCAAGTCGATCGAGGCGGTGGCGAGCGTCAGCGTCGTCGATGGCGCGCGGGCCGAGTCGACTTGCGGCCAGGCCACGGGGGGGGGTCGGTTGGAGCCGGACGCCGGCCATGCTGGCCGGGTCCGCGCTTTGGATCTCTAGGACGGGCTCGTCGCCCAATCCATCGGCGGCTGTAGCGGCCGGGTCGCGCCGAGTCCGGGTTCGGCCGGAGTGCGCCTCACCGGGTGGCGAGGAAGCGGTGTGCAGAACTTTGCCGGACCCACCAAGGAGGGCGGAGCCAGATCCCGTCGTCTTGGCGAGCTGGTTGAGACGGTCCTATTGGGCGTTGGCGGCATGGAGGAGTTCGCGCATCCGCCCGATGCACTCTTTCTGCTCCTCACCCGCGAGTTGGTCCAGGCCGGCTGCGGCTGCCTGGGCAGCGCACATGTTCTTCACTAGGGTCTCGTAGACGATTGGGACGGCGCCGAGGGCCCGGCGATCGCTCCTCCCCGTGGACGCACATCGGCGACCCGGCTTGGGCCGGCTGCGGCGGGCGTTAATCCATAGGCGGCATTGCGCTCCAGTTGAGCGGCGTCCAGGCGACGCTGAGTGGCGGCGAGCGTCTCGGACAGGTCCAGCATCTGCTGGCGCCTTTCCTTGAGCTAGGTTCGGGCCTCGGCGACTGCTACCTCTTGAGCACTGCGTTGGATTTCCCCGAAGAGAGAGGATGATGCAGCAAAGTAGCGTAAGTATTTCCCTCAGTTTTTGAGAACCAAGGTATCAATCCAGTAGGAGGCTATGCGCGAGTCCCTCGTACCTACACAAAAACAATAGCTCAACGCAACCAACACGCTTAGGGGTTGTCAATCCCTTCATGGTCACTTACGAAAGTGAGATCTGATAGAGATGATAAATAATATTTTTTGGTATTTTTGGTATAGAGATGCAAAGTAAAAATTAAAATCAAAGTAAAAGAAAAGCAATAATAAAGTGATGGAGATTAATATGATGAGAAAGAGACCCGGGGGCCATAGGTTTCACTAGTGGCTTCTCTCAAGAGCATAAGTATTCTACGGTGGTTGAACAAATTACTGTTGAGCAATTGACAGAATTGAGCATAGTTATGAGAATATCTAGGTATGATCATGTATATAGGCATCACGTCCGAGGCAAGTAGACCGACTCCTGCCTGCATCTACTACTATTACTCCACTCATCGGCCGCTATCCAGCATGCATCTAGAGTATTAAGTTAAAAATAGAGTAACGCCTTAAGCAAGATGACATGATGTAGAGGGATAGTTTCATGCAATATGATAAAAACCCCATCTTGTTATCCTCAATGGCAACGATACAATACGTGCCTTGCTGCCCCTTCTGTCACTGGGAAAGGACACCGCAAGATCGAACCCAAAGCTAAGCACTTCTAACATGGCAAGAACAACCAATCTAGTAGGCCAGACCAAACTGATAATTCGAAGAGACTTGCAAAGATAACCAATCATACATAAAAGAATTCAGAGAAGATTCGAATATTATTCATAGATAGACTTGATCATAAACCCACAATTCATCGGTCTCAACAAACAAACCGCAAAAAGAAGATTACATCGAATAGATCTCCACGAGAGAGGGGGAGAACATTGTTTTGAGATCCAAAAAGAGAGAATAAGCCATCTAGCTACTAACTATGGACCCGTAGGTCTGAAGTAAACTACTCACATTTCATCGGAGAGGCTTGGATGATGATGTAGAAGCCCTCCGTGATCGATGCCCCTTCCGGCGGAGCTCCGGAACAGGCCCCAAGATGGGATCTTGTGGATACAGAAAGTTGCGGCGGTGGAATTAGGTTTTTGGCTCCGTCCCTGATGGTTTGAGGGTACGTGGATATATATAGGAGGAAGAAGTACGTCGGTGGAGCTTTGAGGGGCCCACGAGGCAGGGGGGCGCCCTAGGGGGGCGCCCTCCACCCTCGTGGCCGCCTCGTGGCTTTCTTGACGGAGGGTCCAAGTCTCCTGGATCTTATCTGATGAGAAAATCATGTTTCCGAAGGTTTCATTCCGTTTGGACTCCGTTTGATATTCTGTTTCTCCGAAACACTGAAATAGGCAAAAAAACAACAATTCTGGGCCGGGCCTCCGGTTAATAGGTTAGTCCCAAAAATAATATAAAAGTGGAAAATAAAGCCCAATATAGTCCAAAACAGTAGATAATATAGCATGGAGCAATCAAAAATTATAGATACGTTGGAGACGTATCAAGCATCCCCAATCTTAATTCCTTCTCGTCCTCGAGTAGGTAAATGGTAAAAAGAGAATTTTTGATGCGGAGTGCTACTTGGCATAATTTTAGTGTAATTCTTCTTAATTGTGGTATGAATATTCAGATCCGAAAGATTCAAGACAAAAGTTCATATTGACATAAAAATAACAATACTTCAAGCATACTAACTAAGCAATTATGTCTTCTCAAAATAACATGGCCAAATACAGTTCATCCCTACAAAATCATATAGTTTAGTCATGTTTCATTTTCATCACACAAGAATGCTCTCATCATGCACAACCCCGATGACAAGCCAAGCAATTGTTTCATACTTTAGTAATCTCAAACCTATAAACTTTCACGCAATATATGAGCGCGAGCCATGGACATAGCACTATGGGTGGAATAGAATATAATGAGGGGGGTTATGTGGAGAAGACAAAAAAGGAGAAAGTCTCACATCAACGAGGCTAATCAATGGGCTATGGAGATGCCCACCGATTGATGTTAATGCAAGGAGTAGGGATTGCCATGCAACGGATGCACTAGAGCTATAAATGTATGAAAGCTCAACAAAAGAAACTAGTGGGTGTGCATCCAACTTGCTTGCTCACGAAGACCTAGGGCACTTGAGGAGGCCCATTGTTGGAATATACAAGCCAAGTTCTATAATGAAAAATTCCCACTAATATATGAAAGTGATAACATGAGAGACTCTCTACTATGAAGATCATGGTGCTACTTTGAAGCACAAGTGTGGTAAAAGGATAGTAACATTGTCCCTTCTCTCTTTTTCTCTCATATTTGGGCCTTTTTATGGCATTTCTCTTTTTTTGGGGGCTTTCTCTTTTTATGGCCTTTCTTTTTTTATTCCTCACTTGGGACAATGCTCTAATAATGATGATCATCACACTTCTATTTATTTACAACTCAATGATTACAACTCGATACTAGAACAAAGATGACTCTATATGAATGCCTCCGGCGGTGTACCGGGATATGCAATAAACCAAGAGTGACATGTATGAAAGAATTATGAACGGTGGTTTTGCCACAAATACTATGTCAACTACATGATCATGCTAAGCAATATGACAATGATGAATGTGTCATGATGAACGGAATGGTGGAATGTTGCATGGCAATATATCTTGGAATGGCTATGGAAATGCCATAATAGGTAGGTATGGTGACTGTTTTGAGGAAGATATAAGGAGGTTTATGTGTGAAAGAGCATATCATATCACGGGGTTTGGATGCACCGGCGAAGTTTGCACCAACTCTCAATGTGAGAAATGGCAATGCACGGTACCGAAGAGGCTAGCAAGGATGGAAGGGTGAGAGTGCGTATAATCCATGGACTCAACATTAGTCATAAAGAACTCACATACTTATTGCAAAAATCTACAAGTCATCAAAAACCTTGGTACTACGCGCATGCTCCTAGGGGGATAGATTGGTAGGAAAAGACCATCGCTCGTCCCCGACCGCCACTCATAAGGAAGACAATCAAATAACACCTCATGTTTCAAATTTGTTGCATAACGTTTACCATACGTGCATGCTACATGTCGGAGTAATGGGCCACGGGTAGGCCAAACCGAGTCCCATGACCCTTCAAGACATCGGGGCAGGCTGCGCCCCTCAAGACCCCAGGGCGAAGAGCCGTCTCCTGAGGAGTCGACGGCAGGGCGGCTGACTGCCCGCTCATGGCCGAGTTCCAGGGACGACTTCTAGAGGAGCCGGCTTTGGGGAGTCGGCCGGCGACTCCAGCAAACCCATGACCTCATCAAAGGGGACGGGGCAGAGTCCTGCACCCACGACGGCTTGTCTGTACGGCCTGGAGGCAGCGGGGCCCACCAGTCAGCGAGACCTCGGGAGACGGCGGGAGAACCGCCAGTCGGACCCGTCGGGAGTCGGCCCGGGGGAGTCGGCCGAGCCCTCCCCTGGGGCCCATGCGCCATTAATCAAGATGATATGGGGAGTGGCCATAGTGATCGCCCGCCAGGCGGCGGGGCTGTTGCCACGACCCCATGACCAAGCCTGCATCATCAGAAGCATGGCTACAGTAATCAGCAGCCGGCAAGACCCGCCCGCGGCGGACGCGGCCTGTCGGCTCCGTACCAGACCAGTCGGCGAGGCCCACCAGTCGGCGGGCCCCAGCAGTCGGCGGAGAAGTCGGAGGTCGGAGGCACTGACGAATGGGCCCGCGCCCAGTCGAATTACCATTGTACCCCTGGGGGTAGGCCTATATAAACCCCCCAGGGCACCCATGCAAGGGGTGGGATCCCAGTAGTTCTAGACCATACCAGATAGAAGGAGAGAGCTAGCCTTGCCCTCTTCTACCACCAGAAACAGCTCAAGGAGCAACCGTGTAAACACTTGGCCATAGTGATCATGCGGAGACCCCGCAGAGCAGCAGTAGGGGTATTATCTCCCTGGAGAGCCCCGAAGCTGGGTAAGATCCGCCGGCGTGCATGTCTTCGCCTCATACCATTTCCAGGCACCGGCGACGTTCTACTCGCCCCCACCATGATAAGCCTTCCGTTGGCATATGTCGCACCAAACCCCCGACATTTGGCGCCCATCGTCCAGAGATCTGTTCTGGACGGGAACCCTTTTCCGCCCTGGCGAGCGCAGCCAGCCAGGCACGCCAGGCGAGGTCTGCATTGACGCGCTGCGCGGCGTTGAGATCGCCTGCTCAGCCAGCTCCTTGGCCGAACTTGTCGGCGAGGTCCGCCTCTTCGACGAACCTATGTCCGACACAGGCGCGGGTGGCCCCGAAAACCTCCTCGCGGGCCTCCTCGATCAACTCCATGTTTCCGGCAAGCCTGCCGTAGACTTGGAGTCCGTAGGCTCCACCGACCCGATGCTGGTCGACTCCGACACCGCGTCGATCGACGCGTTCCCCACCAACGTGGTGGTCTACGACAAACCTCTCCCCCACGCAGAGAGCGATGGAAGCACCGTCACCGAGGTGCTAGTCATCAGTCATGACGAGTTCCCTGGCGGAGGAGCGCCCGACTCACTCGGCGCAGCGCCGCAAGACCTGACTGCGCCCATTCCGGAAGATGCTGACGCGGAGACGTTAGAAGCGCGCCACCTTCAGCTCGTTGAAGGCGCGAAGAAGCTGGCCAGCATGAGACGCTTGTCAGAAGCTTACCAGCGGGAGATGGATCGTGCCTTTGGCGGCTCGCCGGCCCCGGCAGGGCCCAGCCGCCTTGGCGCGGTCCAGCAGCGCGGCGTAGCCATCGCCAGCCTGTTTGGGGCTAGCTGCCCCGTGTACGCTACACCGACGAAGAACATCTGAGCCGCCCAGGCAGCGGCGGATGAGGTGGACAATTTCGAGGGCGAAGAACGCCGCATCATGATGGAGCGAGTCCAGCGGCTCCTCGACGCGGCCGCCGCGCAGAACGAGGCCGGCTGCCGCACGGAGGCGCCGCAGCGGCCAAACGACGACCCGCACCGAGATCAAGGCGCGACGTCTCGGACACCGACTGGCGGCGCCCGAGGAAGAAAGGACAAGGAGCCGGCTGTCAGCCACAGCCGGACTCGCATTACCATAGAGCGCGACCGAGATGGCCGCTCGAGAGTAGTGGAACGACGGGACGACTGTCCGCCTCCCCCTCCCCGCAAGGAGAGGCGAGTCTCCCCGCCGCCTGTTGACCATCCGACTCTCGGTGACCGCCTTGGCCGCCGAGAGGGAGTTGGAGAGAATGACGCCCGCCATCGGATCGACCGACTTCACCGATCCCTGGCGCTGGAAGAAGAAGACGAGCTGGGTCCACCTTGTTTCGGGCCCTGCATTCGGGACGAGCCCTTTCCCAAAGGGTTCACGCTCCCAAGAGACACGCCCAAGTATACCAGCTCCGTGAAGCCGGAAGACTGGCTAGTCGACTACTCCACGACTGTCAGCATAGCAAACGGCAACAAACGTGTCGCCGTAAAGTACGTTCCGCTCATTCTCCAGGGCACGGCCCGGACATGGCTGAACAGCCTAAAGCCCCGCAGCATCAACAGCTGGGTTGACTTCATTGAAGCGTTCGTCCGCAACTTCACCAGCACGTACAAGTGTCCTCCCAAGCCTCGTCAGCTCTCCTTGTGCGTACAAGGTCCTAACGAGTCAACTCGCGACTACCTCACGCGTTGGGCTGAGCTCCGGAACTCCTGCGAGGGCGTGCACGAGGTGCAGGACATCGAGTACTTCACAGCCGGGTGCCGATAAGGCACCCTGCTCAAGCACAAGCTCCTCTGCGACGAGCCAGAAACCCTCGACGAGCTGCTGATCGTAGCGGACAAGTACGCCACGGCCGACTCCTCCATGAAGGCGGAAATTCAAATCAGCACGACTGGCAAAGTAGCTCCTCAGGCTCCAAGAACTCCGGCGGCAGACGCCGGTCGGCGACAACAGCAGGGCGATAACAAGCGCAAGGCCCCGCAGCCGGCTTCTGGCAGCCGGCAGGTCACGACCGTTGAAGCCCAGCAGCCAGAAGAGCAACCTCCGCCCAAGCGACAGAAAGGCGGCAAGCCGAACTAGTTGCCGGCCTTCTCCTATGAGCAGACCTTGGATGGACCTTGCAAGTTCCACAGGGGCGTGAAGCCGTCGAATCACACCACCCGGAAGTGCCACTGGCTCACCAGGATCGCCAAGGAAGACGGCCTCCTGCCACCCCCGCCTGCTGGGCAGCCGCCTCCGCCTCCGCCCCAGCAGCCGGCAGTCAGGCCAGTCGGCGCAGTACAAGACGAATACCCTGAAGAGCATGGAGCCTATGTGGTGTTCACCAGTGTGGCTGATGATCGACGCAGCAGGCGGCTGCAGCGACAAGAGGTGAACGCAGTAGCCTCAGAGACGCCACAGTTCATGCACTGGTCTGAGAGGCCCATCAGCTGGAGCAGGGCTGACCACCCAGAAGTGATGCCGAGTCCGGGCTCCTATGCCTTGGTCCTAGATGCCACCTTTGCCACGGACAAGCGGGCCGCGCGTTTCTCGCGAGTTCTGATAGACGGGGGCAGCAACATCAATATCCTGTACAAGGACACAATGGAGAAGTTAGGAATCAAGCAAAGACAGCTTCAGAACAGCTGGACTGTGTTCCACGGCATTGTTCCTGGGCTTTCCTGCTCACCAATCGGCAAGATCCTGATTGACGTCCTCTTCGGGGACAAAGATCACTTCCGAAGAGAGTCTATTTGGTTTGAGGTGGTGGACCTTGAGAGCCCATACCATGCGCTACTTGGCCGACCCGCCTTGGCCAAGTTCATGGCGGTCCCCCACTACGCCTATCTCAAGATGAAGATGCCCAGTTCCAGGGGAATTTTGACTGTGGCCGGCGACTACCGGAAGTCGTCCGCTTGCGCGGCCGAGAGCAGTCAGCTGGCCGAGTCCCTGGTGATCGCAGCTGAGAAGCGACTCCTTGAGCGAGTTGTGGCGATGGCCGGCAAGCAGCCGGAGATATCGCCCGACCCGAAGGAGTCAGAAGCCGAAGGTTCGTTCAAGCCGGCCAAAGAGACAAAGAAGATACCCTTGGATCCGGAGCACCCAGAGAGGTACGCCGTCGTAGGTGCAAACCTCGACAGCAAATAGGAAGGCGAGCTCGTCGATTTCCTCCGTGAGAATCGGGACATCTTTGCATGGTCTCCCAAAGACATGCCGGGTGTACCGACGGATTTCGCCGAGCACAGGTTACACGTCCGATCTGATGCAAAGCCGGTCAGGCAGCCCCTGCGCCGCTTATCAGAAGAGAAGAGAAGAGTTGTCGGAGAAGAGATAGCCCGACTCCTAGCAGCCGGCTTCATTATGGAAGTTTTCTTCCCAGAGTGGCTGGCAAATCCGGTCCTGGTGCTAAAGAAGAACAAGCAATGGCGAATGTGTATTGACTACACGAGCCTCAACAAGGCCTGCCCCAAGGACCCATTTGCTCTACCAAGAATTGACCAGGTGATAGACTCCACAGCCGGATGCGAGTTGTTGAGTTTCTTGGATGCATACTCAGGATATCACCAGATCAAGCTGAACCCGGCTGACAGATTGAAGACCGCCTTCATCATGCTGTTTGGAGCATTCTGCTACCTCACCATGACGTTCGGCTTGAGGAATGCCAGCGCCACCTTTCAGCGTTGCATGCAGAAGTGTCTCCTCAAGCAGCTCGGCCGGAACGCCCACGTTTACGTAGATGACGTGGTGGTGAAGACGGAAAAGCGTGGAACACTGTTGGAAGACCTCAAGGAGACCTTTGAGAACCTGCGCCGGTTCCAGATCAAGCTCAACCCCGAGAAGTGTGTCTTCGGAGTACCAGCCGGCCAGCTGCTAGGTTTCCTGGTCTCCGAGCGCAGCATAGAATGCAACCCAGTAAAAATCAAGGCCATCGAGAGAATGGAGGTACCTAGCCGACTGCTGGATGTGCAGAAGTTCATCGGCTGCTTAGCATCCATCAGCCGATTCATCAGTCGGCTGGGCGAGAAAGCTCTCCCCTTATACCAACTCATGAAGAAGACCACTTTTTTTGAGTGGAACCATAAGGCGGGCGAAGCTTTTCACCAGTTGAAGAAGATGCTGACTACTCCACCCGTCCTGGCGGCTCCGACTCCCAAGGAACCTATGCTCCTGTACATCACCGCCACCAGCCGAGTAGTCAGCACAGTCATGGTAGTGGAGCGCAAGAAGGAAGGCAAGGCGCTGCCTGTCCAGAGACCAGTATATTACCTGAGCGAGGTACTGTCAACCTCCAAGTAGAACTGCCTCCACTACCAAAAGATGTGCTATGGCGTACACTTTGCTGCCAAGAAATTGAAGCCTTATTTTCAGAGCATCCAATCACGGTGGTCTGCACGGCTCTACTTGCCGAGATCATCGGTAGCCGAGATGCTTCTGGTCGAGTGGCCAAGTGGGCCATAGAGCTGGCTCCTTACACCATCACAAGCACTGGTCGACTTCCTCGTCGACTGGGCCGAGACCCAGTACCTACCTCCAGCGCCTGACTCCACCCATTGGCGGATGCACTTCGACGGCTCCAAGGTGCGCACCGGCTTGGGAGCCGGCGTCGTCCTCACCTCTCCCAAAGGCGACAAGCTCAAGTATGCACTGCAAATCCATTTTGCCGCCTCCAAGAACGTTGCCGAGTACGAGGCGCTCATTCACGGGCTCCGGCTTGCCAAAGAACTTGGCATCCGCCGGATCTTGTGTTATGGCGACTCGGACTTAGTGGTCCAGCAGTCATCTGGTGACTGGGACACGAAAGACGCAAACATGGCGAGCTACCGTTTCCTCGTGCAACAACTAAGTGGGTATTTCGAAGGGTGCGAGTTCCTCCATGTGCCAAGAAACTACAACGACCAAGCAGACGCCTTGGCACGAATCGGCTCTACCCGCCAAGCGATACCATCTGGCGTCGCCCTTCAACGCCTCCTCAAGCCGTCTGTCAAGCCTTCACCAGAATCAGACTCCATTTTTGTGCCGGCTCCTCCCAAAGACGGCGGATCCGACTCTAGAGCTCCGGCAGGCGGAACAGGGACTTTGGCGGATGACTCCAAAGCCGCCACAATCGAGCCCGGCCCGAGGACTGCGGTGGCGGACTCGAAGATTCCAGAACTCGGCCCAAGGACCGCGCCAGTCGGCCTGGGGACTTCATCAACCCAGCAAGCGGCTGCTGACTCCAACCCGCCACCTCCCAGCCCAGCCGCCCTCGTCCAAGTCGCAGTTCTGGTAGTCGAAGAAATAGCAGCACCCTCATGGGCCCAGCCCATCCTCAAATTCCTGGTGAATAAAGAGCTACGAACTGATGAGACCTCAGCTCGGCAAGTACAACGCCGGGCGGCAGCCTATACCATAATCAACAGAGAGCTGGTCAGGTGCAGCGTCACTGGCGTCTACCAGCGCTGCGTAGAGCCAGAGCAAGGCCAGGCGACTCTCAAAGACATCCATCAAGGCGAATGCGGCCACCATGCGGCTTCAAGAGCACTCGTCGCCAAAGCCTTTTGGCACGGTTTCTTCTGGCCGACTGCCTTGGAAGAGGCCAAGGAGTTGGTCCAAAAATGCAAAGGGTGCCAGAAGTTTAGCTCCAAGCCGCACCACCCGGCTTCTGCGCTCAAGACCATCCCCATTGCCTAGCCTTTCGCAGTTTGGGGTCTAGACATGGTGGGACCATTCAAGACATCACGAGGTGGTTTAACTCACCTACTTGTTGCAGTGGACAAGTTCACCAAGTGGGTGGAAGCGAAGCCAATTAAGAAACTGAACGGTCCGACTGCCATGACCTTCATCACCGATATCACAATTCGGTATGGCATACCACACAACATCATCACCGACAACGGCACAAATTTTTCCAAAGGTGCCTTGGCCCGTTTCTGCGCAACACAGGGCATCCGACTGGACCTAGCGTCCGTCGCCCATCCGCAGTCAAACGGCCAAGTGGAGCGAGCAAATGGCCTCATCCTGTCCGGCATCAAGCCTCGGTTGATCGAGCCTCTGGAGTGCTCGGCTGGCTGCTGGCTCGACGAGGTGCCAGCCGTCCTCTGGAGTCTGTGCATGACTCCAAACAAGTCAACTGGCTTCACGCCCTTCTTCCTCGTCTACGGTGCCGAAGCTGTCATCCCAACGGACATAGAGTTTGACTCCCCACGAGTCACCATGTACACTGAGGAGGAAGCAGAAAAAGCACGACAAGACGGCGTCGATTTGCTGGAAGAGGGCCGGCTATTGGCACTCAGCCGGTCCAGCATCTACCAGCAGAGCCTGCGCCGATACCACAACAGGAAGGTCAGGCCAAGATCTTTCCAAGAAGGCGACCTTGTGCTCCGGCCGATCCAGCGAACAGCTAGCCATCACAAGCTGTCGGCGCCTTGGGAAGGCCCTTTCATCATCAGCAAAGTACTGGGCAACGATTCCTACTACCTGATCGACGCTCAGAAGCCCCGAGCACGCAAGAGGGATGACTCCGGCAAGGAGACAGAGCGGCCATGGAATGCAAATCTCCTCCGAAGATTTTACACTTGATGCAGTATGTACCACGCTACCTTTGTATTAAAGTACCAAGACTTTGGGCCCCCCGAGACGAGCTCTGGGACTGCCCTCTTTTGTCTGTATGATAAAAATTAGGCCTACAAGTATGTCACTCTTTGTCATGCCGCTTGGCACCGGGCTCGACAAGTCGGCCCGGGGACTTGCCGCCTTGCACTATGAAATGCTTCCTGCAGCCGGACAAGTAGTGTGTAACACCTAAACCGTCTTCTATCAGAAGCCGCAGCTCGCAGAGCGACTGTATGGTGGGCGGAGGTAGGGTAGAATGGGTGTTCACATGAAAAATGGCTAAGGACTGAAAGCGTAAAACATAGCTCAAGACGGTTTCCAGCCTTCTTCGCAAACCGACTCTCAGACAGTCGGATTGTCGTCTTCTATCCAACTTGCTCAAGCAATCTTGAAATCGGCTAAGTACTTGCTTTCCCAAAGTAGCCTAGCACTTGATCCAGCAACAGTCCGCAGAGCGGCTGTTCGATTGGCAAGGCAGGCAACTAAGAGAAAGCGGCAAAGGAAAAAAGCCAAAAGAAAAATGAGCAAGAAAAGATATATATATATATATTTACATAACATAGGCCCTTGGCCGAATTGTCGAGTAGAGGTTCAAAATACACCCCGCGGGTGGAATTGTGCGAATTAACAAGTTCTTCAAAGACTACTAAAGCAGATAAAATAAAAGATACAACGGCAGCTTAGGAGCCAGCAGACGGATTCGGAGGGTCGGAGGAGGCGCCAGCGTCAGGCGTTGGGGCAGCCGGCTGGCTAGTCTCGACTTGATCACCTCCGGTGGCAGTCGACTCGGTTGCACGCGGCTCGTTGCTGGAGGCGCGGTCGGGCTGAGGCTGGCTGTCTGCTCCGCCTTCTGGTGCCTCCGCCTCGCCCCCATCCTCCGCCTCGTCCTCCTCCTCGACGCTGGAGCCAATCACCTCAGCCGAGTCTTCGCCGTAGTTTGGGTTCACCCCAAACCACTCCGGCGGTACCACCTCGCCGTCTTCAGACCGCTCGGGGACGAAGATGCTGGTGTCGGTATACTTGGCGATCGCCGTAGCACGTTTGACGAGGGCTTCTTCCGCAACTGCCAGCTCCGGCTGGGCCTCCGACTGAAGCGTGGCCAACCGGTCTAGATCCAGCCCCGGGTACCACGCCTTGACGAACTCCAAGGCCCGGCGCGCTCCAGCCCGGGACGAAGAGCCCTTCCAGGCCTCAAGACGAGCAACCGCGACCTCCAGCCAGCTGCCCGTCAAGCTGGGGGTGCGCGGAGCCTGCATATCCAGGCAAAGGGCGGCAATCGCCTGGGCACCGACGCGCTGGAGCCGGCGCAGCATCCGGTGAGCCGGTCGGAGGCGAGCCTCGATGCTCAGGATGTGCTCGTCAAGAGTTCGGGGGGCATCGGCGGCGATCTCTGCGCCCTCCGCCCTCCGACTCTCACGGTCGGCCTCGATGGCTTGGATGGCGGCCTGCGACTGCCCAGGGAAGAAGTCTGCAAAGACACGAAGAAACGATGAAGATAGTCGAAAACCAGGAGTCGGCATGATCTAAGTCGGCAACTCGAAGAAAGAAAATGAAGAGACTCACCATCAACGATGTCTTCAATCTCGTGGAAGCCGGAGGACAGCAGCGCCTCCTTGTCAGACCAGGAGGAGCGCTCGCTCGCTAACTCGGCCAAGAGGGCGGTTTCCGTCTCCTCCGCCTCCCTCTGCGACTTCACAAGCAGCTCCTTCTGCTTTGCCAACTGAGTGGCCAGCAGATCGCGCTCTGTGGCGAGCCTGCTGCACTCCTCCCCTTTGGCATGGAGGGCGGAGTTGGCTTCGCTCAGCTGCTGTTGGAGAGCAGCGTTGGCTCCTGAAGAAAAGGAAGAAAGATAACAGTCGTCAATAAAGTAGGTCGCCGGGGAGATCCAGCCCTACTGCTCAGCAGTCGGCCCGAATCTCGGGGACTACAGCCCGCAGGTGCGCTAGCGCGCCCCCGCAGAGAAGAAAAAAGGACTTACTCTGGCTCTCCACCAAGTCGGCGGTCCGCTTGCCCGGCTCTTCAATGTTACGGTTGAAGGCAGTGACGTGGAGGTTGTGGTAATCCTGCGACAAGCATTTCAGACAAAGTTAGTACCCAGAAGTTCATTAATTGGAGTTCCGAGCTGCCTGCTCAGCAGCCAGCCCGAAACTCGGGGACTACACCCAGTGGGTGCGCTGGCGCGCCCCCACAGAGAGAAGCAAGAAAACAAAGACCAAAGAAAAAAACATACCCGGACGGCTGCCTGCGACGCTAGGAACGCCTTGGTGCAACTCTGGAGAGCGTCGCCCTCAGCACGGAGCTTCGCCTGGACGTCCAGGAGCGCCCGGTTCAGCGGCCCTGTGCCGCTTCCTCGCACCCACCCAACAGGTGCGGCGCTCGTCGCTTCGGCGTCTGGGGTCGCCGAGCTGGTGGTGCCGGCTTCCAGGCGGCGGGGTGCCGAAGTAGCCTTCTCCAGATGACGGCGCGTGGGCAAGCCGACTTGGAGGAGTAGCCTCGCCACGACCTCGTCTTCGGTCAGCGGCACCGGAGGGTCCGCAGGCTGCTCGCCTTGTGCGCCTTCAGACGGCGGCGGAAGCGGCGGCGGAACATTCACGTCCAGAGTAGAGGGGTCACCGCCTTCCCTCTCCTCGACGAGGTTCTCCCCGCCGGCTTCTCCAGTTGGCCCCGTGAACTCTGGAGGCGGTGGCGCAGAGTTCAACGGGGTGATGAGCAAGGCCGACTGGCGGCGTGCGGCTTCCTCAGCCTGCTGCTTCGCTACGGTGGTGGTTTCAGCCTTCGCTAGTTTTTTCTTAGCAGAGGCCTCCGCCCTGTCGGGCTCCGCCTTCTCCAGGCGGAGGGCCTCTTCTTTGTTGCGCTTCTCCTGTGCATTCCGCTCTGTCGCCTCCCGGAGGTCAGCAGCGGGGTCAATCCGCCGAGTGGTGGCGGACCTCTCCGCTGACCCCATGACGGAGGCGGCGGCGACCCGCTCAAGAGAGAGGGGAGCCCTGAAGTAAGAGGGGCAAGCAGAGACTCAGACAAATCACGAAGAAAGAATAAAACTGTGAAGACAGAATACTTACGCGGAGACCAACGGCGGCTTCTTCACTTCCTTACGGAAGCGGATGGCCTTCGTGGCTGCCTCGTCCCGCCGGGTCGCCGCAGCCGAGCCCTTGGGCTTCTTCGGCCGACTGGCGAACAAGGTCTGCACGGACCTGCGCTTCTTCCCGCCGCCTGGAGCGCCCGGCGCGGCAGAAGAGCCCGCGCCAGGCTGGCTGGCTCCTGGCCGATGACGAGGGGCGACTTCTCCCTCGGCGCTGTCTTTAGGCCAGTCGGCAAAGGTAGACGAAGGCCTGAAGTCGCCTGCTGTCCCTCCTCCTCCCTCGGCGTCGTCTTCTAGAGCCGCCGCCCCCAGATCGGGGTCGTCGATGTCGCTCTCCACCCGGTCGGCGACGAACTCACGGGCCGGCCCCGAGGTGCCAGCTGGTGGATGAAGAAGGGAATTCTAACCAAAGCCGACTGGTCAAAACAAAACTCGGCAAGAAGAAGACAATCTAAAGAAAGAAAAGAAAGGCGACTCACCACGGGCGGGGGGTTGGCGCGGGAGTACGGCTCCTTGCCGAATCGCCAGTCCTCCGGGAGCCTGCTGTCCGAGAGGTAGTTCACCGTGAGGGCCACCTCTTCATGAGGCATGTCCTTGGTGCACATCCGACTCGGGTCGCGGTGCCCACTCATCTGGCTTATCATGTGAGGGCGGCCTTGGAGTGGGAGAACTCGGCGCGAGACGAAGGCGGCTAGCAGGTCCGGACCAGTCAGACCCTCCGACTGCGTTAGCACTCGGAGTCGCGTGATAGCGCCGGCTCCCGTAGGCGTCAGCGACCTGGCCCGGTACGACCAGTTGGGCAGTCTCCCAGCCGGTGGGCCGGCTTCGAAAGCCGGCAGGTTGACCCAGTCGCCCCTCGTGGCGACGTTCCTGACGTAGAAGTAGGATCTCTGCCACATCTTCACCGACTTTATCAGGGAGATGGAGGGGAAGGGGTTGTCGGCTCCTGACCTTCGCACGGCGATGAAGGCGCCGCACTGAGCCGGCACGCCCGCGGCCTGGGTGCCGAGCTTGGAGAAGAAGAACTCCCCCCAGAGCTCGAGGGTGGGGAGGACTCCGAGGAAGCCCTCGCACAAGGCCACGAAGGCGGACAGCAGCACCACTGTGTTGGGGGTGAGGTGGTGCGGCTGGAGGCCGTAGAACTCCAAGAAAGACCGGAAGAAGCTGCTCGCCGGCAGCCCCAGCCCGCGCAGGCAGTGCGAGCGGAAGATGACCCGCTCGCCCTCCTGCGGGGTGGGGGAAATCTCCCCCTCCGGCGCAAGACACACCTGCACGCGATCCTCGCCGGGAAGCCGACGGGTCCGGTGGAGGAACTCGATGTGGTCTTCATGAACCTCGGAACCGTCCCAGGTGCCGGAACGCACTAGGGGAGGCGCGGCAGCGGAGGAAGAACTCATCGCGAGCTGTCGCCGCATCGTTCGTTGGAGCTTGGGCGTGCGGCGGAGCGAAGAAGAGAAGAGGAAGGAGGAGTGCGAGGAGCGGCAAGGAGGAAGAGAACGAGGAGTAGTGGGAAGGAGGGGCGCGCATGCCCCCCTCTTCCCCCTACTTATAGCCCTGTGGGCTGCGAAGCCGAGGGGGCAGACGTGGGGATTTACTGCGCCCACAACCCCACGACCCCCACGATCCACGTAAAGTTACTGCGCGCAGTAACTCCACGGGAATCCCAACCGTCCACCGGGGCCGCAGCAGATCTGCTCGGGCGCCGAGGCGCGGTAGTGGCGGGTGATAACCCACAAGTATAGGGGATCGCAACAGTTTTCGAGGGTAGAGTATTCAACCCAAATTTGTTGATTCGACACAAGGGGAGCCAAAGAATATTCTCAAGTATTAGCACCTGAGTTGTCAATTCAACCACACCTGGAAACTTAGTATCTGCAGCAAAGTGTTTAGTAGCAAAGTAATATGATAGTGGTCATAACGGTAACAAAGTAAAGACAGCAAAAGTAATGTTTTTGGTATTTTTGTAGTGATTGTAACAGTAGCGACGGAAAAGTAAATAAGCGTAAACCAGTATATGGAAAACTCGTAGGCACCGGATCAATGATGGATAATTATGCCGGATGTGGTTCATCATGTAACATTCATAACATAGGGTGACACAGAACTAGCTCCAGTTCATCAATATAATGTAGGCATGTATTCCGTAAATAGTCATACGTGCTTATGGAAAAGAATTTGCATGACATCTTTCGTCCAACCCTCCCATGGCAGCGGGGTCCTATTGGAAACTAAGGGATATTAAGGCCTCCTTTTACTAGAGAACCGAAACAAAGCATTAACACATAGTGAATACATGAACTCCTCAAACTATGGTCATCACCGGGAGTGGTCCCGATTATTTTCACTTCGGGGTTGCCGGATCATAACACATAGTAGCTGACTATAGACTTGCAAGATAGGATCTAGAACTCACATATATTCATGAAAGCATAATAGGTTCAGATCTGAAATCATGGCACTCGGGCCCTAGTGACAAGCATTAAGCATAGCAAAGTCATAGCAACATCAATCCCAGAACATAGTGGATACTAGGGATCAAACCCTAACAAAACTAACTCGATTACATGATAAATCTCATCCAACCCATCACCGTCCAGCAAGCCTACGATACAATTACTCACGCACGGCGGTGAGCATCATGAAATTGGTGATGGAGGATGGTTGATGATGATGACGACGACGAATCCCCCTCTCCGGAGCCCCGAACGGACTCCAGATCAGCCCTCAAGAGAGAGATTAGGGCTTGGCGGCGGCTCCGTAGTGTAAAACGCGATGAAACTTTCTCTCTAATTTTTTTCTCCTCGAAAGACAATATATGGAGTTGGAGTTGGCGTCGGAGGGCCACCAGGGGGCCCACGAGGTAGGGGGGCGCGCCCAGGGGGGAGGGGCGCGCCCCCACCCTCGTGGACAGGGTGTGGTCCCCCTAGTATTCATCTTTGGCGAGGATTTTTTATTATTTATTCTAAGATATTTCGTGGAGTTTCAGGTCATTCCGAGAACTTTTGTTTTCTGCACATAAAACAACACCATGGCAATTCTGCTGAAAACAGCGTTAGTCCGGGTTAGTTCCATTCAAATCATACAAGTTAGAGTCCAAAACAAGGGCAAAAGTGTTTGGAAAAGTAGATACGACGGAGATGTATCAACTCCCCCAAGCTTAAACCCTTGCTTGTCCTCAAGCAATTCAGTTGACAAACTGAAAGAGAAAAAGAAAAACTTTTACAAACTCTGTTTGCTCTTGTTGTTGTAAACATGAAAAGCCATCATTCAAGTTTTAGCAATTATTATGAACTAACCATACTCACAATAACACGTAGGTCTCACAATTACTCATATCAATAGCATAATCAGCTAGCGAGCCATAATAATAAAACCCGGATGACAACACTTTCTCAAAATAATCATAACATGATATAACAAAATGGTATCTCGCTAGCCCTTTCTAAGACCGCAAAACATAAATGCAGAGCACCTTTAAAGATCAAGGACTGACTAAACATTGTAATTCATGGTAAAAGAGATCCAGTCAAGTCATACCCAATATAAACCAATCATAATGAATGCAAACGACAGTGTGCTCTCCAGCGGGTGCTTTTTAATAAGAAGGGTGATGACTCAACATAAAAGTAAATAGATAGGCCCTTCGCAGAGGGAAGCAGGGATTTGTAGAGGTGCCAGAGCTCGATTTTTGAAATAGAGATAAATAATATTTTGAGCGGCATACTTTCACTGTCAACGTAACAACTATGAGATGGCTGTATCTTCCATACTACATGCATTATAGGCAGTTCCCAAACAGAATGGTAAAGGTTTATACTCCCCCTCCTCCACAAGCATCAATCCATGGCTTGCTCGAAACAACGAGTGCCTCCAACATTCAACGGGTCCCAGGGGGAGTTTTGTTTAATTATTTTGATTTGCTTTGATCTTTTTGGATCATGGGACTGGGCATCCCGGTTACCGGCCCTTTCTCATGAATGAGGAGCGGAGTCCACTCCTCTTGAGAATAACCCACCTAGCATGGAAGATATAGGCAGCCATAGTTGCACATGAGCTGCTCGAGCATACAAAACAGAATTTCATTGGAAGGTTTGGAGTTTGGCACATACAAATTTACTTGGAACGGCAGGTAGATACCGCATATAGGAAGGTATAGTGGACTCATATGGAACAACTTTGGGGTTTAAGGAGTTTGGATGCACAAGCAGTATTCCCGCTTAGTACAGGTGAAGGCTAGCAAAAGACTAGGAAGCGACCAACTGAGAGAGCGACAACAGTCGTAAACATGCATTAAAATTAATTCACACCGAATATAAGCATGAGTAGGATATAATCCACCATGAACATAAATATCATGAAGGCTATGTTGATTTGATTCAACTACATGCGTGAACATGTGCCAAGTCGAGTCACTCAATTCATTTAAAGGAGGATACCATCCTATCATACCACATCATAATCATCTCAATAGCATGTTGGCACGCAAGGTTAACCATTATAACTCATAGCTAATCAAGCATGGCACAAGCAACTATAATCTCTAAATGTCATTGCAAATATGTTTACTTCATAATAGCTGAATCAGGAACGATGAATCATCATATTTACAAAAACAAGAGAGGTCAAGTTCATACCAGCTTTTCTCATCCCAATGAGTCCATCATATATCATCATTATTGCCTTTCACTTGCACGACCGAACGTGTGTATAATAATAAAAGTGCACGTGCATTGGACTAAGCTGGAATCTGCAAGCATTCAACTCAAGAGAGAAGACAAGTAATATGGGCTCTAAGTTAAATAAACAATCATGCATATAAGAGCCACTAAGAATTTTCAATATAGTCTTCTCGACCCCCAAAGAAAGGAAAAGAAAAATAAAAACTATTTACAAGGGAAAGCTCCCAACAAGCAAAAGAAGGACGGGAAATATTTTTGGGTTTTCTTTTTAATTCTACTACAAGCATGGAAAGTAGACTAACTAATTTTTTTTGTTTTTTTTTCTTAAGGTTTATCAAACACACAAGAAGAAAGCTAGAAAAATAAATTTAGACTAACATGGATATTAAAATGAAAGAGTATGAGCACCGACATCTAGCAATGAGTGGGAAATACGTACTCCCCCAAGCTTAGGCTTTTGGCCTAAGTTGGTCTATTGCCAGGGATAGCCTGGCTGATATCCATAGGTGAAGCTGGGGTCGTACTGCGATGCAGCGGCTACCGCCTGCTGAGCAGCAGCACGGCGTCGGGCTGCTTCCACTCCCCTCTCGTACTCATCTGCCTCCTCTCGGGTAATAATATTGTTGGGGAACGTAGTAATTTCAAAAAAATTCCTACGCACACGCAAGATCATGGTGATGCATAGCAACGAGAGGGGGAGAGTGTGATCTACATACCCTTGTAGATCGACAACGGAAGCGTTTGGTTGATGTACTCGTACGTCTCCACGGCCCGACCGATCAAGCACCCAAACTACGGCACCTCCGAGTTCTAGCACACGTTCAGCTCGATGACGATCACCGGACTCCGATCCAGCAAAGTGTCGGGGAAGAGTTCCGTCAGCACGACGGCGTGGTGACGATCTTGATGTACTACCGTCGTAGGGCTTCGCCTAAGCACCGCTACAATATTATCAAGGACTATGGTGGAAGGGGGCACCGCACACGGCTAAGAATATGATCACGTGGATCAACTTGTGTGTCTAGAGGTGCCCCCTGCCCCCGTATATAAAGGAGCAAGGGAGGAGGAGGCCGGCCCTAGGAGGGGGCGCGCCAAGTGTGGAGTCCTACTAGGACTCCCTAGTCCTAGTAGGATTCCACCTCCCATCTGGAATAGGAAAAGACGAAGGGAAAAGGAGAAGGAAGGAAGGGGGCGCCCCCCTTCCCTAGTCCAATTCGGACCAGACCAAGGGGAGGGGTGCGGCCACCCTTGAGGCCCTTTTTCTTCTTTCCCGTATGGCCCAATAAGGCCCAATACGTATTCCCGTAACTCTTCGGTACTCCGAAAAATGCCCGAATCACTCAGAACCTTTCCGATGTCCGAATATAGTCATCCAATATATCGATCTTTACGTCTCGACCATTTCGAGACTCCTCGTCATGTCCCCGATCTCATCTGGGACTCCGAACTCCTTCGGTACATCAAAACTCATAAACTCATAATATAACTGCCATCGAAACCTTAAGCGTGCGGACACTACGGGTTCGAGAACAATGTAGACATGACCGAGACACGTCTCCAGTCAATAACCAATAGCGGAACCTGGATGCTCATATTGGCTCCCACATATTCTACGAAGATCTTTATCGGTCAGACCGCATAACAACATACGTTGTTCCCTTTGTCATCGGTATGTTACTTGCCCGAGATTCAATCGTCGGTATCTTAATACCTAGTTCAATCTCGTTACCGGCAAGTCTCTTTACTCGTTCTGTAATACATCATCTCACAACTAACTCATTAGTTGCAATGCTTGCAAGGCTTATGTGATGTGCATTACCGAGAGGGCCCAGAGATACCTCTTCGATAATTGGAGTGACAAATCCTAATCTCGAAATACGCCAACCCAACATGTACCTTTGGAGACACCTGTAGAGCTCCTTTATAATCACCCAGTTACGTTGTGACGTTTGGTAGCACACAAAGTGGTTCCTCCGGCAAACGGGAGTTGCATAATCTCATAGTAATAGGAACATGTATAAGTCATGAAGAAAGCAATAGCAACATACTAAACGATCAGGTGCTAAGCTAATGGAATGGGTCATGTCAATCACATCATTCTTCTAATGATGTGATCCCGTTAATCAAATAACAACTCTTTTGTTCATGGTTAGGAAACATAACCATCTTCGATTAATGAGCTAGTCAAGTAGAGGCATACTAGTGACACTCTGTTTGTCTATGTATTCACACATGTATTATGTTTCCGGTTAATACAATTCTAGCATGAATAATAAACATTTATCATGATATAAGGAAATAAATAATAACCTTATTATTGCCTCTAGGGCTTATTTCCTTCAGTCTCCCACTTGCACTAGAGTCAATAATCTAGTTCACATCGCCATGTGATTTAACAGCAATAGTTCACATCACCATGTGATTAACACCCATAGTTCACATCAACATGTGATCAACACCCAAAGGGTTTACTAGAGTCAGTAATCTAGTTCATATAGCTATGTGATTAACACCCAAAGAGTACTAAGGTGTGATCATGTTTTGCTTGTGAGATAATTTTTAGTCAACGGGTCTGTCACATACAGATCCGTAAGTATTTTGCGAATTCTATGTCTACAATGCTCTGCATGGAGCTACTCTAGCTAATTGCTCCCACTTTTAATATGTATCTAGATCGAGACTTAGAGTCATCTAGATCTGTGTCAAAACTTGCATCGACGTACCTTTTTACGACGAACATTTTGTCACCTCCATAATTGAGAAATATTTCCTTATTCCAGTAAGGATAATTTTGACCGCTGTCCAGTAATCTACTCTTAGATCACTATTGTACTCCCTTGCTTAACACAGTGTAGGGTATACAATAGATCTGGTACACATCATGGCATACTTTATAGAACCTATGGCTGAGGCATAGGGAATGACTTTCATTCTATTTCTATCTTCTGCCGTGGTCGGGCTTTGAGTCTTACTCAATTTCACACCTTGTAACACAGCCAAGAACTCTTTCTTTGACTGTTCCATTTTTGAACTACTTCAAAATATTGTCAAGGTATGTACTTATTGAAGAAACTTATCAAGCGTCTTGATCTATCTCTATAGATTTTGATGCTTAATATGTAAGCAGCTTCACCGAGGTCTTTCTTTGAAAAACTTCTTTAAGAACACTCCTTTATGCTTTGCAGATTAATTCTACATTATTTCCGATCAACAATATGTCATTCACATATACTTATCAGAAATGCTGTAGTGCTCCCACTCACTTTGTTGTAAATACAGGCTTCATCGCAAGTTTGTATAAAACTATATGCTTTGATCAACTTATCAAAGCGTATATTCCAACTCCGAGATGCTTGCACCAGTCCATAGATGGATCGCTGGAGCTTGCATATTTTGTAGCACCTTTAGGATTGACAAAACCTTCTGGTTGTATCATATAGAACTCTTCTTTAATAAATCTATTATGAAATGCACTTTTGTTTATCCATTTGCCAGATTTCATAAAATGCGGCAATTGCTAACATGATTCGGACAGACTTAAGCATAGATACGAGTGAGAAACTCTCATCGTAGTCAACACCTTGAACTTGTCGAAAACTTTGGCGACAATTCTAGCTTTGTAGATAGTAACACTACTATCAGTGTCCGTCTTCCTCTTGAAGATCCATTTATTATCAATGGCTTGCCGATCATCGGGCAAGTCAACCAAAGTCCATACTTTGTTCTCATAAATGGATCCCATCTCAGATTTCATGGCATCAAGCCATTTTGCGGAATCTGGGCTCACCATTGCTTCTTCATAGTTCGTAGGTTCGTCATGGTCAAGTAGCATGACCTCCAGAACAGGATTACCGTACCACTCTGGTGCGGATCTCACTCTGGTTTACCTAAGAGATTCGGTAGTAACTTGATCTGAAGTTACATGATCATCATCATTAGCTTCCTCACTAATTGGTGTAGTAGTCACAGGAACAGATTTCTGTGATGAACTACTTTCCAATAAGGGAGAAGGTACAATTACCTTATCAAGTTCTACTTTCCTCCCACTCACTTCTTTCGAGAGAACCTCCTTCTCTAGAAATGATCCATTCTTAGCAATGAATGTCTTGCCTTTGGATCTGTGATAGAAGGTGTACCCAACAGTAACTTTTTGGGTATCCTATGAAGACACACTTTTCCGATTTGGGTTTGAGCTTATCAGGATGAAACTTTTTCACATAAGAATTGCAACCCCAAACTTTAAGAAATGACAACTTTGGTTTCTTGCCAAACCACAGTTCATACGGTGTCGTCTCAACAGATTTAGATGGTGCCCTTTTAACGTGAATGCAACTGTCTCTAATGCATAACCCCAAAACGATAGTGGTAGATCGGTAAGAGACATCATAGATTGCACTATATCCAATAAAGTACGGTTATGACGTTTGGACACACCATTATGCTGTGGTGTTCCATGTGGCATGAGTTTGTGAAACTATTCCACATTGTTTTAATTGAAGACCAAACTCGTAACTCAAATATTTGTCTCCGCAATCAGATCGTAGGAACTTTATTTTCTTGTCACGATGTTTTTCCACTTCACTCTGAAATTCTTTGAACTTTTCAAATGTTTCAGACTTATGTTTCATCATGTAGATATACCCATATCTGCTCAAATCATCTGCCAAGTTCAGAAAATAACGATACTTGCCGTGAGCCTTAACACTCATCGGACCGCATACATCAGTATGTATTATTTCCAATAAGTCAGTTGCTTGCTCCGGAGAACGGAGTCTTAGTCATCTTGCCCATGAGGCATGGTTCGCAAGCATCAAGTGATTCATAATCAAGTGATTCCAAAATCCCATCAGCATGGAGTTTCTTCATGCGGTTTACACCAATATGAACTAAACGGCAATGCTACAAATAAGTTGCACTATCATTATTAACTTTGCATCTTTTGGCTTCAATATTATGAATATGTGTATCACTACAATCGAGATCCAACGAACTATTTCATTGGGTGTGTAACCATATAAGGTTTTATTCATGTAAACAGAACAACAATTTATTCTCTTACTTAAATGAATAACCGTATTACAATAAACATGATCAAATCATATTCATGCTCAACGCAAACACCAAATAACACTTATTCAGGTTCAACACTAATCCCGAAAGTATAGGGAGTGTGCGATGATGATCATATCAATCTTGGAACCACTTCCAACACACATCGTCACTTCACCCTTAACTAGTCTCTGTTTATTCTGCAACTCCCGTTTCGAGTTACTAATCTTAGCAACTGAACTAGTATCAAATACTGAGGGGTTGCTATAAACACTAGTGAAGTACACATCAATAACATGTATATCAAATATACTTATGTTCACTTTGCCATCCTTCTTATCCGCCAATCACTTGGGGTAGTTCCGCTTCCAGTGACCAGTCCCTTTGCAGTAGAAGCACTTAGTCTCAGGCTTAGGACCAGACTTGGGCTTCTTCACTTGAGCAGCAACTTGCTTGCTGTTCTTCTTGAAGTTCCCCTTCTTCCCTCTGCCCTTTTCTTGAAACTAGTGGTCTTGTCTACCATCAACACTTGATGTTTTTCTCGATTTCTACCTTTGTCAATTTTCGCATTACGAAGAGCTTGGGAATCGTTTCCGTTATCCCTTGCATATTATAGTTCATCACGAAGTTCTACTAACTTGGTGATGGTGACTAGAGAATTCTGTCAATCACTATCTTATCTGGAAGATTAACTCCCACTTGATTCAAGCGATTGTAGTACTCAGACAATCTGGGCACATGCTCACTAGTTGAGCGATTCTCCTCCATCTTTTAGCTATAGAACTTGTTGGAGACTTCATATCTCTCAACTCGGGTATTTTCTTGAAATATTAACTTCAACTCCTGGAACATCTCATATGCTCCATGACGTTCAAAACGTCTTTGAAGTCCCGATTCTAAGCCATTAAGCATGGTGCACTAAACTATCAAGTAGTCATCATATTGAGCTAGCCAAACGTTCATAACGTCTGCATCTGCTCCTGCAATAGGTCCGTCACCTAGCGGTGCATCAAGGACATAATTCTTCTGTGCAGCAATGAGGATAAACCTCAGATCACGGATCCAATCCGCATCATTGCTACTAACATCTTTCAACACAATTTTCTCTAGGAACATATCAAAATAAACACAAGGAAGCAACAACGCGAGCTATTGATCTACAACATAATTTGCAAAAAACTACCAGGACTAAGTTCATGATAAATTTAGGTTCAATTAATTTATTTAAAGAACTCCCACTTAGATAGACATCCCTCTAATCCTCTAAGTGATCACGTGATCCAAATCAACTAAACCATGTCCGATCATCACGTGAGATGGAGTAGTTTCATTGGTGAACATCACTATGTTGATCATATCTACTATATGATTCACGCTCGACCTTTTGGTCTCCGTGTTCCGAGGCCATATCTGTATATGCTTGGCTCGTCAAGTATAACCTGAGTATTCCGCGTGTGCAACTGTTTTGCACCCGTTGTATTTGAACGTAGAGCCTATCACACCCGATCATCACGTGGTGTCTCAGCACGAAGAACTTTCGCAACGGTGCATACTCAGGGAGAACACTTCTAGATAATTAGTGAGAGATCATCTTATAATGCTACCGTCAATCAAAGCAAGATAAGATGCATAAAAGATAAACATCACATGCAATCAATATAAGTGATATGATATGGCCATCATCATCTTGTGCTTGTGATCTCCATCCTCGAAGCACCGTCGTGATCACCATCGTCACCGGAGCGACACCTTGATCTCCATCGTAGCATCGTTGTCGTCTCGCCAATCTTATGCTTCCACGACTATCGCTACCGCTTAGTGATAAAGTAAAGCATTACAGCGCGATTGCATTGCATACAATAAAGCGACAACCATATGGCTCCTGCCAGTTGCCGATAACTCAGTTACAAAACATGATCATCTCAAACAATAAAATTTAGCATCATGTCTTGACCATATCACATCACAACATGCCCTGCAAAAACAAGTTAGACGTCCTCTACTTTGTTGTTGCAAGTTTTACGTGGCTGCTACGGGCTTAAGCAAGAACCAATCTTACCTACGATCAAAACCACAACGATAGTTTGTCAAGTTGGTGCTGTTTTAACCTTTGCAAGGACCGGGCGTAGCCACACTCGTTTCAATTAAAGTTGGAGAAACTGTCACCCGCTAGCCACCTTTGTGCAAAGCACGTCGGGAGAACCGGTCTCGCGTAAGCGTACGCGTAATGTCGGTCCGGGCCGCTTCGTCCAACAATACCGCCGAACCAAAGTATGACATGCTGGTAAGCAGTATGACTTAGATCGCCCACAACTCACTTGTGTTCTACTCATGCATATAACATCAACATATAAAACCTAGGCTCGGATGCCACTGTTGGGGAACGTAGTAATTTCAAAAAAATTTCTACGCACACGCAAGATCATGGTGATGCATAGCAACGAGAGGGGGAGAGTGTGATCTACATACCCTTGTAGATCGACAACGGAAGCGTTTGGTTGATGTACTCGTACGTCTCCACGGCCCGACCGATCAAGCACCCAAACTACGGCACCTCCGAGTTCTAGCACACGTTCAGCTCGATGACGATCACCGGACTCCGATCCAGCAAAGTGTCGGGGAAGAGTTCCGTCAGCACGACGGCGTGGTGACGATCTTGATGTACTACCGTCGTAGGGCTTCGCCTAAGCACCGCTACAATATTATCAAGGACTATGGTGGAAGGGGGCACCGCACACGGCTAAGAATATGATCACGTGGATCAACTTGTGTGTCTAGAGGTGCCCCCTGCCCCCGTATATAAAGGAGCAAGGGAGGAGGAGGCCGGCCCTAGGAGGGGGCGCGCCAAGTGTGGAGTCCTACTAGGACTCCCTAGTCCTAGTAGGATTCCACCTCCCATCTGGAATAGGAAAAGACGAAGGGAAAAGGAGAAGGAAGGAAGGGGGCGCCCCCCTTCCCTAGTCCAATTCGGACCAGACCAAGGGGAGGGGTGCGGCCACCCTTGAGGCCCTTTTTCTTCTTTCCCGTATGGCCCAATAAGGCCCAATACGTATTCCCGTAACTCTTCGGTACTCCGAAAAATACCCGAATCACTCGGAACCTTTCCGATGTCCGAATATAGTCATCCAATATATCGATCTTTACGTCTCGACCATTTCGAGACTCCTCGTCATGTCCCCGATCTCATCTGGGACTCCGAACTCCTTCGGTACATCAAAACTCATAAACTCATAATATAACTGCCATCGAAACCTTAAGCGTGCGGACACTACGGGTTCGAGAACAATGTAGACATGACCGAGACACGTCTCCAGTCAATAACCAATAGCGGAACCTGGATGCTCATATTGGCTCCCACATATTCTACGAAGATCTTTATCGGTCAGACCGCATAACAACATACGTTGTTCCCTTTGTCATCGGTATGTTACTTGCCCGAGATTCAATCGTCGGTATCTTAATACCTAGTTCAATCTCGTTACCGGCAAGTCTCTTTACTCGTTCTGTAATACATCATCTCACAACTAACTCATTAGTTGCAATGCTTGCAAGGCTTATGTGATGTGCATTACCGAGAGGGCCCAGAGATACCTCTTCGATAATTGGAGTGACAAATCCTAATCTCGAAATACGCCAACCCAACATGTACCTTTGGAGACACCTGTAGAGCTCCTTTATAATCACCCAGTTACGTTGTGACGTTTGGTAGCACACAAAGTGTTCCTCCGGCAAACGGGAGTTGCATAATCTCATAGTAATAGGAACATGTATAAGTCATGAAGAAAGCAATAGCAACATACTAAACGATCGGGTGCTAAGCTAATGGAATGGGTCATGTCAATCACATCATTCTTCTAATGATGTGATCCCGTTAATCAAATAACAACTCTTTTGTTCATGGTTAGGAAACATAACCATCTTCGATTAACGAGCTAGTCAAGTAGAGGCATACTAGTGACACTCTGTTTGTCTATGTATTCACACATGTATTATGTTTCCGGTTAATACAATTCTAGCATGAATAATAAACATTTATCATGATATAAGGAAATAAATAATAACCTTATTATTTCCTCTAGGGCATATTTCCTTCAAATATATCTTCCTCTCGCCTGAAAATCAAAGAAGGTAGGAGGAGGAAGAGCAACACGGACCACACGCCGTCTGTCAAAGATTAGTCGATACTGCTAAGGTGGTCCAGTCCTCTCAATGAACTGGTGGGAAAACATAGGATCAAGATCTAAATAAGAAGTGGGCAACTCTACATCACCCTCACGAATGTCTACATCAAGAAAATTAGCTAAGCGGGTTGCATAAATTCCTCCAAAGAAATCTCCGTTACGTCTATTAAGATGCAACCTACGAGCTACAATGGCTCCCATATGATAAGCTTGGTCCCCTAACACAGCAATTCTGAGAATGCTGAGATTAGGGGCACACATGTGACATGCTTCATGCTTAGCAGTTATACATCTACCAATGAAGAGAGCAAAATAATGTATAGCAGGAAAGTGAATGCTCCCTATAGTGGCCTGTGCTATATCTCTAGATTCCCCCACAGTTATTCTAGCAAGAAAATCTCTATATTCAGATTTAGGGGGATCCCTAATACTACCCCAAGATGGAAGTTTGCATGCACGAGTGAAATCCTCTAAGTCCATGGTATAAGACTTGTCATAAAGGTCAAACATGACTAAAGGAGAATTACGCGAAGATGAATAATCAAACCTCCCCACAAATGAACTTGTGAGATAACGATACTGGGGGCATTTATCAGCTTCAAAGTCCTCAAGACCGGCATTACGCACATATGCGTAAAATTCGTCTTTAATTCCCACTTGATTCATAAAATTTTCCGAAGGCCATTCACAGGGCCTCACAAGAGCGTCTCTTGGTGGCTCCTCGTCACCATCACGCATTGCAAGTCTGGGACCTTGCTTCCTTGAAGAACCACCTTGGAACATCC
Organism: Triticum urartu; assembly: GCF_003073215.2. Classification (NCBI taxonomy): domain Eukaryota; kingdom Viridiplantae; phylum Streptophyta; class Magnoliopsida; order Poales; family Poaceae; genus Triticum; species Triticum urartu. Next base: position 72,542,216 of record NC_053023.1, on the reverse strand, counting down.
TCCTAAGCATATTATTTTCTCCGAAAATAATTCTGAAATTTTTAGTAATTTCAAACAAAAGTGAACCAACTTCAATAAGATTAATAGCAACTACTCATACAAGTGCCTAGAGCATATATCAAGCATTAGAACTACTTGGAACCATATATATTTGACATGCAAGCTCAAGAACATGGTCACCTATGCAGCACAAATTTGCAATGAATAAAGCACTAGAACAAAAACTAATTGGACCAATGGAGGAGTCACATACCAAGGAACAATCTCCCCAAGCAGTTTTGCGAGAGGTGCTTTGAGCAAGGAGATCGAAAATCACAGCAAAAGTTGCTAGAACACAAGCTTGAGTTGGTTTTTTGGGTTTGTGCGAGACAGGGGAAGAAGATGGGTGCAGGAATAAGTGGAGGAGGGCCACTGTTGGCCCACGAGGCAGGGGGCGCGCCCAGGGGGGTAGGGCGCGCCCTCCACCCTCGTGACCAGGTGGCAGCTCCCCCCGCGGTAATTTTTGCACTAAAAATCCTTAAATATTCCCGAAAAAATCATATTAAATTGGCATAGCATTCTGAGGACTTTTATTTTCAGGATATTTTTATATTGCACGGATAAGTCAGGAAACAGACAGAAAAACACTATTTTACTTTATTTCTACTAAAGAACAGAAAATATAAAGAGGGTACAGAAGGTTGTGCTTCTAGTTTCATCCATCTCATGCTCATCAAAAAGAATCCACTAACAAGGTTGATCAAGTCTTGTTAACAAACTCATTCCGATAATCATGGAACCGGAGAAATTTTGAATAACACTATGTTACCTCAACGGGGATATGGACATCCCCAACAATAAGTATATCATATTTCTTTTTGACAGTAGGAAGAGGAAATTCAAAACCTCCAAATATAATCGATGGAATTTTTCCAATAGAGTTGACACTATAAACTTGAGGTTGTTTCCTCGGAAAGTGCACTGTATGCTCATTACCATTAACATGAAAAGTGACATCGCCTTTGTTGCAATCAATAATAGCCCCTGCAGTATTAAGGAAAGGTCTTCCAAGAATAATAGACATACTATCATCCTCGAGAAAAATAGTAACGTTTGCAACCACAACAAGTACATCCTCACAAATACCGACAGGTATAACAGTTGATTTATCAGCCATTTGCAAAGATATTTCAGTAGGTGTCAACTTATTCAAGTCAAGTCTACGATATAAAGAGAGAGGCATAACACTAACACCGGCTCCAAGATCACATAAAGCAGTTTTAACATAATTTCTTTTAATGGAGCATGGTATAGTAGGTACTCCTGGATCTCCAAGTTTCTTTGGTATTCCATCCTTAAAAGTGTAGCTAGCAAGCATGGTGGAAATTTCAGCCTCCGGTATCTTTCTTTTATTAGTAATGATATCCTTCATATACTTAGCATAAGGATTTGTTTTGAGCACATCAGTCAATCGCATACGCAAAAAGATAGGTCTAATCATTTCAGCAAAGCGCTCAAAATCCTCATCATCCTTTTTCTTGGATGGTTTCGGAGGAAAAGGCATGGGTTTCTGAACCCATGGTTCTCTTTCTTTGCCATGTTTCCTAGCAACGAAGTCTCTTTTATCATAACGTCGATTCTTTGATTGTGGGTTATCAAGATCAACAGCAGGTTCAACTTCTACATCATTATCATTACTAGGTTGAGCATCATGATGAACATCATCATTAACATTTTCACTAGGTTCATATTCATTACCAGATTGTGTTTCAGCATCAGACATAGAGATATCATTTGGATTATCAGGTGGTTCAGCAATAGGTTCACTAGAAGTTTGCACAGTTCTATCATTTTTCCTTTTCTTCCTTTTAGAAGAACTAGGTGCATCAATATTATTTCTTTGAGAATCTTGCTCGATTCTCTTAGGGTGGCCTTCAGGATACAAAGGTTCCTGAGTCATTCTACCAGTTCTAGTAGCCACTCTAACAGCATAATCATTTTTCTTACTATTCATTTCATCAAGCATTTCTTTCTGAGCTTTAAGTACTTGTTTTGCTTGAGTGGTAACCATAGAAGCATGTTTGCTAACAAGTTTAAGTTCACCTCTAATATTATCTATATAATCACTCAAGCGTTTAATCATAAAGGTATTCTGCTTTAATTGTCTACCAAAATAAGCATTAAAGTCATCTTGCTTAAACATAAAGTCATCAAACTCATCCAAGCACTGACTAGCAATTTTAGTAGGAGGGACTTCAACTTTATCATATCTATAGAGAGAATTTACCTTTACTACCTGTGTCGGGATATCAGGAGGTTCTTCAGTAAATAAGTAATTGAGATCATATACTTCTTCAACAGGCGGTAAATTAATACCATGTATTTCTTCAATAGGAGGTAAATTCTTAACATCTTCAGCTTTAATACCTTTTTCTTTCATAGATTTCTTTGCCTCTTGCATATCTTCGGGACTGAGAAATTGAACACCTCTCTTCTTCGGAGTTGGTTTAGGAATAGGCTCAGTAATTGGCTCAGGAGCTGGCTCAGGAGTTGGCTCGGGAGGTGGCTCGGGAGGTGCCCAATAATTTTCATTTGCCAACATATTATTCAATAAAATTTCAGCGTCATCCGGTGTTCTTTCCCTGAAAAGAGAACCAGCACTACTATCCAGGTAATCTCTGGAAGCATCAGTTAGTCCATTATAAAAGATATCAAATATTTCAGGTTTCTTAAGAGGATGATCAGGCAAAGCATTAAGTAACTTGAGAAGCCTCCCCCAAGCTTGTGGGAGACTCTCTTCTTCAATTTGCACAAAATTGTATATTTCCCTCAAAGCAGCTTGTTTCTTATGAGCAGGGAAATATTTAGCAGAGAAGTAATAAATCATATCCTGGGGACTTTGCACACAGGAAGGATCAAGAGAATTAAACCATTTCTTAGCATCACCCTTTAATGAGAACGGAAATATTTTGAGTATATAAAAGTGGCGCGATCTCAGATTATTAGTAAACAGGGCAACTATTTCATCTAACTTACGAAGATGTGCCACAACAGTTTCAGATTCATAGCCATAAAAAGGATCAGATTCAACCAAAGTAATTATATCTGGATCAACAGTAATATCATAATAATCCTGATCAGGAACACAGATAGGTGAAGTAGCAAAAGCAGGGTCGGGTCTCATCCTACCTCTAAAAGATTCCTTACTCCACTTAATTAGTAACCTCTTACGTTCAGGTTTATCCGGACAAGCAAGAATAGCTTCATAAGATTCATTATTAAAAAGATAACCCTCGGGAATAACAGGCATAGGTTCATCATCACTAACATCATCCTATTCAGGTTCACTAATTTCTCTTTCTCTAGACTTAGAAATTTGCTCATCTAGAAATTCACCAAGTGGCACAGTAGTATCAAGCATAGAAGTAGTTTCATCATAAGTATCATGCATAGCAGAAGTGGCATCATCAATAACATGCGACATATCAGAATTCATAGCAGTAGTAGGTTTAGGTGTCGCTAGCTTATTCATAACAGAAGGTGAATCAAGTGCAGAGCTAGATGGCAGTTCCTTACCTCCCCTCGTAGTTGAGGGATAAATTTTTGTTTTAGCGTCTTTCAAGTTCTTCATAGTGTCCAGCAGATATAAATCCCAAGTGACTCAAAGAATAGAGCTATGTTCCCCGGCAATGGTGCCAGAAAAAGGTCTTGATAACCCACAAGTATAGGGGATTGCAACAGTTTTCGAGGGTAGAGTATTCAACCCAAATTTGTTGATTCGACACAAGGGGAGCCAAAGAATATTCTCAAGTATTAGAAGATGAGTTGTCAATTCAACCACACCTGGAAACTTAGTATCTGCATCAAAGTGTTTAGTAGCAAAGTAATATGATAGTGGTGATAACAGTAACAAAGTAAAGACAACAAAAGTAATGTTTTTGGTATTTTTGTAGTGATTGTAACAGTAGCAACGGAAAAGTAAATAAGCGTAAACCAGTATGTGGAAAACTCGTAGGCACCGGATCAATGATGGAGAATTATGCCGGATGTGGTTCATCATGTAACAGTCATAACATAGGGTGACACAAAACTAGCTCCAGTTCATCAATATAATGTAGGCATGTATTCCGTAAATAGTCATACGTGCTTATGGAAAAGAACTTGCATGACATCTTTTGTCCTACCCTCCCGTGGTAGCGGGGTCCTATTGGAAACTAAGGGATATTAAGGCCTCCTTTTAATAGAGAACCGGAACAAAGCATTAACACATAGTGAATACATGAACTCCTCAAACTATGGTCATCACCGGGAGTGGTCCCGATTATTGTCACTTCGGGGTTGCCGGATCATAACACATAGTAGGTGACTATAGACTTGCAAGATAGGATCTAGAACTCACATATATTCATGAAAACATAATAGGTTCAGATCTGAAATCATGGCACTCGGGCCCTAGTGACAAGCATTAAGCATAGCGAAGTCATAGCAACATCAATCTCAGAACATAGTGGATACTAGGGATCAAACCATAACAAAACTAACTCGATTACATGATAAATCTCATCCAACCCATCACCGTCCAGCAAGCCTACGATGCAATTACTCACGCACGGCGGTGAGCATCATGAAATTGGTGATGGAGGATGGTTGATGATGACGACGGTGACGAATCCCCCTCTCTGGAACCCCGAACGGACTCCAGATCAGCCCTCCAGAGAGAGATTAGGGCTTGGCGGCGGCTCCGTATCGTAAAACGCGATGAAACTTTCTCTCTGATTTTTTTCTCCTCGAAAGACAATATATGGAGTTGGAGTTGGCGTCGGAGGGCCACCAGGGGGCCCACGAGGTAGGGGGGCGTGCCCAGGGGGGAGGGGCGCGCCCCCCACCCTCGTGGACAGGGTGTGGGCCCCCTGGTCTTCATCTTTGGCGAGGATTTTTTTATTTATTCTAAGATATTCCGTGGAGTTTCAGGTCATTCCGAGAACTTTTGTTTTCTGCACATAAAACAACACCATGGCAATTCTGCTGAAAACAGCGTCAGTCCAGGTTAGTTCCATTCAAATCATACAAGTTAGAGTCCAAAACAAGGGCAAAAGTGTTTGGAAAAGTAGATACGACGGAGACGTATCAGCGGGCCCCGCCTGTGGGCCTGTCCCGTCGCACGCGTGGGCTGGCAGGATGGCCTAGCCACATACCCTCGCGTGACAAGCCAAGAACGGGCAGCGGCCTGGAGGCTTAGCTAGCACGCCACTTAAAATCCCGCCGCGACGTTCGAAATACCGAGCAAGTCGAAATTGAGTGAAGTCCGAGTTGGGCAAGTCCGACTCCTTCTAGACGGCCCGGCAAAAGTCGATCAAGACCATGTGTTGAGCACCCGGAAAGAGAAACTGCTGAGGCTTCTCGGCCGATCGTCCGTGGCGCCTCACCAGCTTCGGGGACTACTGTCGGAGTAATGGGCCACGGGTAGGCCAACCCGAGTCCCATGACCCTTCAAGACCTCAGGGCAGGCTGCGCCCCTCAAGACCCCAGGGCGAAGAGCCGTCTCCTGAGGAGTCGACGGCAGGGCGGCCGACTGCCTGCTCACGGATGAGTTCCAGGGACGACTTCCAGAGAAGCCGGCTTTGGGGAGTCGGCCGGCGACTCCAGCAAACCCATGACCTCATCAAAGGGGACGGGGCAGAGGCGTGGCTACAGTGAAGCCCACTCCCGCCCCTTACCAAGGGCAGGCATGGCCATAGCACGCCGTACCCAGGAAGATCTCCGTGCGGCGTGGCACTGTTGCCCGGCCGGCCCTGACATCAGCACCACAGTACCAAGTCCTGCACCCACGACGGCTTGTCTGTATGGCCTGGAGGCAGCGGGGCCCACCAGTCAGCGAGACCTCGGGAGACGGCGGGAGAACCGCCAGTCGGACCCGTCAGGAGTCGGCCCGGGGGAGCCCTCCCCCGGGGCCCATGCGCCATTAATCAAGATGAGATGGGGAGTGGCCATAGTGATCGCCCGCCAGGCGGTGGGGCTGTTGCCACGACCCCATGACCAAGCGTGCGTCATCAGAAGCACGGCTACAGTAATCAGCGGCCGGCAAGACCCGTCCGCGGCGGACACGGCCTGTCAGCTCCGTACCAGACCAGTCGGCGGGGCCCACCAGTCGGCGGGCCCCAGCAGTCGGCGGAGAAGTCGGAGGTTAGAGGCACTGACTAATGGGCCCGCGCCCAGTCGAATTACCATTGTACCCCTGGGGGTAGGCCTATATAAACCCCCCAGGGCACCCATGCAAGGGGTGGGATCCCAGTAGTTCTAGACCATACCAGATAGAAGGAGAGAGCTAGCCTTGCCCTCTTCTACCACCAGAAACAGCTCAAGGAGCAACCGTGTAAACACTTGGCCATAGTGATCATGCGGAGACCCCGCAGAGCAGCAGTAGGGGTATTATCTCCCTGGAGATCCCCGAAGCTGGGTAAGATCCGCCGTCGTGCATGTCTTCGCCTCATCCCGTTTCCAGGCACCAGCGACGTTCTACTCGCCCCCACCATGATAAGCCATCCGTTGGCATATGTCGCACCAAACCCCCGACACTACGGGACTTGCAAACCTCAACACAAGTATTTCTCAATTTCACAACTACTCAACTAGCATGACTTTGATATTATTACCTCCATATCTCAAAACAATCATCAAGCATCAAACTTTTCTTAGTATTCAACACACTAATAAGAAAGTTTTATTATTAATCTCGCATACCAAGCACATTAGGATTATAAGGAAATTACCATGCTATTAAGACTCTCAAAATAATCTAAGTGAAGCATGAGAGATCAATAGTTTCTATAAAACAAATCCACCACCATGTTCTAAAAGATATAAGTGAAGCACTAGAGCAAAACTATAAAGCTCAAAAGATATAAGTGAAGCACATAGAGTATTCTATCAAATTCCAAATCATGTATGGCTCTCTCAAAAGGTGTGTACAGCAAGGATGATTGTGGTAGACTAACAAGAAAAGACTCAAATCATAAAATACGCTCCAAGCAAAACACATATCATGTGGTGAATAAAAATGTAGCTCCAAGTAAAGTTACCGATAGAAGTAGACGAAAGAGGGGATGCCTTCCGGGGCATCCCCAAGCTTTTGCTTTTAGGTGTCCTTATATTATCTTGGGGGTGCCATGGGAATCCCCAAGCTTAGGCTCTTGCCACTCCTTGTTCCATAATCCATTAAATCTTTACCCAAAATTTGAAAACTTCACAACACAAAACTTAAAGTAGAAAATCTCGTGAGCTTCGTTAGCGAAAGAAAACAAAAGAACACTTCAAGGTACTGTAATGAACTCATTCTTTGTTTATATTGGTGTTAAAACTAATGTATTCCAACTTCTCTATGTATTATAAACTATTTTACTAGCCATAGATTCATTAAAATAAGCAAACAACACACGAAAAACAGAATCTGTCAAAAATAGAACAGTCTGAAGTAATATGTAGCTAGCGAAAGATCTGGAACCCCAAAAATTCAAAAATAAATTGCTGGACGTGATTAATTTATCTATTAATCATCTGCAAAAATAATTAACTAAATATCACTCTTAAAATAAAAATGACAGCAGTTCTTGTGAGCGCTAAAGTTTCTGTTTTTTACAGCAAGTTCAACAAGACTTTCCCCAAGTCTTCCCAATGGTTCTACTTGGCACAAACACTAATTAAACACAAAAAACACAACCAAAACAGATGCTAAATAATTTATTTATTGCTAAACAGGAGCAAAAAGCAAGGAATAAAAATAAAATTGGGTTGCCTCCCAACAAGCGCTATCGTTTAACGCCCCTAGCTAGGCATAACAAGCAAGAATAGATCTAGGTATTGCCATCTTTGGTAGGCAATCCATAAGTGGCTCTCATGATAGATTCATATGGTAATTTTATTTTCTTTCTAGGGAAGTGTTCCATGCCCTTTTTAATGGAAATTGAAATCTAATATTCCCTTCCTTTATATCAATAATTGCACCAACCGTTCTAAGGAAAGGTCTACTAAGAATAATAGGGCAAGAAGGATTGCAATCTATATCAAGAATGATAAAATCTACGGGCACATAATTCCTATTTGCAACAATAAGAACATCATTAATTCTTCCCATAGGTTTCTTAATAGTGGAATCCGCAAGATGCAAGTTTAGAGAGCAATCATCAAAATCACGGAAATCTAGCAAATCACACAAAGTTTTGGGAATAGTAGAGACACTAGCACCCAAATCACACAAATCATAAAACTCATAATCTTTAATTTTAATTTTAATAGTGGGTTCCCACTCATCATAAAGTTTTCTAGGGATATAAACTTTCAACTCAAGTTTTTCTTCATAAGATTGCATCAAGGCATCAACGATATGTTCGGTAAAGGCTTTATTTTGACTATAAGCATGAGGAGATTTTAGCAAGGATTGCAACAAGGAAATACAATCAATCAAAGAGAAATTTTCATAATTAAATTCCTTGAAATCCATAATAGTGGGTTTAGCAACATCTAGGGTTTTAATTTCTCCAATCCCACTTTTATCAAATTTAGCATCAAGATCAAAAGATTCAGAATTATTGGAACGCCTTCTAGGTAGAGGTGGATCATATTCAGTCCCATCATTATCAAGATTCATATTGCAAAACAAAGATTTAATATGGGACATATCAATAACTTTTAGATCTTCATCATTATTTTCATAGGAACTAGAAGAACACGCTTTAATAAAGGCATCTTTCATAGCACGCGTCCTAGCGGTTCTTTCTTTGCACTCGTCAATGGAAATTCTCAGGTCTTTGAGAGACTCATTGATATCATGCTTAGGTGGAATAGATCTAAGTTCCAAAGAATCAACATCAAGAGCAATTCTATCAACGTTTGTCGGTGTCAAAACTGGCGGATCTCGGGTAGGGGGTCCCGAACTGTGCGTCTAGACCGGATGGTAACAGGAGGCAAGGGACACGAAGTTTTACCCAGGTTCGGGCCCTCTTGATGGAGGTAAAACCCTATGTCCTGCTTGATTATTATTGAATATATGTGTAATACAAGAGTAGATCTACCACGAGATCAGAGAGGCTAAACCCTAGAAGCTAGCCTATGGTATGATTGTATGTTGTGATTGTTGTCCTATGGACTAAAACCCTTCGGTTTGTATAGGCACTGGAGAGGGTTAGGGTTACACAAGGTCGGTTACAAAGGAGGAGATATCCACATACGTATTGCCTAGCTTGCCTTCCACGCCAGGTAGAGTCCCATCCGGACACGAGACAAAGTCTTCAATCTTGTATCTTCATAGTCTAACAGTCCGGCCAATGGAGATAGTCTGGCTGTCCGGAGACCCCCTAATCCAGGACTCCCTCAGTAGCCCCCGAACTAGGCTTCAATGACGACGAGTCCGGCGCGCAGTTTTATCTTCGGCATTGCAAGGCGGGTTCCTCTCCAAATTCTGTGTACGTGTCGAAATAATGTCTGGTTCCTTGTGACGGTTTGTACTCCTTGGCTTCTACGCCCAATAATGGCTACTTTCCACGTGTCGAGCGAATGTGAAGAGCCAGGGTGTTTTCACATTTACCCCCTAGCTATGTGAATGAGCCGCCTATTTAAAAAGACGAGGATTTAGATCCAAATCACATCATCCTCCCTTGCCGAGTCTTCATCGGAGCGTACCCGACAGAGATCCATTCCACCATGGCCGGTCGACGTAGCTCCTCCTCTCACACCCCTAGTTCCAAGCCTGGAGATTGGGAGAGATGTTCCATCCCGCACAACAAATTGGTGATGCTTCAGTCCAAGGGATTTCTTCCCCAAGCGTACCTGGTCCCGGTTCGAGCTGGGCTTGCCACCTATAATGGCGGAGAGCAAGCGGAGAGCCGTCCCAATCCCTCCAAGGGAGAGCAGGTATGCCTTGTCCCTTATCTTGTAAGAGGGCTCAGATTCCCAATTCATCCGTTTCTCCGGGGGCTTCTGGAGTTCTATGACCTCCAGCTGCACAACCTTACGCCTGCATCCTTGCTGCATATCACGGGATTCGTAGCCCTTTGCGAGTTATTTTTGAGTTGTGAGGCTCATTTCGCTCTGTGGAAGAAGCTGTTCTAAGAAGGGATCAATATATCAAGTGGGCGGAGCCGAAGTGTGGCATATTGCCGAGACCGGATACCTGTCCGGGACCCCGAAGAAGTCGTCCGAAGACTGACCTTCAGAATGGTTTGATATAGCAGATGTCCCCCTTCCGGACCCTATTCGGATCGGCCTTCCTAAGTTTGACAATGCCCCTTTGAAGAAGCGCCGGAGCTGGCGTCCACGGAGCCCCCTGGAGGAAGACGACCGGGACATTCTTTATCTGATTAGCCGGATAAGCTCCTTAGCTCGATCCGGATTGACCATGATTGAGGTCATGGCTATATGCATTATGCGGGGGGTGAAGCCGCTCCAGTATAGAGGCCACCCCATGTGAGATTTCAACGGGGAGGATGACGCCACCCGCCACGGCTGCAAAGGGCCGGGATCGGTTGCTGATCTAATAAAGATCTTGTCCACTTTGTACAAGGGAGAAGAGGAGGAATTCCTCCATGTCAACCTGCAGGGCGGATTCTCTATGTACAATCCTTCGAGCTGGGTAAGCGGAGACTTTTTCTCGCCCATCCATTTCGTATTCCCGTAGTTTAAGTATTCATTCTGGCGATTTCATCGCAGGAGCTATGCCAGGCAGTAAAAGAGATAAACAACCCTCCTCCACAGCCTGAGGACCCTGGACGGTCCCTTGACCCGGCCTCCCAGGAGGATCCGGACATATCTGTGGAGCTGATCGACGGGTTTTTTTACCAAGGGAATAATGACAATACCTTGGTGGCCATTACGGCCGATCACCCTGGGCTAGTTCCAGCCTCCCAGGTGTCGGAGTAAGTGACCACGGGTAGCCTAGCCGGCTCCCCCTGGCCTTTCTGAAAAAATTACGAGCCGATCCGGCTCTCAAGAATCCAAGACATGGGGCCACCTTCCCCTAGCCGGCTGTCTCCCAGGTCGGCTATTGGAAGGCGGCCCGACTTCAGCCCTCATGAAGAAAGCCGCGGGAGGGCCGGCTCCAAGGAGTCGGCTGCGAGAAGGCCGACTCCAAGGAGCCGGCTCCCATAAAGCGGTCAAGACCGTACCCTCGAATTCTGCATCCACATAACAACGATGTGACGGGGCGTGGCTACAGTGAAGCCTGCCACCCCCGAATCCCGGAGCGCGCCTGGCACAGTGCACCATACGGGTGGCCATGACCCGTCCGGCGCAGCATTGTTGCCACGTTAACCCTGATGTCATCCACGACGGGCTACCAGTATGGCACACGGGCGGTGGGCCCCTTCGGGCAGAGAGACACCCGAAGGCAGCCTGGCCTCCCCCAGTCGGCCCAAGACGGAGCCGTCTCTCTCCAGCCGGCTTGCCACCCCCTCGAAGGAGACGCCCCATTAAGGAGACAAGACGCGGTGAGGCCACAGTGGTCACCCGCCGGACGGCAGCACTGTAGCCACGCTTACCTCGGCGAAGCCCTCGTCACCAAGATTGAGCAACAGTAACCAGCCACCGACAAGGCCCTGGACAGTGGGGCCTGCCTGTCGACCAAGGTGCCAGTAGCCGGCGGGACCCACCAGCCGGCGGGCCCCAGCAGCCGGCGCAGAAGCCGGAGAGCGAAGACTCAAACGGCTGGGCCCCACGCCCAGCCGGATTACCATTGTACCCCCGGGGGGTAGGCCTATATAAACCCCTCGGGACACCCATGCCAATGATGGATCCCTGCTGGTTTTAGACACCATGTAGGGAGGAGAAGAGAGCAAGCAGTGCCCTTCTTCTTCCTCTCGCCAAACAGCTCAAGGAGCATCGTGTAGTTACTTGTTCATCTAGTGATGATGCGGAGACCCCACGATCTAGTTTGAAGTGGTGGACCTGGAGAGCCCTTACCATGCATTGCTTGGCCGACCTGCCTTGGCCAAATTCATGGCAGTTCCCCACTATGCATACCTCAAGATGAAGATACCAAGCACCAAAGGCGTCATCACCGTAGCCGGCGATTACAAGAAGTCCTCTGAGTGCGCAGCAGCCAGCAGCCGGCTGGCCGAGTCCCTTGTGATTGCCGAAGAAAAGAAGATGTTGGATCGAGTCGTGGCCATAGCCGGCAAGCAGTCGGCCTTGTCCCCCGATCCCAAGGAGCATGATGCTCAAGGATCTTTCCAGCCGGCCAAGGAGACGAAGAAGATACCTCTTGACCCCGAGCACCCAGAGAGGTTTGCCATCATCGGGGCAAACCTAAACAGCAAATAGGAAGGCGATCTCGCCGATTTCCTCCGTGAGAATCGTGACATCTTTGCATGGTCCCCCAAGGACATGCCGGGAGTTCCGAAGGAATTCACCGAGCACAAACTACATGTCCGAGAAGACGCAAAGCCAGTCAAACAACCCCTCCGCCGACTGTCGGAGGAGAAACGCAGGATTGTGGGAGAGGAGATAGCCCGGCTTCTGGCAGCCGGCTTCATTATGGAAGTTTTCTTTCCAGAGTGGCTCGCCAACCCGGTCCTCGTGCTAAAGAAGAACAACAAGTGGCGCATGTGTATAGACTACACGAGCCTCAACAAGGCCTGCCCCAAAGATCCCTTTGCCCTGCCAAGGATTGACCAAGTGATAGACTCCACGGCCGGATGCGAGCTATTGAGTTTCTTGGATGCTTACTAAGGGTATCACCAGATAAAGTTAGATCCGGCAGACCGCCTGAAGACCGCCTTCATCACGCCATTCGGAGCCTTCTGCTACCTGACTATGATATTCGGCTTGAGAAATGCCGGTGCCACTTTTCAGCGTTGCATGCAGAAGTGCCTCCTCAAGCAACTCGGCAGAAATGCCCACGTCTACGTAGACGACATTGTGGTGAAGACAGAGAAGCGCGGCACCTTGCTGGAAGACCTCAAGGAAACATTTGAGAACCTACGCCGGTTCCAAATCAAGCTTAACCCCGAGAAATGCGTGTTCGGAGTACCAGCCGGCCAGCTCCTAGGCTTCCTGGTCTCCGAACGCGGCATCGAATGCAACCCAGTAAAGATCAAGGCCATTGAGAGAATGGCGATTCCCACCAAGCTTCGAGACATCCAGAAGTTCACCGGGTGCTTGGCCTCCCTAAACCGCTTCATCAGCTGGCTCGGAGAGAAAGCTCTCCCCCTCTACCGCCTCATGAAGAAGACCACTCACTTCGAGTGGAATGACCAAGCTGGCCAAGCTTTCCACGAGCTGAAGAAGATGCTGGCCACACCGCCAGTCCTAGCGGCGCCAACTCAGAAAGAGCCCATGCTCCTCTACATTGCCGCAACCAGCCGGGTGTTCAGCACCGTCATCGTAGTCCAATGCCCAGGAGAAGGCCGAGCCTAGCCGGTCCAGAGGCCGGTGTACTATTTGAGCGAGGTGCTGTCTACCTCGAAGCAGAACTAGCCGCACTACCAGAAGATGTGCTACGGCATGTACTTTGCCGCCAAGAAGCTGAAGCCCTACTTCCAAGAGCATCCCATCACGGTTGTATGCACCACCCCGCTGGCCGAGATCATAGGCACCCGGGATGCATCCGGCCGGGTGGCAAAATGGGCCATCGAGATGGCCCCTTACGGATCTTCTACCAGCCTCGCACCGCCATCAAATCCCAAGCATTGGCCGACTTCCTCGTCGAATGGGCCGAGACCCAGTACCTGCCGCCGGCTCCCGACTCCACTCATTGGCGCATGCACATTGATGATTCCAAGATGCGCACCGGCTTGGGAGCCGGCATCGTCCTCACCTCTCCCAAAGGAGACAAACTCAGATACACGCTGCAAATCCACTTTGCCGCCTCCAACAATGTAGCCGAGTACGAGGCGCTCATACACGGGCTCCGGCTTGCCAAAGAGCTCGGCATTCGCCGGATCCTATGGTATGGCGACTCGGACTTGGTGGTCCAGCAATCATCCGGCGACTGGGACACCAAGGACGCAAATATGGCAAGCTACCGCTTCCTCGTTCAGCAGATCATTGGGTATTTTGAAGGATGCGAGTTCCTCCACGTACCACGAGCCGACAACGAGCCAGCTGATGCTCTGGCTCGAATAGGCTCCACCCGGCAAGCAATACCAACCGGCGTCTCTCTACAACGCCTCCTCAAGCCGTCTATCAAGCCGTCTCCAGAGTCCGATTCCATCTTCGTGCCGCCTGACCCCGACGCGGCCGGGTCCGGCTCGAAGAACCAAGCAGGTGGCCCGGGGACTTCGATAGTCGGCCAGGGGGTATCAGCAGGCGGCTCGGGGACTTCCGTAGTTACGCCCGACCCGGGGACTGCCTCACCCGGCTCGGGGACTGCGGTAGTCGGCCCGGAGACTACACCAACACAACAGGCGGCGGCCGACTCCAGCATTTCACCGCCCAGCCCGCCCGCCCTGGTCGCAGTAGCCGTTTTGGCAATAGAAGAAGTCGCAGCTCCGTCATGGGCTCAATCCATCCTCAACTTCCTAATAAACCAAGATCTGCCGGCTGACGAAGTAGAGGCAAGACAAGTCCAACGCCGAGCCGGAGCATACACAATCGTCAACAGAGAGCTCGTCAAGCGTAGTGTCACTGGAGTCCTCCAACGATGCGTCGAGCAAGAGAAGGGCATTGCAATCCTCAGAGACATCCACCAAGGAGAATGCGGCCACCATGCGGCCTCAAGATCACTCGTCGCCAAAGCCTTCCGCCATGGTTTCTTTTGGCGACTGCTTTGGATGACGCCAAGGAGTTAGTTAAACATTGCAAAGGGTGCCAACTCTTCAGCTCCAAGCAACACATGCCGGCTTCAGCACTCAAGACCATTCCCCTCACTTGGCCCTTCGCCGTTTGGGGACTGGACATGGTGGGCCCATTCAAGACGGCGCGCGGCGGCATGACACATCTGCTTGTCTCCGTGGACAAATTCACCAAATGGATTTGAAGCAAAGCCGATCAAGAAGCTGAATGGGCCGACAGTCGTCACATTTATCGCAGATATAACAACTCGGTACGGCGTGCCACACAGCATCATCACCAACAATGGCACAAATTTCGCCAAGGGATCCTTGGCACGTTTCTGCGCGACGCAAGGCATCCGGTTGGATCTAGCATCCGTCGCCCACCCGCAGTCAAACGGCCAGGTCGAGCAAGCCAACGGCCTCATCCTTTCCGGCATCAAGCCCCGACTGATCGTACCACTGGAGCGTTCAGCCGGCTATTGGCTCGATGAGCTACTGGCTATCCTCTGAAGTCTGCGCACTACACCAAACAAGTCAACCGGCTTCACCCCTTTCTTCCTCATGTATGGTGCCGAGGCGGTCATCCCAACTGACATCGAGTTCGACTCGCCTTGAGTAACCATGTACACGGAAGCGGAGGCCAAGGAAGCGCGAGAAGACAGCGTCGACCTGCTGGAAGAAAGCCGGCTGTTAGCCCTCAGCCGGTCCGCCATCTATCAGCAGGGCCTGCACCGCTACCACAGCCGGAAGGTCAAGCCAAGATCCTTCCAAGAGGGTGATCTTGTGCTCCGGCTGATCCAGCGAACAGTGGGCCAGCACAAGCTCTCGGCCCCTTGGGAGGGCCCCTTCGTCATCAGCAGATCCTTAGGCAACGACTCCTACTACCTGATCGACGCGCAGAAGCCGAAGGCACGAAAGAGAGACGACTCCGGCAAGGAGTCGGAACGACCATGGAACGCCAACCTCCTCCGAAGGTTTTACAGCTGAAATGCAGTATGTATCACGCTAACTTTTGTACTAAGTACGAGACAATAGGGCCCCCGAGGAGAGCTCGGGGACTGCCATCTTTTGTCTATAAATGAAAAGTATCATGCTTATGGCCTTGTCATTGCATTCACTTTTTTCCGTCCGACACCGGGTTTGACTAGTCGGCCCGGGGACTGGCCGCCTGGAGTTATATTAGAAGTTCTACCCGCAGTCAGACAAGTAGCGTGCTGGCTCCCAAGCCTTCTCTTGCCAAAAGTCACAGTTTGAAGAACCGGTTGTCCGGCTGGCAAGAGTTAAGGGCAGGAACGGGTGCCCACACGAAAAACGGCTAGGGACTAACGGACTAATATAACAAAAGCCGATTTTTCTCCCACCGCCGACCGGCTACCAGAGTAGCCGGCCGGCCGGCTTCCATTCACCTCGCTCCAATCTAAGAAAGCTCGAGTACTTGCCTTCCCAGAAGGGGAAGGCGGCAAAGGAAACAGCCTAAGGATAAAAAGCATACGTGAATGGAAACCAAACTTGCACATGATAATATTTACATAAAAGACCTTCAAAAGGCCAGCATTCAACATAGTTTGGATACACCCCCAGTGGGTGGAACTGCGGAAGCTTAATAAAATTGTTCAGAAGGCAACAAGCAGGAAAAAACAAGGACGGCAGATTAAGTCGGCGGAGCGACTGACGAGCCGGGCAGGTCGGTGGAGACGGCAGTGCCGGCTGGAGGAGTGGCCGGCCGGCGAAACTCGGCATGATCACCGCCTCCCACAGAAGGCGCGCTTGCGCGCGCCTCGTTACTGGAGGCACGGTCAGGCTGAGGCTGGCTGGCTGTTCCACCGGCCGGCTCGATGTCTTCGCTTTCCTTTCCTTCGTCGTCTTCGCCTTCGTCGCTGGAGGCGATCTCTTCTGCCGAGTCTTCACCCACCGCCGGGTCCAGCCCAAACCACTCCTTCGGCTGGGCAACGCCATCATCATTAATCTCGGGAGCGAAGACGCTGATGTCAGTACACTTGGCGATTGTCGATGCGCGCTGAGCGATAGCCGGCCGCACCTCCGCTAGCTCTTCGTCGGCCTCCAGTCGCCAGGTGCGCAGCTGGTCCAGGTTCAGCCCCGGATACCAAGCTCGGACGAACTCCAACGCCCGCCCAGCTCCAAGCCGGGCCGCCGACGCCTTCCAGACCTCGAAGTGGCCAACCGCAACCTCCAGCCAGTCGGCAGTCCGACTCGGGGTGCGGGGAATCGTCTCGCTTGGCCAGAGGGCGGCCAACACCTGCGCTCTGGCGTGCTGGAGGCGGCGGAGCTTACGATGAGCCGGCTGCAGCCACGCTTGGACCGCCAAGAGTTGCTCTTCGAGCGACCGACTCGCGTCCGGCGCGACTTCAGCCCCCGCCTGCCGGCGCGCTTCGTGATAGGCCTCGATGGTTTGGGCGACGAAGACGGAGTAGCCAGGAAAGTAGTCTGCACAGAGAATAAAAAGCAGCTCAAGTCAGAACACAAGTCAGGCGGCAAGGGGCAGGCAAGGAGCGAAGAAGGCGGCTTACCGTCGATCAAATCCTCAATACGGCCGAAGCCTTCATTCAGCGCTTGCCTAGTCTCAGCCCAGCCCGCCGCTTCATTCTCGAACTCGGCCTTCAGGGCGGCTTCGTTATCCTGCGCCTGCTTCAGAGCCGCCTTGTGGCTCTCCTCCTGGTCAGCCAACTTCTTGACCAGGCGGTCACGCTCCAGGACCAAGGCGTCATACTCAGTTTCCTTGGCACGAAGGGCGGCCTGCGCCTCGCTGAGCTGCCCCCTTAAGTCGGCATTGGCTTCTGCGAGCACGAAAGACAAAAGAAAAACCAGTAAGGTGAAGTCGTCAGGAAAGATCCGTCCCGACTGCTCAGCAGTCGGCCCGAATCTCGGGGACTACACCCAGTGGGTGCGCTGACGCGCCCCCACAGGAGATGAACGAAACCAAGTACGTACTCCGGCTGCTGATCAGGCCTTCCGTTCTCCGACCCAGCTCCTGAGCCTGGGAGTTGAAGGTGGCAGCGCGGAGGTTATGATACTCCTGGAAGATTAGACAAGAGGCGATAATAAGGTAGTCGTCAAGGAATATCCGACCCGACTGCTCAGCAGTCGGCCCGAATCTCGGGGACTACACCCAATGGGTACGCTAACGCGCCCCCACGGAAGAAGTCAAGAGAACAAAGCAACCAAAGATAGAAGACTCACCCGGATGACGGCCCGCGTCGCAAGGAACTCCTGGGTGTATTGCTGCAGCGAGGCGGCTTGGGCCTGAAGCCGGTTCCGAACCTCTTGGGCCGCCACATTCAGCTCGCCCATCCCGCCGATGGGAGTCCACTCGGACGTGCCGGTGCTGGCCGCCTCCAAGGCCTCCACCGTCTGGCTGGCACCCGTAGCTCGGTGTGGCTCCGGCGCAGCGGTGCCTCCCCCTGCGCGCTGGCGCATTGCCGGCTGCACCTCGAGGCCGGCTTCCTGCTTCCGGCTCACCCCCAGCCGGCTGCTCTGGCGCCGCAGCCGACTGGCCGCCTTGGCCGCTCCGGTTGGCGTTGCCGGCGGCGCCCTCTCCACGAAGATCACGGAGTCCTCCCTCCGCTCCATCACCAGCGGTTCTTGGTCGACCTCCTCCAACGGAGGCACAGGAATGTTGGGGGCCACGGCGCGGAGGGGAATGGCTAGCAGCGGAGGCTGGTTGTGCGAAGCCTCCGCCTCCGTCTCCGCAGCTGCCACCTTTGCCCGGGCCTTGGCTGCTGCATCGGCCTGCTCCTTCGTCGCCTGGGCGGCCCTTCGCTCCGCCGCCTCCCGCTCCTCCCACGCCTCTCGTGCGTTCCGCTCCGTGGCCTCCCTGAGGTCGGCGTGGGGATCCACGCGGCGGGAGCCTGAAGACCCTCCAGTCGGCCCGACTATGGAGCCGCCCGGACCCCGCTCAAGGGAAAGCGGCGCCCTGTCCGGCGAGCAAAGAAAGGTTTAGAAGAGTTTTCGATCGAAAAGAAGAACAACAAAAAATACGTATCCAAGCATTCGACGACTTACGCTGAGATCGTCTGCGGCTGCTTCACCGCCTTGCGGAAGCGGGCCACCTTCGCGGCCGCCTCATCTCGCTTGGTCGCCGCTGTGGAAGCCTTGGACTTCTTCGGCCGGCTACCGAAGAGGATCGACACGGCCCGGCGCTTCTGGACGCCGCCGCCAGCAGCCGGCGCGGCGGACGATCTCGCGCCTTGATGATCAGGCGCCGGCTGGCGGCACGGGGCGACTTCGACCTCAGCATCATCCAGCCAGTCCTCGAAGCCGGCCGTGAGCCCCGCGCCTCCGACCTCGTCGCTTTCCCCCACGATGGCGTCTTCCATGGAGGCCGCTCCCAAGTCCGGGTCGTCGGCGTCGTCCACCGCGTGGTCAGGGACGAGCTGGCGCTCTACCCCTGCGGCCCCGGTCGTCGGCGGAAGGAGAGGGTTCTGCTACGGGAAAACCGACTGATCAGAGGCCGGCTATCATGAGGCCGGCTACCAAAAAAAACCTACGACGGGCGGAGGGTTGGCGAGAGAGTACGGCCCCTTGCCGTACCGCCAATCCTCGGCAAGCTTGCAGTTGAAGATATAGTTCACCATGTAGGAGACCTCCGCATGAGGCATCTCCCTGGTGCTCAGCCGGCTTGGGTCGAAGCGGCCGCTCATATGACAAACCATGTGAGGCCGGCTTTGGAGGGGAAGAACCCGGCGCTCCGCGAAGGCGGCCAACAAGTCGGCTTCGGTCAGGCCCTCCGACTGGATCATCACCCGAAGCCGGGATACGGCTGCGTTCCCAGCCTAAGACAACGACCTGGCCCGGTAGCTCCATGAAGGTCGCCTCCCAGCCGGCGGGCCGGCTTCATAAGCCGGCAGGTTGACGTAGTCGCCTTGCTGCGCGACATTCTTCACGTAAAAGTATGACTTCTGCCAGAGCTTCACCGACTGGATCAGCGGGATGGGCGGGAACGGGTTGTTCTCGCCCGACTGCCTCATGGCAATATAGGCTCCGCAGGGGGCAGGCACGCCCGCGACGATGGTGCCGAGTTTGCTCTGGAAGAATTCCGCCCAGAGCTCGAGCGTGGGGAGGACCCCAAGGAAGCCTTCGCACAGCGTGACGAAGGCCGACAGCAGCATCACCACATTGGGCGTGAGGTGATGCGGCTGGAGGTTGTAGAATTCGAGGAAGGCTTGGAGGAACCCGCTCGCCGGAAGGCCGAAGCCGCGCAGGCAGTCCGAGCGGAAGATCACCCGCTCGCCCTCCTCCGGTGCCGGCGAAATCTCCTTCTCCGGCGCTAGACGAACCCGAACGAAGTTCTCGCCGAGCAGGCGTCGCGTCTGGCGGAGGAACTCGACGTGGTCCTCATGGACGTTGGAGCCATCCCACGAGCTTGACAGCGCCATGGGGCAGCGCAGCGAGAAGCAAGACGAAGCGACGGCGGAACGACGCGGCAAAGAGCTGCTAGGGGGAAGAGAAGAAGAAGGAGGGCGAGAAGGGGCGGAGTGAGGGAGAGCGCGCGAGCCTCAGCCGCTCCCCTCCTCCTCCTACTTATAGACCGTGCGGCGGAGCCGAGGAGGCGCGGCGTGGGGGAACGTGGGGATCAACTGCGCCCACTCCCCCACGTCCCGCGATTATTGTGCCTTGATGGCAGAATAAAACCGCCGCGGGAAGGCGAGCGGTCCATGTGGGCTGCGGAAGATCCGCGCTCGGACCGAGGCCCGCGAGTGGCGGGCCCGGGCCTGCGGCGGCGTCCCGTCATGCGCGTGCATTGGAAGGATTTCCTTGTCACGTGGCCCGCGTTCCCGCCTACGAGAAACAGAGCTTTTTCGAAGACGGCGCGCACAAGCAAAGCCGGCTCCTCAGGATAGGAAGCTGACCAAGCTTCTCATCCCTTTATCAGCCTCGAAGCTCGCTCAGCTTCGGGGACTACTGTCGGAGTAAGTGACCACGGGTAGCCTAGCCGGCTCCCCCTGGCCTTTCTGAAAAAATTACGAGCCGATCCGGCTCTCAAGAATCCAAGACATGGGGCCACCTTCCCTTGGCCGGCTGTCTCCCAGGCCGGCTATTGGAAGGCGGCCCGACTTCAGCCCTCATGAAGAAAGCCGCGGGAGGGCCGGCTCAAAGGAGCCGGCTGCGAGAAGGCCGACTCCAAGGAGCCGGCTCCCATAAAGCAGTCAAGACCGTACCCTCGAAGTCTGCATCCACATAACGGCGATGTGACGGGGTGTGGCTACAGTGAAGCCTGCCACCCCCGAATCCTAGAGCACGCCTGGCACAGTGCGCCGTATGGGTGGCCATGACCCGTCCGGCGCAGCACTGTTGCCACGTTAACCCTGATGTCATCCCCGACGGGCTACCAGTATGGCCCACGGGCGGTGGGCCCCTTCGGGCAGAGAGACACCCGAAGGCGGCCTGGCCTCCCCCAGTCGGCCCAAGACGGAGCCGGCTCTCTCCAGCCGGCTTGCCACCCCTCGAAGGAGACGCCCCATTAAGGAGACAAGACGCGATGAGGCTACCGTGGTCACCCGCCGGACGGCAGCACTGTAGCCACGCTTACCTCGGTGAAGCCCTCATCACCAAGATTGAGCAACAGTAACCAGCCACCGACAAGGCCCTGGACAGTGGGGCCTGCTTGTCGACCAAGGAGCCGGTAGCCGGCGGGACCCACCAGCCGGCGGACCCCAGCAGCCGGCGTAGAAGCAGGAGAGCGAAAACACAAACGGCTGGGCCCCACGCCCAGCTGGATTACCATTGTACCCCCGGGGGGTAGGCCTATATAATCCCCCCGGGACACCCATGCCAAGGATGGATCCCTACTGGTTTTAGACACCACGTAGGGAGGAGAAGAGAGCAAGCAGAGCCCTTCTTCCTCCTCTCTCCAAACAGCTCAAGGAGCATCGTGTAGCTACTTGTTCATCTAGTGATCATGCGGAGACCTCGCAGAGTAGCAGTAGGGGTGTTATCTCCACGGAGAGCCCCGAAGCTGGGTAAGATTCGCCGGCGTGCATGTCTTCGCCTCATCTCGTTTCCAGGCACCGGCGATGATTTACTGGCTCCCACAATGATAAGCCACCCGTTGGCATATGTCGCACCTACCACCCGACACCAGGTGACTGAGACCGAAGTCCTAGCACTTAAAAAGGGATCCGTCCTTGTGCTCTCTTTTTTATTATTGCCGTATAATAGCCATGTCTTGCAGGGGAGGTCCTCGGGGCAGAAGGCCGAGCCTGTGGCATCTAGCCAACAAGGGACCGCTAGGCCAGGCAGGCTGAAAAGATCCGCAGTCCAGATTGAGGCACCGGCGCAGCGGTATGGCACGCCGTCTTTATTGCAAGACATTATTGACAGAGGCATATTAACGCCCATGCCTTCTTTTCAGGAAAAAGAGCGCTCGCCGGACTATGCCTGGAGAGGCTACAAATCGCGCCTCCACAAGCCAGGCTCCAAGGTCGGACTCAGAGGTGGGAACGAGTACAAGGCGTGCGCTGGGTGTTCCTCCGACAGAGGATACGGATACACTGTCCGCCACCCATTCCGAGGTGGAGAGTGCCATGAACCACAGGCGTCGCCGGACTGTTCTTCATGACGCTTGTTTCTCCCAAGAGGCATTGGATGCTTTCAACTCGGGAGACGCGCACCTCCGTGCCGCTCAAAATGGTCTAGCCAGAGCCACGGAGCAGTATGTAAAAGACATATGGGTGAGAAAATTTGATGATTATATATATCAGTAGCCCCTGAGACTTGAAACAGTTAGGATAACTGATTTAAGGATCATTTGTTATGTAGGTTCTTACAGAAAAGAATACTCAGCTGTCCCAGGAGCTGGAAGAGTGCAAAGCCCAACTCCAGGCCGCACTGGCCGCAGCAGGGGAGCCCAGAGAGACCCCCTCTGGTAATATATCCGTCAAATGATAAGTATCATATTAGAGTGCGGCTTTATATGCAGATCTGACGATAAAATTGCAGATGACGCTGGAGTGAATCCGGATAAGCAACAGCTCATACGCCAGCTGAAGGCCGGTGAGAGCGTGCTTACAAGGGTGAGGCAGGAGAAGAATGATCTCCAAGATGCCAACACCAAGCTGGGCGTGGAACTAAAAGATGTTCGTGCCCAACTGTCGGACTCTGTTAAGGAGAATCGGCGGCTTCGACGCGGCATATATAGTAAGTGCTTAAACGAACTTTGAAAAATAGTTCGGCGAGGAAGCTGGCTGACAGAGTTATGTCTGTAGGTATGCTAACAGGTCGTCCTGCCGAGGAGATGCCTAGCTCAATGGGTGATCTTCTTCTCGAGCTCGCACAGTTGCACGAACGAGTTCGGCAGGTGTTGCAAGGCGTTGCCTAGGCCTTGTGGCCGTCCGTCTCCATACCCGAAGGCCTTGGAGAGCTTGCATAAAAGCTGAAGGGAGCATGGCGGCGTTTCTGATTATGGAAGATATCGGCCTGCCGTCAGGGCGCCAGGGAAGCTTGGGCAATGGTGAAGACACGATACACGAAGGCTGACCCGAACCACATGGCCGAAGTTGGACCTGTGGGGCCTGATGGCAAGGAGATCCCTGTGAATTTAGTGTACGGCCAAGTAGAATTGGCCGCAAAGTATTCCCAACAGGACTGTAGACTAGAAAACCTATTGGAGGGCATTGAAGAGGAATTCAACCAGTCAAATTGACTATGTAATTTTAAAGTGACATATATGATGTCTTCTAGCCGGATTGTAGATCGTTTGTCGTGGCGGACCTTTTCGCTTCAACCTCGGGACCCGATAGTCCGGAGTGTATCCGAATACCCTCTCGGTTATAAGAACCGGGGCATGCGTGGAGACCAGGTGTAGGGGTCATTAGTGCTTTATCAGACAAGTGCCCAACTAGTTATGTTATATTACATGGGTAGTAAGAAACATCTTCCAGAGAGAATAGTTTCGTTAAGGGTTCCTTTCCCTGGGTAGGCATGCCCTAAAGTGCATGTCCGGACTGCGACAAGAAGCACAGTGAAAACTTCTGGGGGCAGATATGGATAATAAATAAAAGTCATCTTTTGTTCACCGACCGAATATTCTCTTAAGAATGCTAGCTTTCGGCTTCACCCAGTCTGAGGTACACGTCCGGCTGACCCGGCGGTAACAATCGCAGAGGTGCTGCCCTTATGCCCTAGCCGAATTAACAAGAACGTGGGGCATAAATACAAGAGGCAGGCAACCCAGCTTGGCCAAAACTTAAGTCATATCGATGGATATAATGGTGAAAAAAGGTACATGCGGAAGTATAACACATGTGTTGGGGGTGGGGCCCAGGTAAATAATTTAAGCTTCTGTGAGAGAAGCCCCCAGGTATGAAGAGTGCGGCTAGCGCATCTATGATGTATGAGTGAGGCACAAGGTGATCCTTGAAGGCCTAGGGAAATAAAAAGAAAGAAAGGGAAACAAGACAGATGATGCATATGCAGAAACCGGACGAAGGGAGGGGACTAACATAAAGTCCGGAGCTAGGCGTAGAATCTTCGGAGCCTGGCTGCGTTCCATGGATTCGGCTCGAGTCGACTGGTCGATGCATCCCGCAGTCGGTACGCTCCACCGGTCAGAACTTTGTCGATAATGAAGGGACCTTCCCATTTGGGCTCGAGCTTGTTCTTTTTCTTATCCGGCAGCCGTAGAACTAGTTCGCCAACGTTATAAGTTTTGGCCAGTACTTCTCTAATTTGGTATCTGTGAGCCTGCTGCTTGTAAAATGCGGAACGGGCTTTGGCTACGTCGCGCTCTTTCTCCAATGTGTCCAGACCGTCCTGCTGATCGAGCCCGTCCTCTCTTTCTTCGTACATGCGCACTCAAGGTGAGTCATGAATTGTGTCACAGGGCAGGACTGCCTCTGCGCCGTACACCATAAAAAATGGTGTATATCCGGTACTACGATTCGGCGTGGTCCGCAGTCCCTAGAGTACGGAGTCGAGCTCCTCTACCCAGTGCATATCAGACTCCGTTAAGGAGCGCACTAATCGAGGTTTAATGCTGCTCATTATAAGACCATTTGCTCGTTCGACTTGACCGTTGGTTTGTGGGTGATAGACTGAAGCGTAATCGAGCTTGATGCCCATTTTGCTGCACCAGAGTTTTGCCTCGTCGGTCATGATGTTTGTGCCGTTATCAGTGATGATGCTGTGGGGGACGCCGTAACGGTGTACAACCCTGGATATGAAATCTATCACCGGTCTGGATTCTGCTGTTTTTACCAGTTTAGCCTCTGTCCATTTGGTGAATTTATCCACCATGACCAATAAGTATTTTTCTTGTGGGTTCCCCCTTTAAGCGGTCCGACCATGTCAAGCCCCCAGACCGCGAAGGGCCATGTAATGGGGGTCGTTTGGAGGGCGGTGGGTGGCATGTGGCTTTGATTTGCAAAGAGCTGGCAACCGGTGCAACGTTGGACCAAGTCCTGTGCATCGGCCCGGGCCGTTGGCCAATAAAATCTTGTGCGGAAGGCCTTGCTTACAAGAGCCCGGGCTACGGCGTGATGGCCGCCGAGTTCGGTGTGAATTTCTGCCAAAAGATTCCACCCTTCCTCTTCGGAGATGCACCTTTGGAGGACTCCGGAAGCGCTTTTTTTGTACAATTCTCCCTCGTGGACCCTGTAGGCTTTGGATCGCCGCACTATGCAGCGTGCCTCATTTTGGTCCCATGGAAGTTCCTGTCTAATTAGGTAGGCCAGGAATGGTTCTGTCCACGGGGCAATAATGGCCATTATTTCGTGGGCTGATTGTGTTATTTCGGTGGAGGAGCCTCCGATTGTGTCCGAGAGTTCGGTATCGGGTATTTTGGCCGGGTCCGGACTGTTGTTACCGGTGTCCCCTTCCCATGCTACGGATGGCTTGAAAAGCCTTTCCAGAAAAACGTTGGGAGGGACCGCATCGCGTTTTGCGCCAATGGGGGCGAGGATATCCGCCGCCTGATTGTTTTCCCGAGCCACATGGTGAAATTCAAGCCCCTCGAACCGAGTTGACATTTTTAGGACGGCATTGCAATAAGCGGCCATTTGTGGATCTTTGGCATCAAAGTCTCCATTTATTTGGGATATCGTGAGGTTTGAATCCCCGCGCACCTCTAGGCGTTGAATGCCCATGGATACTGCCATCCGGAGACCATGTAGAAGGGCCTCATATTCGGCTGCATTGTTGGAGTCCGTAGACATTATCTGCAGTACGTATTGAACGGTGTCTCCTGTTGGGGATGTCAAAACGACGCCAGCCCCCAGACCAGCCAACATTTTGGAGCCGTCGAAGTGCATGATCCAGTTTGAATATGTGCCGTACTCTTTAAGGAGTTCGGCTTCCGTCCATTCAGCGACGAAGTCAGCCAAAACTTGCGATTTAATAGCTCGCCGTGGCTTGTAAGTTATATCGAACGGGAGGAGCTCAATGTCCCATTTGGCAATCCGGCCCCTCGCGTCGCGGTTGTTTATAATATCGTTAAGTGGTACTTCCGAGGCTACCGTTATCGAACACTCGTGAAAGTAGTGTCGCAGCTTCCGGGATGCCATGAATACCGCATACGCTATCTTTTGATAATCCGTGTACCGTGATTTGCATGGAGTAAGGATAGTGGACACGTAGTAAACCGGCTTTTGAAGGGGAAATTTGTGTCCATCCACTTCCCGCTCGACAACAAGTACTGCGCTTACTACTTGATGAGTTGCCACAATGTATAATAGCATTGGTTCACCAATGTTTGGCGCGGCCAGGACTGGGTTTGTTGCCAATATGGCCTTTATTTCGTTGAGTCTGGCCGTGGCGGCGTCCGTCCACTCAAAGTATTCGGTGCGCCGGAGGAGGCGATAAAGGGGTAATGCCTTTTCTCCCAAGCGGGAGATAAAGCGGCTCGGAGCCGCCAAGCATCCAGTTAATTTTTGTATTTTTTTGAGGTCTGTTGGGGTAGCCAACTGTGACAACGCTCGAATTTTGGCCGGATTAGCTTCAATACCTCTACTGGAGACAATGAATCCTAGGAGCTTTCCTGCTGGTACGCCAAAAACGCATTTTTCGGGATTGAGCTTGATGTCATATGTTCGGAGGTTGTCGAATGTGAGCCTCAAGTCGTCTACTAGAGTTTCCACATGCTTGGTTTTAACGACCACGTCATCCATGTATGCCTCCACTGTTTTGCCGATCTGGTTTGCCAGGCATGTCTGAATCATGCGCTGATATGTTGCACCGGCGTTTTTTAGCCCGAAGGGCATTGTGTTGAAGCAGAATGGGCCGTATGGTGTGATGAATGCCGTTGCGGCTTGGTCTGGCTCTGCCATTTTGATTTGATGGTAGCCGGAGTATGCGTCGAGGAAACACAATGAATCGTGTCCTGCGGTAGCATCGATGATTTGATCGATGCGGGGGAGGGGGAAGGGATCCTTTGGGCAGGCCTTGTTAAGGTCCTTAAAATCGACGCACAAGCGCCAGGATTTGTCCTTCTTTGGTACCATCACGAGGTTTGCTAGCTAGTCCGGATGTTTTATGTCTCTGATGAATCCGGCCTCCAATAGCTTGGCTAGTTCCTCTCCCATGGCTTGTCTTTTAGGCTCGGAGAAACGTCGAAGAGCCTGCTTGACTGGCTTGAATCCTTTTAGGATATTCAGGCTGTGTTCACCCAGCCTGCGTGGGATTCCTGGCATGTCGGGAGGGTGCCAGGCAAAAATGTCCCAGTTCTCGCGTAGGAACTCTCGCAGTGCGGCGTCGACATCAGGGTTTTATTGTGCCCCGATGGAAGCTGTTTTTGTAGGGTCCGTTGGATGGACTTGGAATTTGACTATTTTGTCTGCCGACTTAAAGGAGGTGGACTTGAATCTTTTATCGAGTATCACGTCGTCCCTGTTCACCGTGGAGCGCAGCACAGTTAGTTCTTTAGCCGCTAGGGCTTCGGATAGTGCCTCAAGAGCCAGTGCAGCTGTCTTATTTTCGGCGCGGAGTGCTATGTCCAGATCACTAACAAGAGTGATGATTCCATTGGGCCCGGACATTTTGAGCTTCATGTACCCGTAATGGGGTATGGCTTGGAAGATTGTAAACGCCTCCCGCCCTAATAGAGCGTGGTATCCGCTGCTGAACGGGGCCACTTGGAATGTAATTTCTTCGGACCTGTAATTATCCGGCGTGCCAAATACCACGTCTAGTGTGATTTTTCCAGCGCAGCGTGCTTCCCGACTGGGGATGATTCCTCTAAAGGTTGTGCTGCTTTGCTTAATGCGGCTCCAGTCTATTTCCATCTTTTGAAGAGTTTCCTCATAGATGAGGTTTAATCCGCTGCCGCCGTCCATGAGTACCTTGGTGAGTCGAAAGCCGTCCACAATTGGACTGAGGACCAGTGTGGATGGTACTCGGGCTGTTCGGAATTTAGGTTCGTCACTGGCATTGAAGGTAATAGCCATGTCATTCCAAGGATTTGTTTCTGCTATGTGGCAGATTTCGGACGTGTTGCGGAGTGTTCGCTTCCGTCTATTATTTGATGCGAAGGTCTCAAAGACCGTTAAGACCGTATTGTTGTCCTCGGGGTGGTGCTCTGTGGTTTTTGGGAGGAGTAGATCCTCACCACTTTTGGCCACCTGCCGGAGTATCCAGCATGCTCTAAGGCTGTGCGTTGGTATCGCATCCGCTGTACTATGAATTTTGCAGGGTCCGTTGAGCCATCCCTCCAGTACGGTTCCTTGCCCCGTAGAGGGCTTTTGCTTTTTGGTAGTTAACCCAGGTGTATTGTGATAATGCACCCTTTTATTTCGGACTGGGTTTGTATTCAGGGCCGGATTATCCCAAAATTTTATTTCAGTTTTCCAGGCACTTTCCATCGCACAGTACTTTCGTACTATGGACACCAAGTCGGCAAAGCGTGTAATTTCACGACGACTTATGGCGTTGAGGATTCCCTTGTTCGTGCAATTATTGCAGAAGAATGAAATTGCGTCTTCCTTGCGGCAGTCCTTTATCCTGTTCTTGACCAGGACGAATCTGGCCCAGTAATGGTGTACTGTTTCTTCGGGCTCTTGCCTAATTTGGGATAGATCGCATATGTTTGGGTGGGTGGGTGGAATTTAATACGAATCCTCACCCAATCTGAGGCTCAGTGGCCAAGGAGTTTCCGAACTCTAAAGTTTGGATTTTTGGATGTTTTCCGATAAATCTAGCCCGCTGCCTGATTCTGGGTTCAGGCTTTGAGTGACATCCTCCCCTCCGCGGGTATCCGGCTTGGAGGGATCGGGAATCCGGACGTAGCTAGTCCTTAAGATGGATGAAGGGTTGCCGCATTGTTCTTCCACCACTACAATGTGATGGGTGACCTAGGAGAGTTAATTTCTCTCAGATCGGGTTTAGGCCCAACCTGATCGTAGTCTGTAGCGACTCCTAGGGCGGCGATGCGATCCAAGAGCTTGTTCAGGGAAGAGAGCTCCATTGGATCTAACTGCTCGGCGAGTTCCGAGTTGACGTGAATATTGCTTTTGATGACCCGAGAAGTTATCATCGGCGCAGCGGCCGAACAGGCGGTCATAAGAAAACCACCTAGCCGGAGAGTTTGGCCGATAGCCAGAGCTCCCTCAGCGATAGTGCCGTCTTTAAAGACGGGATGAGACATCCTTCCTGGTGGCGACGGCACAGTGGAACTCTCAATGAAAGCACTAATGTCGGTAGGGGGTCCCGAACTGTGCGTCTAGGCCGGATGGTAACAGGAGGCAAGGGACACGAAGTTTTACCCAGGTTCGGGCCCTCTTGATGGAGGTAAAACCCTACGTCATGCTTGATTAATATTGAATATATGTGTAATACAAGAGTAGATCTACCACGAGATCAGAGAGGCTAAACCCTAGAAGCTAGCCTATGGTATGATAGTATGTTGTGATTGTTGTCCCATGGACTAAAACCCTTCGGTTTATATAGGCACCGGAGAGGGTTAGGGTTACACAAGGTCGGTTACAAAGGAGGAGATATCCACATACGTATTGCCTAGCTTGCCTTCCACGCCAAGTAGAGTCCCATCCGGACACGAGACGAAGTCTTCAATCTTGTATCTTCATAGTCTAACAGTCCGGCCAATGGAGATAGTCCGGCTGTCTGGAGACCCCCTAATCCAGGACTCCCTCAACGTTCCTAGCCAAATCATCAATCTTAAGCAATTTTTCTTCAATCATAGCATTAAAATTCTTTTGCGAAGTAATAAATTCTTTAATATTAGATTCAAAATCAGAGGGCATCTTATTATAATTTCCATAAGAATTGTTGTAGGAATTACCATAATTATTAGAGGGATTACTAGGATAAGGCCTATGTCGGTGTCAAAACCGGCGGATCTCGGGTAGGGGGTCCCGAACTGTGCATCTAGGCCGGATGGTAACCGGAGGCAGGGGACATGATGTTTTACCCAGGTTCGAGCCCTCTTGATGGAGGTAAAACCCTACATCCTGCTTGATTAATATTGATGATATGGGTAGTACAAGAGAAGATCTACCACGAGATCAGAGAGGCTAAACCCTAGAAGCTAGCCTATGGTATGATTGTTGTTCGTCCTACGGACTAAAACTCTCCGGTTTATATAGACACCGGAGAGGGCTAGGGTTACACAGAGTCGGTTACAATGGTAGGAGATCTACATATCCGTATCGCCAAGTTTGCCTTCCACGCCAAGGAAAGTCCCTTCCGGACATGGGACGAAGTCTTCAATCTTGTATCTTCATAGTCCAGGAGTCCGGCCGAAGGTATAGTCCGGCCATCCGGACACCCCCTAATCTAGGACTCCCTTAGTAGCCCCTAAACCAGGCTTCAATGACGACGAGTCCGGCGCATAGATTGTCTTCGGCATTGCAAGGCGGGTTCCTCCTCCAAGTACTTCATAGATGATTTTGAACACAAAGGTAGTGTCGGCTCTGCAAAATAAGTTTCCACATATTGCCATAGAGAGAATTATATTTACACAAATCTAATCTGCTGACGTATTCCGTAGCGTGACATCACACCACGGCCAAGTCTTTATTCGAATCGTTTTATAGTCCCACCTCAGCGCGTTTAGTGAGGCAGTTTCCTTGGCACGTATTGTTAAAGTAGAGATCGTGTCCCCTTATTTCGGGATTCTCATCAATACGTCTTGTTAAGGTATAGTCCGGCCATCCGGACACCCCCTAATCCAGGACTCCCTCAGCCTAGGATTGAAATTTCCTCTATACGCGTTGTTACCAAATTGTTCCTACCAACGAAATTCACATCCATAGATTCATTATTATTCTCAATCAAAGTAGACAAGGGCATATCATTAGGATCACAAGAAACACTCTTATTAGCAAATAATCTCAAAAGTTCATCCATCTTTCCACTCAAAACATTAATTTCTTCTATCGCATGCACCTTTTTATTAGTAGATCTTTTAGTATGCCATTGAGAATAATTAGCCATAATATTATCTAGGAGTTTAGTAGCTTCTCCTAAAGTGATTTCCATAAAAGTGCCTCCCGCGGCCGAATCTAAAAGATTTCTAGAAGCAAAATTCAATCCGGCATAAAAAATTTGTATAATCATCCACAAATTCAAAGCATGAGTAGGGCAATTACGTATCATTAATTTCATTCTCTCCCAAGCTTGTGCAACATGTTCATGATCAAGTTGCTTAAAATTCATAATATCGTTTCTATGAGAGATGATCTTAGCGGGAGGAAAATACTTAGAGATAAAAGCATCTTTGCACTTGTTCCATGTATCTATACTATTTTTAGGCAAAGATGAAAACCAAGCTTTAGCACGATCTCTAAGCGAAAAAGGAAATAGTTTCAATTTAGCAATATCATTATCGACATCTTTCTTCTTTTGCATGTCACACAAATCAACGAAGCTATTAAGATGGGTAGCGGCATCTTCACTAGGAAGGCCGGAAAACGGATCTTTCATGACAAGATTCAGCAAAGCAATATTAATTTCACACGATTCAACATCAGTAAGAGGAGCAATCGGAGTGCTAAGGAAATCATTATTGTTGGTATTGGTGAAGTCACACAATTTAGTATTATCTTGAGCCATCGCGACAAACAAGCAATCCAACACACGAGCAAACAAAAAGCAAATGGGCAAAAAGAGGCAAATAGAGAGGGAGGATAGAGATAGAGGGTGAATAAAACGGCAAGGGTGAAGTGGGGGAGAGGAAAACGAAAGGCAAATGGCAAATAATGTAATGCGGGAGATAGGGATTGTGATGGGTACTTGGTATGTTGACTTTTGCGCAGACTCCCCGGCAACGGCGCCAGAAATTCTTCTTGCTACCTCTTGAGCACTGCATTGGATTTCCCCGAAGAGGAGAGGATGATGCAGCAAAGTAGCGTAAGTATTTCCCTTAGTTTTTTAGAACCAAGGTATCAATCCACTATGAGGCTACGCACGAGTCCCTCGTACCTACACAAAAAATAGCTCAACGCAACCAACGCGCTTAGGAGTTGTCAATCCCTTCACGGTCACATATGAAAGTGAGATCTAATAGAGATGATAAATAATATTTTTGGTATTTTTGGTTAGAGATGCAAAGTAAAAAGTAAAAAGCAAAGTAAAAGCAAAGCAATAATAAAGTGATGGAGATTAATATGATGAGAAGGAGACCCGGGGGCCATAGGTTTCACTAGTGGCTTCTCTCAAGAGCATAAGTATTCTACGGTGGGTGAACAAATTACTGTTGAGCAATTGACGGAATTGAGAATAGTTATGAGAATATCTAGGTATGATCATGTATATAGGCATCACGTCCGAGACAAGTAGACCGACTCCTGCCTGCATCTACTACTATTACTCCACTCATCGACCGCTATCCAGCATGCATCTAGAGTATTAAGTTAAAAATAGAGTAACGCCTTAAGCATGATGACATGATGTAGAGGGATAGTTTCATGCAATATGATAAAAACCCCATCTTGTTATCCTCGATGGCAACAATACAATACGTGCCTTGCTGCCCCTTCTGTCACTGGGAAAGGACACCGCAAGATCGAACCCATAGCTAAGCACTTCTACCATGGAAAGAACAACCAATCTAGTAGGCCAAACCAAACTGATAATTCGAAGAGACTTGCGAAGATAACCAATCATACCACTACAAAAAATACACTTCCGTGATGATAAGTGTTTGTCACAGTAGGTCGCTTTTTTTGTCATGCATGTACATCCATGACAAATTTATGACAGAATCAAGATAGTCATACATGTGCTGTCGTAGAAGTGTTCCATGACATTACCAAAATTATCATCACGGAGTGTCCACTTCCATGACGATAAATCACGCGTCACAGAAGTGCTTTCGTCAAGGGTGACCAACAGGTGGCATCCACCATAACGGAACGCCGTTAAGCTATCGGGTCGGGTTTTGGATCCGATAACCCGTTAACAGCCCCGACCAATGGGGATTTTCCACGTGTAAAATCATCATTGGTGCTAGAGGAAACATGTGTCGGCTCATCGTCGGGATAGATGTCATCCACTCACTGGACAGAAGGCGCCTATGATACGTCGACACGTGCCACGGCCCAACAAGTTTAAATGGGTCGGCCCAACTAAAGGCCCACAAGATTTTGTGGACCATAATGGGCCGGCCCAGCTAAAGGCCCACGAGATTTTGCGGACCATAATGGGCTGGCCCAGCTAAAGGCCCACAAGATTTCGTGGGCCATAATGGGCTGGCCCAGGTAAAGGCCCACAAGATTTTCGTGTGCCATAATAGGCCGGCCCAGGTAAAGGCCAACAAAATTCTTGCGGACCATAATGGGCCGGCCTAGCTAAAGGCCCACGAGTTTCGCCGATATTAATGGGCCGGCCCAGCTGTAGGCCCACAAGATTTTTGAGGACCCTAGTAGGCCGGCCCGTTAACTGGCTGCCATGATTTGGGCCAAATGCCGGCCCATATTTCATCTGGTCTATTAATGGCCTGCCACGCTCCGGGCCTAATAGTGGCCCATATGAGATCCGGCCCGTTAAAAGCCTACCACGTCCTGGGCCAAATTACGGCCCAGATCAGGTCCGGCCCTTTAAGAGGTTTTGGGCCTAATTATGGCCCATATCAGATTCGGCCCGTCAACTGGACACTATGCTTTTGGGCCCACTTGCTAAAGGCCCACTCAGTAATTCGGCCTGATATTAGTTTTGGCATGTTAAGGGCCCGTTTAACATTACGGCCCTGTTAAAAGCCCGTTGAGGGAGTCCTAGATTAGGGGGTGTTCGGATGGCCGGACAATACCTTCGGCCGGACTCCTGGACTATGAAGATACAAGATTGAAGACTTCGTCCCGTGTCCGGAAGGGACTTTCCTTGGCGTGGAAGGCAAGCTTGGCGATACGGATATGTAGATCTCCTACCATTGTAACTGACTCTGTGTAACCCTAGCCCTCTTCGGTGTCTATATAAATCGGAGAGGTTTAGTCCATAGGGAAAACAACAATCATACCATAGGCTAGCTTCTAGGGTTTAGCCTCTCTGATCTCGTGGTAGATCTACTCTTGTACTACCCATATCATCAATATTAATCAAGCAGGACGTAGGGTTTTACCTCCATCAAGAGGGCCCGAACCTGGGCAAAACATCGTGTCCCCTGCCTCCTGTTACCATCCGACCTAGACGCACAGTTCGGGACCCCCCTACCCGAGATCCACTGGTTTTGACACCGACATTGGTGCTTTCATTAAGAGTTCCTTTGTGCCGTCGCCCTCAAGAAGGATGCCTCATCCCGTCTTTAAATACGGCACCATTGCTAAGGGAGCTTTGGCTGTCGGCCAAACTCTCCGGCTAGGCAGTTTCCTTATGACCGCCTGTTCGGTTGCTGCGCCGATGATGAGATCTCGGGTCATCGAATCTTCATGTCAGCTCGGAATTCGCCAAGCTGCTAGATCCAATGGAGCTCTCTTCCCTAAACGAGCTATTGGATCGCATTGCCGCCCCGAGAGTCGCTACGGATTATGACCAGATTGGGCCTAAACCCGATCTGAGAGAGATTAACTCTCCCCAGGTGACCCATCACGTTGTCGTGGTAGAGGGACAGTGCGGCGACCCTTCATCTATCTTAAGGACTAGCTATGTCCGGATTCCCGATCCCTCCTAGCCGGATACCCGCGGAGGGGAGGATATCACTCAAGACCTGAACTTAAAGTCAGGCGACGGACTAGATTCATTGGGCCGCATCCAAGAATCCCAACGTCCGAGTTCAGAAAATCCTTGGCCCCTGGGTCTCAGATTGGGTGAGGTTTCGGATTTGATTCCACGCACCCGTACATAAGCGATCTATCCCAAATTAGGCAAGAGCCTGAAGAAATAGTACATCATTACTGGGCCAGATTCCTCCTGGTTATGAACAGGATAAAGGACTGCCGCGAGGAAGACGCAATTTCATTCTTCTGCAATAATTGCTTGGACAAGGGAATCCTCAACGCCATAAGTCGCCGTGATATTACACACTTTGCTGACTTGGCGTCCATAGTACGAAAGTACTGTGCGATGGAAAGCGCCTGGAAAACCGAAACAAAATTTTGGGACAATCTGGCCTTGAATACAAACCTGGTCCGAAATAAAAGGGTGCATCATCGTCAGACACCCGGGTTCAATACCAAAAAGCAAAAGCCCTCTACAGGGCACGGAACCGTACTGGAAGGATGGCTTGATGGACCCTGTAAAATTCACAGTGCAGAAAGCGCCACACCAACTCACAGCCTTAGAGCATGTTGGATACTCCGGCAGGTGGTAAAAATTGGCAAAGATTTTCTAATTCCAGAAGCCACAGAAAGCCACCCTAGAGAAACCGGTACGGTATTAACAGTCTTCGAGACATTCGCATCAAATAATATGCGAAAAAGAACACTCCGCGGCCTTGCCGAAGTCTACCAAGTAGCAACAATAAACACATGGAGTGAAACGGCAATTACTTTAAACGCCAGTGATGAACCTAAATTCCGAACAGCCCGAGCACCAGCCGCATTGGTCCTCAGTCAAATAGTGGATGGCTTTCGTCTTACCAAGGTACTCATGGATGGCGGCAGCGGATTGAACCTCATTTATGAGGAAACCCTTCAAAAAATGGAAATAGACTGGAACCGCATTGAGCGAAGCAGCACAACCTTTAGAGGAATAATCCCCAGTCGGGAAGCACGCTGTACAGGAAAAATCGCACCAGATGTGGTGTTCGGCACGCCAGATAATTACAGGTCCGAAGAGGTCATGTTCCAGGTGGCCCCGTTCAGTAGCGGATATCATGCTCTGCTAGGGCGGGAAGTGTTTACAGTCTTCCAAGCAATACGCCATTACGGGTACATGAAGCTCAAGATGCCCGGGCCTAACGGAATCATCACTCTCGTTAGTGATCCGGACATAGCACTGCGCGCCGAAAACAAGACAACCGCACTGGCCCTCGAGGCGCTATCCGAAGCCCTAGCGGCTGAGGAACTGACTGTGCTGCGCTCCACGGTGAATAGGGATGATGTGATACTCGATAAAAGATCCAAGTCCACCTCCTTTAAACCGGCGGACGAAATAGTCAAATTCCAGGTCCATCCAACGGACCCCAATAAAACAGCTTCCATCGGGGCACAGTTAAACCCTGATGTAGATGCCGCACTGCAAGAGTTCCTACGAGAGAACTATATGACGGGTGTCGGTGTCAAAACCGGTGGATCTCCGATATGGGGTCCCGAACTGTGCGTCTAGGTCGGATGGTAACATGAGGCAGGGGACACGATGTTTTACCCAGGTTCGGGCCCTCTGGATGGAGGTAAAACCCTACGTCCTGCTTGATTAATATTGATCATATGGGTAGTACAAGAGTAGATCTACCACGAGATTAGAGAGGCTAAACCCTAGAAGCTAGCCTATGGTATGATTGTTGTTTTCCCTACGGACTAAACCTCTCCGATTTATATAGACACCGGAGAGGGCTAGGGTTACACAGAGTCGGTTACAATGGTAGGAGATCTACATATCCGTATCGCCAAGCTTGCCTTCCACGCCAAGGAAAGTCCCTTCCAGACATGGGACGAAGTCTTCAATCTTGTATCTTCATAGTCCAGGAGTCCGGCCGAAGGTATAATCCGGCCATCCGGACACCCCCTAATCCAGGACTCCCTTAGTAGCCCCTAAACCAGGCTTCAATGACGAGGAGTCCGGCGCGTAGATTGTCTTCGGCATTGCAAGGCGGGTTCCTCCTCCAAGTACTTCATAGAAGATTTTGAACACAAAGGTAGTCTCCGGCTCTGCAGAATAAGTTTCCACATATTGCCCTAGAGAGAATTATATTTAGACAAATCTAATCTGCTG
The DNA here is from genome assembly GCF_003073215.2 of Triticum urartu. Lineage (NCBI taxonomy): Eukaryota > Viridiplantae > Streptophyta > Magnoliopsida > Poales > Poaceae > Triticum > Triticum urartu. The sequence goes on along the minus strand of NC_053023.1, from coordinate 72,505,206 downwards.
ACGTATTCCGTAGCGTGACATCACGCCACGGACAAATCTTTATTCGAATCGTTTTATCGTCCCACCTCAGCGCGTTTAGCGAGGCAGTTTCCTTGGCACGTCTTGTTAAAGCAGAGATCGTGTCCCCTTATTTCGGAATTCTCATCAATACAGGTGTGGGTAACCCAACCGCGCCATTGACTATGGTGCTTGGGAGATAAGCGAGTTTTACCAGGCTGGTGGGGGCGCATAGTCGCGTCCGCCCATATAAGGGGATAAGGATCCACCTTTTCATCCACGCCTTCTTCCTCCTTTGCCTATCCATTTCCGCGCACTCGAGCTCTAGCGCCCAAGTCCGCACACCCCATGTCGGTGTACTAGAGTAGGGGTACCCTAGTATCCCGAACTTGTGCACGGGCAGTCGCAGCGTCCCGCGGCAAGGCTTGCCGGGTGACCGCCAAGGTCCTCCGTGGTTCCTTTGGAGCCACTCAAGGACAAAGTATCCAAACCAAGGCATCTCAAGACCCCGGCAAGAGGAGCTTGCCGGGAAGGCCAACCAAGGCATCTCAAGGAACTTGCCGCGACGCGCCACGCGTCCCGGCAAGGCCCGGTGAGAGACAAGCTCCCGGACGCGACAAGACAACGACCGTGGCAAGGCGCTTGCCGTGGCAAGCCACCACTCTGTGCCCGCGCTCCAGCACATCCACCAACGTGTCGCTCTGGGACCCTTCTAGGCGTACGTGGCGGGAGGCTGTGCAGCCAGCGGCGCGCGGTGGCAAGCGGCGCTGACAAGATTGCCGTCGTGGCGAGCGGTGGCGTCCCTGACGGTCCCTTTTGCACTATTTAGGCGAAGCAGACGGGCATTTAATGCCCTTGTCCCCTGCCGTCAGGGTTAGGTATGATACACTGTAGCAGGTAGCTATACCTACCGCAACACCTTTCCATTTTTACCCTTTGTCTCCGTTGCCACCTGTCGGTGACCCCTTGAGCATATAAAAGGAGGCCCGTGCGCAACGTAGAAGGGAGAGGAAGAGAACATTCACGCTCGGTCTCGTTAGCGGCTGGAGTGTACTGTAGCACTCCGCGCTCCCGAGCAAGAACTCAATACAATCCACAAAGCAGGAGTAGGGTTTTACGCATCCGTGCGGCCCGAACCTGGGTAAACTGCTCGTGTGCTTCGCCTCGATCCGCTCTTCGTGCGACCCTCGCCCCTGCCGAACCGAAAGGGACTCGGTCCGCCAGTCCCATAGGTGTTCGTGGATTAGTCCCCCGACACGCCACCTCAACCTTCTCCAGCCATGTCCGAAGCGAGAGGCAAGTGGATGGTCTCCTCCGTCACGGAGGGACACATCAAAAAACTGAGGAAGGCCGGATACTTGTCTAACGACATTGCCCACCGGCTTCCCGAAGAGGGGCAGCTCATCCCCACCCCTAGGCCCCATGAGAGGGTGGTGTTCCTCCCCCATTTCCTCCGCGGACTGGGCTTCCCTCTCCACCCATTTGTCCGGGGGCTCATGTTCTACTATGGCCTGGATTTCCATGATCTGGCCCCGAACTTTGTCCTTAATATCTCGGCGTTTATCATCGTGTGCGAGGCTTTCTTCTGCATCCGCCCCCATTTCGGCCTATGGCTCAAGACTTGCAATGTCAAGCCGAAGGTGGTGCGCGGCACTCAGGCAGAGTGCGGAGGCGCCATGGTGGGCAAGATGCCCAAAGTCCTATGGCCCGAGGACTCCTTCGTGGAGTCCCTAAAGGGATGGCAATCGGGGTGGTTTTACATCACCGAGCCGCGTGACCCTGAATGGGTCGCAGCCCCCGAGTTCCGATCCGGACCCCCTACGCGGCTCACCTCCTGGAAAGAGATGGGCCTGTCGTGGGGTAAAGAAGGAGAGCTGACCGGACTCCAAACATGCGTCCAAACCCTGGTGGACAAGAAGCTCAAACTTGTCAATGTAGTCCAGGTTATGCTCATCCGTCGGATCCTCCCGTGTCAACAACGGGCTTTCAATCTGTGGGAGTTCGACCCGGCGCAGCACCGAACTCTAAGCAGGCTCTTGGACACAATGTACGAAGATGCCTGGAAGGTGCTTTTCATGGGTGCCGAGGCCCCCGCATCCGCTACCGAGGATCACGGATTCAGCATGCAGCATCACGCTCGTGCGGTAAGCTATTTTCACCTTTTACAGGGTATTAATTTTTCATAGTTTGACTCCATGTGGGATCTAAGTTCCCTTACCTTTGACAGGATTGGCAGGAGACGTCCGGACAGATCAACTGTGCGGCTCCTTTACCGAAGGCCCAGTGGACGCTCGCTTGGCGAAGCTACTGGTTCCGGCACCCTATGTGGTGCCGGAGAAGAAGGCCAAGAAGAAGGCCACGGGGACTCGGAAGAGTGCCCGGTGCCTGGGGGTGTCAGATTCATCATCCAATGACTCCAAGACACACTCCTCCCGTGAAGACGGGGAGGAGGAAGAAGAGACCTCTCCCCCTCCAGCGGGGGGAGAGAAGAAAAGGAAGGCCGCCCCAACTGGGGAGGCCGAAGGGTCCAAGAAGGGGAAACCCTTCCTCCGGACAGCTCCGCCAATGCCGACGACGGCAAAGAGGAGTGGCCGCACAAGGCCAAGCCCCTGGCGAGATCGTAAGTGTCCGGATACCAGAGTGATTCATAGTATTCTTCCATTGCACAGCTTCTCCTTATGTCAAACATGTTTATGTAGTCCACCCAAAGACCGGCTCGACGTGTCGTCGAGCGGTTCCCTGGATTCGTCGGATGTGAATTCGCTTCCGACGGCTCCCTCCCCCCATCCTACGGACGACGCCGAGGTGCTGTCCCAACAGGTTCCAAGCCAGGAGGAGGTGGTCCTGGAGGCGCCGCAAGGCGACCTCCCGGACTCCAGGCGCGAAGGGGATAAAACTCCCAAGGGCTCCGAGTCCGGCCTTGAGCCGGATGCCGCGCCGGAACCTTCAATGGTTCCGGACTCCAGTAGGCGGCCTCCTTCCAAGAGGAGTGAGCCTACCGAGCCGGTGACCCCCGTCCAACCGGAGGCACTGGACAATTTGCTGGAGACGCTTAACGGCGCCTCCATCGACGAGGAGCACTGCACTATTATGAGTGCAGTGATCCAGAAGGTTCAGTCCGCCAAGAGCGGACTGACTGAAGCCTGTGCCAGCCTTTTAACAGGCTTTGAGGTAGGTAAAGAATATGTAAAAATATTACCGCATAGACAGTAGCCCCTGATGCTCTGTTCGGCGTTCGGAAAGAAAAGCCGAATAGAGGATCTAATAACATTCGTAGGAGTCTAACATAATCAAGTCAATATGCATATGCAGGCTTCACTGCTGGCCTCCGCCGCACTGACTGCGGAGGTGGATACGCTGAAGCAAAACCTCGCGTGGTCTGAGAACGAGCTCAGCCATGCCAAGAGGCAACTCGAGGAGAAGGAAGGTAAGTAATACCTTGCGCAATTATATAGAGAAGATGTGGTTGCAAAAAATGACAGGACCAGCGTGCTTATTATAGGGGCCACGACCGAGGTGGCAACCCTTAAGCAAGCGATGTCCGAGGCCGAAAACAGGGCGGCCGCAGAGCGCACGGAGAGAGAGAAGCAGGAGGCGCGGGTGGAGGAGGTGCAGAAAGAGCTCCGGGCTCTCGTGAAAAAACACGAGAGTTTGGAGCTTGACTCAAAGACGCAAGCGTCCGAGCTTGCGGCAGCCCTCAAAAGTGCGAAGTCTGCAAAGGCCGAAGCCCAGAAAGCCCTCAAAGAAATTGACGCGATGAAGAAGATAGCGGCGGGTAAGGCATTCATTATGCAAAGCAAGCACGTGAAAGTGAATTACTTATTACTTACCCGAGTCCGGAGCTCTCCAGGAGCGTTCGCGGATTTCCCCGCAGTGCGTCGGATGCCGCCACCTACTACCGAGCCGAAGAGGGGAGCTCGACGGAGAAGGTGTTCTGGTCTCAGTATGCTAAGGCCAGACACCTGGTGCCTTTGAGCGACCAGCTGAAGTAAATGGTCGAGATCCACAAGGTTGCCAAACAGGCCATAAAGGGCCTCATAGTTCGGCTGTGGCCTGGAGAGGCTTTGCCTGGGAGCCACTTCGGGCTGGTGAACGGCTAGTGGATGCCTGTCCACGGCTTGAATTAATCAAGCGCTCTGTCTGCATCGAAGGTGCCGTAGGGCGCTTGCCCGTGCTAAAGTGCACAGGGGCAAGATGGATGAGGAGAAGCTGGTGAAGGACGGGCCGCCGCCAGGCAAGGGGCATCGTGTCCCGGAAGCGTATTATGAGGGCGTCCTGAAGGGTGCCCGCCTTATAGCGGGTGAATGCCCCAAAGATGTAATTTTTGAGTAAACTCGCATTTGTGATCATGTACGCTGAAAACTTGTTCATATGTGCTAAGCAACGCTTTTGAATTTAAAATATTACCTTCTGTGCGGCCGTTTATCAAATTTGAGAGATGGCGAGTCGTCGGGTTCTGCCCCCATGGCACGAGTGCTGGGGTGTTCGGGATAAACATGAGCGCTCTTTTTCCCATTCTTGGGTCCTTCGAGGGAGGCGCTCAACACAACGAACAAGGCAATCGGACTATAATGCTTGAACACTCTCACTTAGCCATATAATTCTATAATTTTAAATTTCGTCGAAGCCCCTAGTGTTCGGAAGACCGAGTTCGGGGCGCTATCCACACCTAGGCCGGACAAAGCCGACTCCTCGCTCTAAGCGGCATAAGTCTTTAGGGACTCGAAAACCTCTCGAACAGCGACCAGCTCTCACCTCATCATGACGGTCAGGTTTAGCTTTCTCTACTAAGGTGCTTAGCCCAGCTCAACTGGGGCACAATCGCAGTAGTTCTCCTAGTGCTACCTTAGCCGATATAATGGAACGTAAGGTACCAAAACATAGGAACCGGGTAAACCCAACATGTGACCCAAGACATGATTCGGAGCCGATGCATATAATGCTATAAGTTCGGGGTGCCGCACTTGTGAAAGTGTTCGGACTTCTCATGCCGTATTGTGGGGTACTTGAGCCCCTGGTGTATTGGCTGTACCAAAGTGTACGGGTGCAACATGTCATTAATGAACATATATTCGTAAAAAAGGTAATGCAATAATAGACGGAAGCTATGCATTGTTTATTTAAAAAAGCTGCAATCAAAGCAGAACGATACAAATAGTGCGATAAGCAAAAGATGGGACTATCAAATATGTCCTTTCCAGGGGCGAGCTGCGGAATGTTATGCGAAACAGGTATACTGCTCGTTATAGAGACCACCTTAGAGTTCCGTAGTGCGGTGTAGCTTTCTGCTTCCCTGGTTGTATCGTTCCAGGTGGCCCCATTCAGTAGCGGATATCATGCTCTGCTAGGGCGGGAAGCGTTTACAGTCTTCCAAGCAATACCCCATTACGGGTACATAAAGCTCAAGATGCCTGGGCCTAACGGAATCATCACTCTCATTAGTGATCCGGACATAGCACTGCGCGCCGAAAACAAGACAACCGCACTGGCCCTCGAGGCGCTATCCGAAGCCCTAGCGGCTGAGGAACTGACTGTGCTGCGCTCCACGGTGAATAGGGACGATGTGATACTCGATAAAAGATCCAAGTCCACCTCCTTTAAACCGGCGGATGAAATAGTCAAATTCCATGTCCATCCAACGGACCCCAATAAAATAGCTTCCATCGGGGCAAAGTTAAACCCTGATGTAGACGCCGCACTGCGAGAGTTCCTACGAGAGAACTGGGACATTTTCTCCTGGCACCCTTCAGACATGCCAGGAATCCCACGCAGGTTGGCCGAACACAGCTTAAATATCCTAAAAGGATTCAAGCCAGTCAAACAGGCTCTTCGGCGTTTTTGCGAACCTAAGAGACAGGCCATGGGAGAGGAACTAGCCAAGCTATTGGAGGCCAGATTCATCAAAGATATCAAACATCCGGACTGGCTAGCAAACCTGGTGATAGTACCAAAGAAGGACAAATCCTGGCGCCTGTGCGTTGATTTCAAAGACCTTAACAAGGCTTGCCCAAAGGATCCCTTCCCTCTTCCCCGCATCAATCAAATTATCGATGCTACCGCAGGACATGATTCGTTGTGTTTCCTCGACGCATACTCCGGCTACCATCAAATAAAGATGGCAGAGTCAGACCAAGCCGCAACAGCATTCATCACACCATACGGCCCATTCTGCTTCAACACAATGCCCTTCGGGCTCAAAAACGCCGGCGCAACATATCAGCGCATGATTCAGACATGTCTGGCAAACCAGATCAGCAAAACAGTGGAGGCATACGTAGATGATGTGGTCGTTAAAACAAGACATGTCGAATCTCTAGTAGACGACTTGAGGCTAACATTCGATAACCTCCGAACATACGACATCAAGCTCAACCCGGAAAAATGCGTTTTCGGCGTTCCAGCCGGAAAGCTCTTGGGCTTCATTGTATCCGGTAGAGGAATTGAAGCAAATCCAGCCAAAATCCGAGCTCTATCACAATTGGATATCTCGAAGGACCTCAAACGAATACAAAAATTAACCGGATGCGTGGCGGCTCTAAGCCGCTTTATCTCCCGTTTAGGAGAAAAGGCCCTACCCCTTTACAGCCTCCTTCGGCGCACCGAACACTTCGAGTGGACGGATGCAGCCACGGCCGGACTCGACGAAATAAAAGCCATCTTGGCAACAAACCCAGTCCTGGCCGCGCCAAACATTGGCGAACCAATGCTATTATACATTGCAGCAACCATCAGGTCGTAAGCGCAGTGCTCGTCGTCGAACGAGAAACGGACGGACACAAATTCCCCGAGCTAAAGGCCCACGAGATTTTGCGGACCATAATGGGCTGGCCCAGCTAAAGGCCCACAAGATTTCATGGGCCATAATGGGCTGGCCCAGGTAAAGGCCCACAAGATTTTCGTGTGCCATAATAGGTCGGCCCAGGTAAAGGCCCAGAAAATTCTTGTGGATCATAATGGGCCGGCCTAGCTAAAGGCCCACGAGATTTCGCCGACATTAGTGGGCCAGCCCAGCTGTAGGCCCACAAGATTTTTGAGGACCCTAGTAGACCGGCCCGTTAACTGGCTGCCATGTTTTGGGCCAAATGCCGGCCCATATTTCATCCGGTCTATTAATGGCCTGCCATGCTCCGGGCCTAATAGTGGCCCATATGAGATCTGGCCCGTTAAAAGCCCTACCATGTTCTGGGCCAAATTACGACCCAGATCAGGTCTGGCCCTTTAAGAGGTTTTGGGCCTAATTATGGCCCATATCAGATTCGGCCCGTCAACTGGACACTATGCTTTTGGGCCCACTTGCTAAAGGTCCACTTAGTAATTCAATATGATATTAGTTTTGGCCTACTAAGGGCCCGTTTAACATTTCGGCCCTATATTAATTTCAGCCTGTTAAAAGCCCGTTGAGGGAGTCCTGGATTAGGGGGTGTCCGGATGGCCGGACTATACCTTTGGCCGGACTCCTGGACTATGAAGATACAAGATTAAAGACTTCATCCCGTGTCTGGAAGGGACTTTCCTTGGCATGGAAGGCAAGCTTGGCGATATAGATATGTAGATCTCCTACCATTGTAACCGACTCTATGTAACCCTAGCCCGCTCCGGTGTCTATATAAATCGGAGAGGTTTAGTCCGTAGGGAAAACAACAATCATACCATAGGCTAGCTTCTAGGGTTTAGCCTCTCTGATCTCGTGGTAGATCTACTCTTGTACTACCATATCATCAATATTAATCAAGCAGGGTGTAGGGTTTTACCTCCATCAAGAGGGCCCAAACCTGGGTAAAACATCGTGTCCCCTGCCTCCTGTTACCATCCGACCTAGACGCATAGTTCGGGACCCCCTACCCGAGATCCGCCAGTTTTGACACCGACATTGGTGCTTTCATCGAGAGTTCCTCTATGCCGTCGCCCTCAGGAAGGATGCCTCATCTCGTCTTTATAGACGGCACCGTTGCTAAGGGAGCTTTGGCTGTCGGCCAAACTCTCCGGCTAGGCGGTTTTGTTATGACCGCCTGTTCGGCTGCTGCACTGACGATGACCTCTCGGGTCATCGAAAGCAATCTTCACGTCAGCAATCTTCAGGTTGGCCGAACACAGCTTAAATATCCTAAAAGGATTCAAGCCAGTCAAACAGGCTCTTCGGCGTTTTTCCGAACCTAAGAGACAGGCCATGGGAGAGGAACTAGCCAAGCTATTGGAGGCCGGATTCATCAAAGATATCAAACATCTGGACTGGCTAGCAAACCTGGTGATGGTACCAAAGAAGGACAAATCTTGGCGCCTGTGCGTTGATTTCAAAGACCTTAACAAGGCTTACCCAAAGGATCCCTTCCCTCTCCCCTGCATCGATCAAATTATTGACACTACCGCAGGACACGATTCGTTGTGTTTCCTCGATGCATACTCCGGCTACCATCAAATAAAGATGGCAGAGTCAGACCAAGCCGCAACGGCATTCATCACAGCATACGGCCCATTCTGCATCAACACAATGCCCTTCGGGCTCAAAAACACCGGCGCAACATATCAGAGCATGATTCAGACATGTCTGGCAAACTGGATCGGCAAAACAGTGGAGGCATACGTAGATGATGTGGTCGTTAAAACAAGACATGTCGACTCGCTAGTAGACGACTTGAGGCTAACATTCGATAACCTCCGAACATACGACATCAAGCTCAACCCGGAAAAATGCGTTTTCGGCGTTCCAGCCGGAAAGCTCTTGGGCTTCATTGTATCCGGTTGAGGAATTGAAGCAAATCCAGCCAAAATCCGAGCTCTGTCACAATTGGATATCTCGAAGGACCTCAAACAAATACAAAAATTAACCGGATGTGTGGCGGCTCTAAGCCGCTTTATCTCCCGCTTAGGAGAGAAGGCCCTACCCCTTTACCGCCTCCTTCGGCGCACCGAACACTTCGAGTGGACGGATGCAGCCACGGCCGGACTCGACAAAATAAAAGCCATCTTGGCAACAAACCCAGTCCTGGCCACGCCAAACATTGGCGAATCAATTCTATTATACATTGCAGCAACCCATCAGGTCGTAAGCGCAGTGCTCGTCGTCGAACGAGAAACGGACGGACACAAATTCCCCCAGCTAAAGGCCCACGAGATTTTGTGGACCATAATGGGCTGGCCCAGCTAAAGGCCCGCAAGATTTCGTGGGCCATAATGGGCCGGCCCAGGTAAAGGCCCACAAGATTTTCGTGTGCCATAATAGGCCAGCCCAGGTAAAGGCCCACAAAATTCTTGCGGATCATAATGGGCCAGCCTAGCTAAAGGCCCACGAGATTTTGCCGACATTAATGGGCCGGCCCAGCCCTGCGACATAATTCATGACTCACCTCGAGTGCGCATGTACGAAGAAAGAGAAGCCGAGCTCGATCGGCAGGACAGTTTGGACGCCTTGGAGGAAGAGCGTGACGTGGCAAAAGCCCGTTCCGCATTCTATCAACACCAGGCTCGAAGATACCAAAGCAGAGAAGTACGGGCAAAAAATTACAACGTTGGCGAATGAGTTCTACGCCTGCCGGAGAAGAAAAAGGACAAACTCAAGCCCAAGTGGGAAGGTCCCTTCATAATCGACCAAGTCCTAACTGGTGGAGCGTACCGCCTGCGAGATGCATCGGATAACCGACTCGAGTCGAACCCATGGAACGCAGCCCATCTACGAAGATTCTATGCCTAGCGCCGGACTCTGTGTTCGTCTCCTTCCTCTGTCCATTTTTTATATACTTTCTGTCTTACATTTCTCTCCTTCTCCTCTCTCTCTTATAGCCTTCAAAGGCTCATAAAGTGACGTGCAATCCGCGCTCACTAAACCTGGGGGCTTCTTCAAACAGAAGCTTATTTATACGGGCTTCATGCCCAACACATGTGTCACACTTCCGCATATACCTTTTATTCACCATTATATGCATCGATATGACTTAAGTTTTGGCCAAGCTGGGTTGCCTGGCTCCTATGCTTACCCCTACGTTCCCGGTTGTTTGGCTAGGTGGTGAAGGGAGCACCTCTGTGATTGTTACTGTCGGGTCAGCCGGATGTGTACCTCAGACTGGGTGAAGCCGAAAGCTAGCGTTCTTAAGGGAATATTCGGTCGGTGAACTAAAGATGATCTTTTCTTCCACTTATTTATCTATACGCCCCCAGATGTTTTTCCTGCGTCTCTTTTCGTAGAATGGACATGCACTTTAGGGTATGCCTCCCAGGGAAAGGAACCCCTAACGGAACTATTCTCCCTAGAAGATGTTTCTTACTAACCATGTAATATAACATAACTAGTTGGGCACTTGTCTGTTCAAGCACTAATGACCCCTACGCCTGGTCTCCATGCATACCCCGGTTCTTATATAACCGCGAGGGTATTCGGACACACTCCGGACCGTCAGGTCCCGAGGTTGAAGCGAAAAGGTCGGCGATGACAAACGATCTACAATCCGGCTAGAAGGCATTACACATGTCAATTAAAATTACATAGTCAATCTGACTGATTGTATTCCTCTTCTATTCCATCTAACGGGCTGTCTAGTTTAAAGTCCTGTTGGGAATACTTTGGGGCCAACTCTACTTGGTCGTATACTAAGCTCACAGGGATCTCCTTCCCATCGGGCCCTACGGGTCCGACCTCGGCCATGTGGTTTGGGTCGGCCTTCGTGTACCGCGTCTTCACCATGGCCCAGGCCTCCCTGGCGCCTTGACGGCAGGCCGACATCTTCCACAGTCGGAGGCGCCACCGCGCTCCCTTCAGCTTCTCTACAAGCTCTCCAAGGCCTTCGGGCATGGAGACGGACGGCCACAAGGCCTGGGCGACGCCTCGCATCACCTGTCGAACTCGCTCGTTCAGTTGTGAGAGCTTGGGAAGAAGGTCACCCGTAGAACTAGGCATTTCCTCTGTAGGATGACCTGTCAGCATACCTACAAACATTACTCTGTTAGTCGACTTCCTCGCCGAACTCTTTTTTCAAAGTTCGTTTAAGAACTTACTATATATGCCGCGTCGAAGCCGCTGATTCTTCTTCAGGGAGTCCAACAGCTGGGCACGAACGTCCTTCATGGTGTTGGCATCTTGGAGATCGTTCTTCTCCCGCCTCACCTTTGTCAGCACACTCTCACCAGCCTTTAGCTGGCGTCGGAGTTGTTGCACTTCTGGATTTAATCAGGCGCCATCTGCAATTTCATTTGTCAGATTTGCACCCACGCCGCACTTTGCAAAATACTTATCTTTCGAAGCGTATATTACCAGAGGGGGTCTCCTTGGGCTCCCCTGCCGCGGCTAGTGCGGCCTCAAGTTGGGCTTTGCACTCTTCCAGCTCCTGGGACAACAGGGTATTCTTTTCTGTAAGAACCTGCATAACAGATGATCCTTAAATCAGTTATTCTAACTGTTTCAAGTCTCGGGGGCTACTGGTATACATATATAATTACCAAAATTTTCTTACCCGTATGTCTTTCACATACTGCTCCGTGGCTCTGGCTAGACCATTTTGAGCGGCACGGAGGTACGCGTCTCCTGAATTGAAGGCATCCAATGCCTCTTGGGAGAAACAAGCATCGCGAAGAACTGTCCGGTGACGCCTGTGGTTCATAGCACTCTCCACCTCGGAATTGGTGGCAGACAGCCTGTCCACATCCTCCATCGGAGGAGCGTCCGGTGCGTGCCTCGTGTTTGCCTCCGCTTCCGGACCAGGCTTTGGAGCCTGGCTGGTGGAGGCGCGATTGGCAGCCTCTCCGGATATAGTCCGGCGAGGTCTCTTCGTCCTGAAGAGAGCACGAGTGTTAATATGCCTCGAAGGAGTAACACCTGGGAATAAGGTGGCGTGCTATACTTTTGCGTCGGTGCCTCAGTCCGGACCACACTTCTTTTTAGCTCGCGGGGTCTTGTCGCCCCTCATTGGCTAGTCGTCGCAGGCTCGGCCTCCCGTCTCAAGGACCTCCCCTGCAAAACATGGTTGTCATACGGTAATCGAAAACACACAAGGACAAATCCCTTTCCAAAGTGCTGAGACTCTGGTCTCAGTTACCTGTGAGGCTGGGAGTAGCCTTGGATAATCGGTCGTAATGGCCACCAAGGCGTTGTCCCTGCTCAATTGATGAAACTCTCCATCAATCAGCTCCACAGATAAGTCCGGATCCTCTTGAGAGGCCGGGTCGAGGGACCGTCCCGGATCCTCGGGTTGTGGAGGAGGGCTGTTTATTTCTTTAACAGCCTGACGCAGTTCCTGCGTTGAAGTCGTTAGACTGAAAATTTAACAATGGGAATATAAAACGAATGGGCAAGTAAAAGTGTCCACTTACCCAACTCGGGGGATTGTACATAGAAAATCCACCCCGTGGGTTGACGCGGAGAAATTCCTCCTCTTCTCCCTTGTACAAAGCGGACAAGGTCTTTATTAGAGCGGCAGCCGAATCCGGCCCCTTACGGCCATAATGGGTGGCGTCATCCTCCCTGTTGAAGTCCCACATGGGGCGCCCTCTTTACTGAAGCGGCTGCACCCCTCGCATGATGCATGCGGCCATGACCCCGATCATGGTCAGTCCGGAATGAGCTAACAATCTTATCCGGCCCTTCAGGTAAATAACATCCCTGTCGCTTTCCCTCTGAGGGCTCCGTGGATGCCAACTTAGGCGCTTATTTAGGGGAGCACTTTCGAACTCAGGGAGGCCGATCCGGACAGGATCCGGCAACGGAACGCCCTCTATATAAAACCATTCCGAAGGCCAGTCCTCGGACGCCTTCTTTGGGGTTCCGGATAGATATCCGGTACCGGCGATGCGCCACACTTCGGCTCCGCCCACTTGATATATCGACCCCTCCTTAAAGCGGGGCACAATGCAGAATTGCCTTTTGCACAGCGCGAAATGAGCCTCGCAGCCCAGAAACAGCTCGCAAAGTGCTACGAAGCCCGCGATATGCAATATGGAGGCAGGCGTGAGGTTGTGCAGCTGGAGGCCATAGAACTCCAGAAGCCCCCGGAGAAACGGGTGAATTGGAAATCTGAGCCCTCTTATTAAGTAAGGGGCAAGGCATACCCGCTCTCCTTTGAAGGGATTGGGGGCGCTCTCTGCTTGCTCTCCGCCATTATAGGTGGCAAGTCCGGCTCGAACCGGGACCATATAGGCCGGGGGGAGAAATCCCTTGGTCTGGAGCTTCACTAGCTCGCTGTGCGGGATCGAGCACTTCTTCCAATCACTAGGCTGAGGGCTGGAAGGGCGAGAGGAGGAGCTGCGGCGGCTGGCCATGATAGAATGGACCTTTGTCGGATACGCTCTGATGAATACTCGCGGAAGGGAGAAGGTGTGGTTTGGATCTAAATCCTCGTCCCCTTAAATAGGCGGCTCATTCACGCGGCTAGGGGTGTAAATATAAAAAACACCATGACTTTTCGTATTCGTTTGACAGGTGGAAAATGGCCATTATTGGGCATAGAAGCCAAGGAGCACTACATTTGCAAGAAACCGGACACTATTCAACAGGTACACGGAATTTGGAGGAGAACCCGCCTTGCAATGCCGAAGACAATCTGCGCGCCGGACTCGTCGTCATTGAAGCCTGGTTCAGGGGCTACTGAGGGAGTCCTGGATTAGGAGGTGTCCGGATGGCCGGACTATACCTTCGGCCAAACTCCGGGACTATGAAGATACAAGATTAAAGACTTCGTCCCGTGTCCGGAAGGGACTTTCCTTGGCGTGGATGGAAAGCTTGGCGATACGGATATGTAGATCTCCTACCATTGTAACCGACTCTGTGTAACCCTAGCCCTCTCCGGTGTCTATATAAATCGGAGAGGTTTAGTCCGTAGGGAAAACAACAATCATACCATAGGCTAGCTTCTAGGGTTTAGCCTCTCTGATCTCGTGGTAGATCTACTCTTGTACTACCCATATCACCAATATTAATCAAGCAGGACGTAGGGTTTTACCTCCATCCAGAGGGCCCGAACCTGGGTAAAACATCGTGTCCCCTACCTCATGTTACCATCCGACCTAGACGCACAGTTCGGGACCCCCTATCGGAGATCCACCGGTTTTGACACCGACACCCGTCATATAGTTGGGCCTAACTACGGCCCGGTTTGCATCCGGCCTGCTCGCAGTCGATATCTGATTGGGCCAAACAAGGACCGAGACAATTTTTCAGCATGTTAAAAGCTCGTGATTTGATTCGCACAATCATGGGTCGGGGTTCATTTCAGGCTGCTGTCGGCCAGTGAGCTGATCGGCATGTTTCAGGCCCAACCTACATCATGATTGCATGATGGCCCGATTATGTACCGTAATTTTACGGTTTGGTCGGTTTACTGCGAAGACAGGATATATATACAGTAAAATAACTGTAGCATCGTGAATAAGAAAAAAACCTATACTATACAATAAAGAAATTACGACATATTACATCCACTGGGCATCAAAGTTCGCCACTTTGGTAATAAAGCACAAGCAGACAGCAGATTACATACACTGGGCATCAAAGATCGCCACCAGTGCAAATAAACACGCCGACAAAATAATATACAAAACCGACAGCACTTCAATAGAGTTCAAGAAAGGTTAGCCCTGCTGGGGAGCTGCGGCACAAGCAGCTGAGCAAGATGATGAGACTGCGCTTGTTCAACGATTATATCTTCCTCACTCTGAAAGATAAACAAGCAGACGGATGACAGGTTTTGCACATAAAAGTATCAGTGCTGACAATTCATCACATTTCTTACTGACGAATAAAGTGACACAGTTTAAATTTGCATTAACACAATATGGTATTGTTCAGGTCAAGGCATGACAGGAAATGACATTGTGGAGGAGTTGGCAGCTTCACGACACCACTGGATTACAGATCAAGAACTCATAAGTATCAATGGTTAGTGTGCTGTCAATTTATACCATTTCAAATTGGCAAATAAAGAGATAGTTTAAATAATAGTAGAATGATATGACATTGTTCATAGTTAAGACATTGCAGAATATGACATTGTGACATAGTGGGTAGGTTCACCACACCACTGGATTACGAATGAAGAACAGAAGCATACATGGAGTGCAAAAGAAGATCACTTGCTCTGTATAGTTTAATTTACATGGTATGAAGAAGGAAGTTGGTTGTACAACTGAAAACTTAAATTGAGAAAGGAAAACTTTTGTTTATGAACTACATAATAAACTTTAAACAAGCAATTTGATGCAAACACCAAAAATAAATAGTTGTTGTAGTCATGCCTAACCAAATATCTACAACAAAGTTTGAAGGCTTGAGATGGACAAACTTACATTATTGGAGGAGACAGGCTCTATAAAGGCCTTGTCCATGCTGATGGGGGGGCAATTCAAGAATTTTACCACAGAATCTTCTTCAAAAGCATTGCCTTTATTCTACATTTTGTTAAGAGTAAATATAGATGTGATAATATACGAAAAATGGAGAATATTTAAGATAATATGAAGAGTGATGCTACATAACCAAGTAGCTATAAATGTAAGTGCAGCGATACAGGCAAAAGGTACAACCAAGAGCAATGCACAGCTAAACTTCTTCAGTACCAACCTTATGGTAAGAGTAAATTTAGATCTGATGTGTGGAAAATGGAGGGCAAAGGAAAATAAGCTGCAGAGTGATGGTACATGAACAACTACCTGTCATTATAAGTACACCGATAAAGGACAGCATGTACTTACAAGAACAATGCAGAGCTAAAAAACATTTGCATTGGATATATTCTACACTAATGTAACCATTCATACAGATCAGATAATTTGGAGCGAACAATTGATAAGCAAGCTATCATGCATACTATTGTCACATAATGAACCAGGTATGTATGCAAGTACAGTGATACAGGACAACGGGTACTAACAAGAGCAAAGCAGCGGGCAGCATATTTGTGATATCCTGTCGTTCTTGTCAAACCGGAATTCTTCTTCGAGCAGATTTCCTGCAAAAAAGATCCGTAAGGCACATGCGGAAAAGTAGAAGTTCAAATTGTCATGTGATTTCATAGACAGTACTTCATCCTCGGAACAAGTCCAGTGCATAAAAAGGTTTTTCCATTCAATGTCTTCTAAATTTTGCACAGGAGACTTCATCGGAAATTCGTTTATAGACTTGCCATCAAAGTGTGATTTCCTCAGGTAACATCGATACTGCTGCAATGCTTCCTTGAAAAGCACAAGCAAGCTTTGCTCGTCATGACTATCCAGATTGACCCTCGCCTAGTTACAACAATGTAATGTAAATCATTCATGTGTTCAATCAGTAGAAAACTGGAAATAATAACCATGAATAATAGCACTTACACGTAAGTTGGACAGGAAGATGTGAAAATGGTGTTTGTCTTCACAATAATCTTCCCATGATGGGAATATATGCACGTAGTCCCTAACAACATTGAAAGCATTGTCTTTTAAATTGGGAATAAATGGAATGGGGTTCCAATCTGCAGGAATTGGCCGTCTCTGCAGTTGGGATAGGTCTTTGGCCAGTGGACCGGTTGTACTTTTTACTGGAGTGGGATTTTTCTATGGTACAGCTAGTGCTATGGCAAATGAAATCGGTATACCTATTGCTGGAGTGCAGGTCCTATGTGGTGGGGCTAGTGGTGTGGCCAGTGAAGTATGGGTACAGTCTGCTGGAGTCGGTCCTACGTTTTGTGTCACTGGTTGTACAGCCAATATAAGTGGGGTGTTGTCTGATTTCTCCGGCACCACCACATTTTTCAAGGACTTTGCTGGTGCTCCTTCAGGTTCGGCAATCACCCTCTTCCTTTTTGACGTCTGATGCATAAGAACAGCATTTGAGTGGAAAAACATGGTATGATGACAGATGGAATATGTATTGATAATGGATGGGCATGACATCTCGACATATATGATGAGTAAACTAAGCAGATGGCGGTGCAACAAACTAGAAGAAATGCAAGACAACATATGCAAGATATCTGCAATCAATAAAACATTGCCAAATTAGAACAGGCACCTTGATGGGTGAACAGGACAGGCCATCTGCCTTTGACTCCTCGAGGATAGAATAGTGATTAGGATCATATTCTGAACAAGAATCAACAGGTGGGGAGCGTATGAGTTTCATTGCATCCAGAATGGCACTCAATGCCTTGGTGCCAATTTTGTAAGTCATTGCAGTGTTTAGCTTCAAGAGTGGACTGCTGCTAGTGCGACACAGAGCAGCTACATAGATCATAGTGTAGATATAATGGGAAAACCCTAAGCATCAGAGTAAAAATCAGCAAAGTGGAACTTGCTGGAATATATGTGCTAGTATTGCCGGTACGGCTAGATAGGCTTCGGATACCAGCTCTCTTCAAGTGAAGGTGCGGTACTGTTAATATCAATGTAACTCTCAAAGGCGACACAGCTCCCCGCATTTCCTTGCTATTCTTATAGGATTCAAGTGGGCAAGCCACTACAAATCCTATTCCTATGTTTACAAGATCCTACGAATCAAAGAGGCTCAAAGTGTCCATCACAACCAACCGTATAGACCTCTACACTGCAAATGTCCCTGCTCATCTTCAGTACAAGGAACATACTGTACTACTATCATACTCCCTCCGTTCCAAAATATAAGTCTTGGTAGAGATTTCCACTATGGATCACATACAGATGTATCCAGGTACATTTTAGAGTGTAGATTCACTCATTTTGCTCCATATGTAGTCCATGGTGGAATCTATACAAAGACTTGTATTTAGGAATGGAGAGAGTACATATTAAAGAAGAACAGAAGAGGGACATGGTAAAGAAGAGCAAGCAGATTTTGGATAATAAAATGTTGGTTGCGCAGTGCCCACACATGATGAACCAGAGCGCATTAAGAATGCAACTCCTAGCTGTCTCTCGACCATTTCAGGCGGTTGGATGAAGATCCTATGTCTCCTAACCTTTCTTCTTCCTCGTCTCTGATTCTTCCCATACAGAACACCGCACGAGTCGCCGGCCAGACCACCGGCCCCCACCGCCTGTGTTCCTCCGCCACCCCAAGCCCCACCCCCACCCCAACCCCCACCCACGTCGAGTTTTCTTCGCTCGGCGAGGCCCCACAACCACCCGAGGCCCTTCGATCGCACCGACGAACTCCGGCGAGCTCTGAAAAATCGACTGACCCAATTTTGAAATTTAGTCTACTGTGATTTAACTAGTGTGGAATATAAAAGGGGAAAACCATAAGCATTGCAAGTATGGTGTTGAGCGTGCCATGGCGGATCTGAAGGTGCAAATCGGACAAAGGCAACTTCGCAACCAAGACAAGAAATCAGAGTAAAGCAGTGGCGATCTATTTTCTTGCTGCGATAAATAAGTTGAGCAGATACGAAAGAGTACCGCCTCTGGTGCGGCGCCGTGTACGCATCTGCTGAGAATTTGACGGTTCTGTAGTAGCGATGGCTATCGGCGGCGTGGAAGCAGATCTAGGAGGGTAGACTGTGGCGGCGAGGCACGGTGGACAAGACGATCGTAGGAGCGGTGCCAGCAAGGTGGACGACGGCGGGGATGAAGCGAGAGGACGAGATGCAAGGATCCCGGTCCGAAGCCGTAGATGAGAGAGGTCGATCTCTTGTAATGGACGGCGGCGGGGGGGTATCAGCTCCGGCATGGTGGAGGAGGACGGGGTGGCGGACGGAGGCGGAAGGAGGAGGGTGGGGTGGAGAGGATGTTTTGGTGCCCACGGAGTACAAATGGGGAAAAGGAAGGTAGAGAGGAAGGGGGAACCATGTATTCAGGGCGCGCTTGTCTCAAATGCGAGGAAATTTACAAACTTAGCCCCCGTTTCAAATTTCTACTACATCACAGCAACACTAGTCGGTTGGGGATAGGACGGTAATCTCGCATACACCGAATATTTGGCGACGAGAGTTTGTTTTTGGCGCCCACCGTGTATGAATATGAATCGGGGAGGGAGTCGATTTCGACCGAGGACAGACTGTGTTTTGGTGCCCACCGTGTATGAATCCGGGTGAGAGGCGGTTACGTCACGTTTGGGTGAAATTACAAACCTACCCCTATCGAAACCTATAGAAATCCAGCATATAGGCTTTGCGTGGCAGGGATAGGCAGCAGTGATTTCCATCTCGCAGATTTTGGTTTCGGGCGGTTACTGCGACTTTCCCCGCTTCGTTCAAATTTTGCAGAGTGCACGTTTACCGTGCCAACTCAATTCGAATCCCGTTTGTATTCTATTTTTTTCGGGCGGGGTCCATTTTCAATTGGAATTACATTCTATATACATCATTTTTTATATATACTTTCAAAAGCACAACACCATTTATACATAAATATGGTTTACAAATGGCATGATCTCAGATTCATAAGGTTGTATCCATCAATTTGGATTTTCAAATATTTGAAACCACTTTATGTTGAAATCCAATGTATGCATTCCTCGCTAACTGTCTCCAATTAATGTGTGTTTCAAGCGGGTTTTTTTACTTCTCAAACATGTATAATGTGTTTCACACACGCAACATATAGTGTACTCCCATTTAGACATTAATTGCATATAAACCATGCATCGTTTGTAATTGAAGAATCTATGGATCACCAATATTGATAAACTATATAACATTACACGTGTGCCCAAATTCAAATGAATATGCATGTTTGATACACCAATTTGCGTTATGATATTATCGATGTCGTGATCTCCAGTTTAAATATTGGAATCCCCTTTCATCCAGATATTCGTCTCATATAGCTATCACTCATGCTTATATAGGACTATCTCTCTGGACCTATACGCGTTCATCGTCTCTCAGGTATCACTCGTGCTACCTGTATGTCGACAATGATCTTTTATCTTCGTAATACACTAACGGTACTCTCTCCCTCGACCTTCATCACTCTATCTCTCTCTCTAAGTATATCTCGCTCCCTGCTATGTGTCTCTAACTATAATTTTCCATGTGGAATCTCTTTCTCTCACACAAACACAAAACTTTGTCTACCGGGGTCTCATTTCTCTCTACTATTCCCATGTGTGCCACTCGCACACCCCTCATATAGAGATGTCTTTCGCTCCTTATATATGAGAACCTACAACTCTTCCTCTTCAATATCTCTTTCTCACACACAAACACAAACTTTGTCTCCCAGGGTCTCATATTTCTCCATTGTTCTCTTGTATGTCGCTCACACACACCCTCTCTCCCTAGAGATATCTTGCGTTCCCTCGTATGTCTCTCTAGCTATCACTCTTGTTGTTAAATATCTTTCTCTCTCGCAGACACAAAACTCCGTCTCTCTGGATCTCATTTCTCTCTGATATCTATTTGTATGTGACTCCCACGCACCCTCTCTCTATCTCTCTCACACCCACACACATAACCCAGCCTTCTGATCCACTCGACTCCTATCTCTAATGCACACTAGCTAGCATCTTTATCTTTCTATTTATCTGTTTCTCCATCAACCTTCTTTCTCGCCCTCACTCTTGATTCCTATCACGCACACTACATATATTTCTCCCTACATGCAGTCAAGTGCCCTCTCACACACATATATAACTTCACCCTTTGAACCACCCGACGGTCATCTCCAACACTCAAACTAGCGGATGTCCCTCTAGCTAGCATCTCCATCTCTGTATCTATCTGTAGTTTCTCTGTCAACATTTCTTTCTCGTACGGAGTCTTGCTTCCTATCACCCACACTATATATGTCTCTCCATACATATGCATTTATAGGTTGGTCTCTTTTGCACAATCGTTGCGCCTCACTCCCTCTGCTCGCCATAGATGCATGCTCCAGCCCACGCCACTATCTCTTAAAGACAAAAACACATGCTCAATTGTCGGGACTTCTTCCATGCATTCTCACATGCATGCATATTGTCATACCGATCCATCTCTCCCATGTCGTTGATCTTATGACTTATGTCTTCTTTCTTTTATCTCGATCATGCGCGCGCGCACACACACACATCCCACGTATACATGTATACCTCTCACACATGCACGTTCAAGGTCTCTATGTCTCCATACATAGTTAATTACCCTCAATCCTAATGCCACATCGAATCATTCTCCTCTTTTGTGCACATAACTTCCGCCTGGGTGGGTAAAACACACAGTCACACTTAACAATCTCCTTCTAGCTCCCCCCCCCCGCCTCGCACTCTTCCCCTATATCCCCGAAACCAATAAGACCATCCCTTAGTTTAATTCCCACCTACATGCACCATCGATATATAGTAGTCTTCCTCGGTGTCTCTCGAACAAACAAGTTCTCTCGAAGTCGACTCCTCTCATGCATATAGGTCCTAATGCGCTTTTCGAGGCTAACTTTGACCAAACGTTAGAGAAATAATATATGACATGCAACTTACACAAAGCATACCTTCAATTTTATATGTCAAAGGAGCTTCCAATAATATAATTTGAATAGTATACATCTCATGTGCTATTAATCTTGTCAATAGTCAAAGGCTGTCTTGAAAAACACATTAGGCCCTATATAGATGGAAGGAGGGAGTAGGTCCCATGCAAAAAATGAGAATAAAATTCAAACATCTGGGCATCGTGGCTCGGTCGATAACATTGAGAAACTTGGTTTTAAAATCATGAAACTTGGCATGGTGTCATGTCATGGTAGTACCATGCCGTGGTAAAAAAACTGGCTGAATAGGAACAAATTTTGGTATAAGCTTCTTGCAAATCGGAGCTTCTCTCAAGAAGGCTCGTGGTTTTGGGAGGGAACGTGTCACCTTTGTGTGCATAATTCAAATTTGAAATACAAGCACATGTTCCAGTGCACCAAAGTTGGTTGAAAAATCACATGTGTGTCCTCGGGTAAATTTCTAGGTTCCATGCAAGAAATGGGAATGAAATTCAAAATTCTGGGCGTCGTGGCTGGGTTGGAAACATTGTGAAACTTAGTTTTTTAATTCCTGTAAATCCAAAACATGCGTGAAAATAATTAAACTTGGCTTGGTGCCATGACATGGCACCAACATGATGTGGTAAATTTGCAGTCCAATTTGCGAAGGCGCACACATTAATAATCAACAAAGTCATTTTGGAAGAAGTGATGTCACGTTACAATCGGAAACACAAGTATTATTAAAACCGCGGGCATTCTACTTACTAGTACCATTTACATGCCGCCACGCGTCCCCTTTTTTATTAGCTAGGAGGCGACGTGCAGGGTAGCTATTTGAGTATGAGAGGCGTGCGATCAGACCCCTGCGCGTGCTTATCGGGAGGAGAGCCCTTTGACCTCCATCTGCCGTCCACCTCTCTCCCAAGGTCTCCATTAATGGAGCCCGAGCCTCTGTTTAATGGTGTGGCTATGTCTCACTCGACTGAGATTTAAGAGAGAAAAAAGAAAATCTGAAAGCATGGATCTTGATGTAAGATCCGACGGACCTATATAGCATCTACTGCAACTTATAGCAAGACTGATGAATATATAAGGAGGATTAAATTTTTTTGATCAAAGAAGGGCTTGCCCCTTCCAATTTTCATAACTGAAAACCACCACAATTCACAAGAAGTTTAGCACAACTCTAGCCTAACACGAAGGACTAAAAGCTACCAGATTGAAATCGCAACATCCCAAGAGGCCAACAAAGGCCAAACATCCGTGCTAGAACCCAACATTTCACAGCCGACGACACAATCCACATCCTAAACCGATTATTACATCAAAAGAAACTAGGAAACTAGTCTCCGCGGCGAGCGGCAATGAGCTCTTTCGTGTCCTCAAGACGCTGCTTGAGAACATCCACGGATTCCTCCATCAGCCTTTGGCACTCGTTGCGGAGCATGTCATTCTCGTCCATAAGTTTCTTCAACAAGGCACTAGTCTCCTGCTGCAGGTCTGCACTTCGGACGATCTTCTCCCTCAGCAGGTCGCGCTCGGCCCGGATCCTCTCATTGCCCTCCCTTAGTTGCCGGATGACGCCGGTAGCCTGTTCAAACGAGGCTATCATGTCGTCCTGCAACCTCGCCGACCCAGAGATCTGATCCATCTGGCTATGGACGATCGAATGCATGCGCCTGTAACAGTCGTCGCGTGCCCGCGAGAAATTTTCCCAGGCCGCCTCGGTGCGGCAGGACATCTCTACTGCTTTCGTGGCGCGGCGGGACATCTCTGCTACTTCCGCGGCGCGGCCGGACCAGTCTGTTGCATCGACGGCGCGGCGGGACCTCCGTGTTGCTTCAGCCGCACGGCGGGGCCTCTGTTCTGCTACTTCCGCGCGGCGGGACATGTCATCTGCTCTCGCAGCGAGGCGGGACATCTCTCGTGCTTCTGCTTCCATGCTCGCCTCTCCCTGGTGGCAATCTCCCGACCCAGAACTCACGCTGGCCATGACAGACGCAAGGGAAGGATGTTGAATGAGTTGTTTGTTTTTGTGTATGAAGAGTTGAGGAGGAATGTGCAGTCATCTTGGCATACCAGTATTTATAACCGAGTACTAATACGCTCCTAAGTGGGAAACCGTTTAGGTTGTGATCGGTGTGAACAGGTTTGCAATTCAATATAGCATGGAGTAATTTGGAATCTGACGAGATGCAAGCTCAAAATTTATTGACGGTTCTAGTTTCGAAGTGCGGCACTATTCCCGGATGGAGTACTTCTTTTTCTACTCCCTCCTTTCCGGTTTTATAGGGCTTATCTCAAAATTTTAGTTTTTCCATTTTATAAGGCTCAATTTGGTTGTCCCCAACACATGTTCAAATTCCAAGGTGCATTAAATCATTGCATGCAAGTATTAAGAGAAAATTGACCAATGCATGTACTTTATGCATGCATGCATTGCAATTAATGCATTAAACCTATCTCTCGGGACTTCTCGCACGCACCATCATGCCACCCACAAAAACTTGTACTCTGAGTTTAGTAGTACGTTATACAGGAAGAGAAGAGGTGCACGCACGCACTCGTCCTCTCACACACGCGTCTATTTTTTCTCGAAAAGGAGGATGGTGACCCCCGGCCTCTGCATCTGGGAGTCACACACGCAAATTATTGAAATATATCGAGTGCAGTGCTTTGATGTGTCGCGCCAACTCGTACATCAACGAGAATTTTGATTATCCTCTCCCTCGCAGACTTAACTGCACATGCCTTTGGCTGTATGACAGGTTGGCCACACACCTGTAGGGCCCACCTGTCATACACGCAAAGGCAGGAGCGTCCCTCCCTCTCCCATGAGCGTGGTGGCTGGCAAGACTAGGAGAAGCTTTCGCTACACGCTCTCCCACACGCGGTGGACATGCAGTAGTTCAATCGGTGTCAGATGGCCAGAAGCGTACTGTAGTACTCCTCCAGTGCAGTAGTATTCCATGATTGTTCGACTTCCCGAAGAGGCGAGGAGCCAAGCGCAGCCCGGACGCTCGTGTGGCAGTTTCATGTGTATAGTAGTCTAGGATAGCGTGTACCGTGCTTGTAAGCTTAAAATCGTTGGGGTCAGCTCCATGCTATGTGGCCGTCTCGAAGTTCTTTTAAAAAAATAAAATAGTCTTCTGGCCCTACCCGAAAACTGCCGCACGTACTGCCCGGGAAAAGCCCCGCCCTCAACTTTTAACTACGCGAAAACGGTTTGAGCTTGTTCGTTCTATATAAATACAGTACTTACTGTATGTTTATTCACCCGTGGGGTTGTTCAATGAATGGAGGGGCGGGGAGCACAAGTGAACAATATTGTAGTACTACTAGTAGTAAGTAGGAGTCGTACAGTAGTCACCTTAAATAGAGAGTTTCTTTTCTTTAATGCCACGTACACAAATTGAAACGCTTGTTGTGGAGAGAAAAAAGATAATCACTCCACTATATATGGACGCAGGGGCATGAGCGCTTGCTTTACTAGGGTTGCTCTCTACATTCTCTCATCCTCTCCAGATATAAACAAGACAGCGGTAGCGACATTTTCTCTCTGCTCACCGCTGGTCACAGATCCGGTCGGATCCCTTCGGCCGGTGTGTGTAGAGGACTAAAAGGTGCATCGTTCACGCGGTCATCACCGCCGAGGGAGGAAACCCATAGCTGTCGGAGGGGCCCGATCCTCTTCCTGTGTCGTTCTCTCTGACACATGGCCGGCTCGGGAGGTCCTCCGACCCTTCTTCCTCCCTGCCGTATTGTCCGCAGATCCGACCTGCCGCCGCCGACATCCCGGCGACCCTCAGGTATAAGTTCTTCGAAAGCGGCCTTTCTCTACTGCCCCAGCTCCCCATGTGTCTACATGTGCATCTTTTTCTACTCCCATCAGCTCTTCCAAAGCCACCTAAATTTTTAGTATTATTAGAGGTAAAGCTACTTCATGCATTCAAATCTAGGGCTTTGTTCAAACAACGAAGAAAGGGGGGAAAGTTGTAGCATGAATCTAGGACTTGATTCAAAGAGGGAATAATATGGTGAAAGTAGTAGAGACCGGATACCCAACCGGTCTCTTGGTTGAAAAGGGAAATAATGGGAAAACGCAGTACAAACTGGATAAGGAACAGATCTATTATTGGTTGAAAAAAGGATAGAAAGTGGCGGCTGGTGGACAAGTCAACAGAGTATGTCCAGGATTAGATTTGCTGCCATCACATAGTAAAAGGTCTCCAGGATTAGATTTGCTGCCCTCACATAGTAAAAGGTCTCAGGATTAGATTTGCTGCCCTCACATAGTAAAAGGTCTCCAGGATTAGATTTGCTGCCCTCATATAGTAAAAGGTCTCCAGGATTAGATTTGCTGCCCTCACATAGTACAATGGCACTCCTGCTGTTTTCCCCAGTAGGATAATTAAGTTGCTCCTTTACGCTGATGAGTGTCCTGGTGTCCCCACGGTCCCATGCCCTTAAACCAACTCTTTAGCTGCTGTTGATTTACTGTGTCTGGTAAACAAGCAATGCCACCATTAAAGTAATCCCATATTTGAGGAATCTCATTGTTGATCGTAATGCTTCTGGTAACATGAAGCATCACTGACGTTTTAAAATTTCTATTGTCCTTGCGTGATTGCCATGAACATAATTAAGATGCTTCTTTTCATTTTGTATATGTTTCGTATATTCTTATTGACCAGCAACTGTTTACTTTCTATCTTTTTGTGTAGATAGGGATATCCATTTCACCTTGTTGCTACTGTGACCTTTTGGTGAACTGCAGAAAACACTTTTTTTGGAATGAGTGTCTTGTGCAGTTCAACTAAAATGTCACGTGGGCAACATCTCTCAATTTTGGTGGAACTGCACAAAATGGTGATTGGAGTTTCCAAAATCTCCGTCAAGTTTTGCTGGTAATCTCGTGCAACATTTTATTAGCCTTTGCAAGTTGGAGCCGTCACTGTCACCACAATGGCACTTTATTTTAGTGGAACTTCACAAAAAGATAAGAAAATTATAGTTGCACCTTACATGAGACGGACAGCCAACCTTAATGTTCCTCAATTTTAGTGCAACTACTAAAGAAGAACCTGCCAGCTCACAAGAGCAAGTACTTCTTGCTAGCTGAATGATGCAATCTTTGCTTCATTTCAAGTGAACTGTAGAAAAAGGCGCATGAATTGAATCATGGAACTCCAGGCATACCTCATCCAAGTAGAGCTGGAGGTTGAGTTCAAGGAGGCCGCTATTAAAGCGAAATCATGCTCTCTTGTCTCCTTGTTTGTACTGTGCAAACATGTTCTGCAAACATGAATACTCAACTACAGATGCTGTGACGGTCAAGAGCATTCGCCAAGTTCTTCGATTGTATGACATGGCTAGCCAAGATGGATTTAATCCCGATATTCACTTTATCAAAAGGCACTAATAGGTTCGTTCTGAATCTTGCAAGATGGGAATCGGTGAGATGTGTAGGCATCTGTGTTGTACTTATTATTTGGATCTTATTTGTTGGTTCTGAATCTTGCAAGCTGGGAATCAATGAGATGTGTAGGCATCTTTGTTGTACTCATTATTTGGATCTTATTTGTTGGTTCTGAATCTTGCAAGCTAGGAAACACGGCATGATGATGTAGAGGACAACAACCATAACAAACCGTTCAAACTCGGTAGTATTATCTTTGTGAAAGTGCGACAAATGTGATGATCGTGTACGTCCTGAGAATAATAATTCTAATTGCTGTGCATGTTGATCCTGTGGCACTGATAGAACGAGCGAATGCATTGCTTGTTTTAAGTACAAATTTCTATTAAAGCTAATTAAATTTAAGTAAAGTGACCACTAACTCCTGTTATTACAGTACCAATACAGACCCGCTCGTGAACCGACGTGTGGCCGAGGGTGCATCTTCTGCCGGGCGTGCGGCGGACGAGGGAGGGGTAGTAACTGTTGTCGCCTGTACACACTCAGCTTACTGTTGAATCCAGTTCCCCAAGAGCTGAAAAACGAACTGCTGCCGCCGCCTACACACTCGCTCACTCGAAGAAACTCCAATGGCAATCCAAGGGGTGAGCCTGCTGGATATGGACTTCAGCAAGGAGTTCCCCTTTGAGTTCGCCATTCAGTCCTATGGCTGCACCAAGTTGAATGTGATGTACACCAACGATACGGACTCGGTGAAGCTCTGCCTCGCCTCAGTCCTATGGTTGCACCAGGTTCTCGAGCATTCGCCTGTTTCATCGGCAGCGCCGACTGCACCTTCGCTACAGTGGAGAGAAGGAAGAACGCGACGATTCAGCCATCTGGTACAACAAGCTTGTCGACATCCAGAAGCAATACAAGATCATCAGCAACGGGCAAGAGAAGGACTGCGTGGTTGACCTTGCTGAGACCATCATCGACCCCTGATACGCCAACATGAAAGAAGACGACCTGAACACGTGGGAGGTACCTCTGAATCTAGCCTACATAACCTACGCGGCCAAGGGCGCATACGCATGCTACGACATGTACATGCAGATCTTGGACATGAGGACGTGTCTGCTTCCCATAACCGACGAGTACACGGACAGCCGCAGCGTCATGATCAAGAGTGCCAGGAAGGTCTAGATGTTGTACTTTATCTGTTTATAAGCACATTTATCATGTGAGTGTTTCATGCATTAGCCTATGTGTCGTAATTATCTGTTTTGTCTGAAATATTTCTATTAAGAACCCATTAACTTGATTGCTTTTTTAGTGGCAATTTGCTTATGTATGTAAACTAGTTCACTTGTCCATAAAAAAACCAGTTCACTCGGCTGCAGTGCTTTGAATCTCCTTCCTCCCAACATATTCCCCTCCTCGGGTGGACCCAGCAGGACTCTGAATTTTCTCCCACTTTCTTTTTCGATGTAAACTGAGTTTTCTCCTAGTACTCTCCCCTAGAACCAACTCAACTGTCCCACGTCTAGCCTAAAAAATAATAATGCCCCACGTACTATTAACTCATCAAATTAAAATAATATTTTATCTCGTAAGTTGAAAGTTCTTAAAAATAATAATAATTGTCTATATATAACTTGGCAAGTTAACTCCTAGTGATTGCGTACATAAGCTTGCAAATATTTTACTGACGTGCAATCATGTGTTTATGTTTTTATAACATTTCTCCATCTAGCCCAACATGATATTTTCACCCAGCCCAGCAAGTCCGCGGCTTTCGAGAAAAATGCAAATGGGATTTAAATAGGCCGCATAGATGCTACGTCATTGTTTCACCCAGCCCACCAAATGGACTAAAAAAACAAATGGACTGACAGCTGGGTCCACGACCACAGCCCAGCTTTTTTGTGATTTGCCAAGTAAGTCGCTTTGTCAGGCCTATTGGGTCGCAAATCTTTCAAGACGAGGAGAGCTTTCATTCGGCTGGCCGAGAAAATGGCCCATCAGTAATGAGAAATGGGTTGTACATTTTTAAAACACATCAAACCGGCAATTAGTTTCAAATATATTTTTTTTCATTTCGAGATTTTAAATTACATTAATTTTTATACGTGGAGAATTTGTTGGATTTTATAGTGATATACATTTATTTTTAAAATCAGTTTGAATGTGAGTCGAAATTTCGGGATTAAAAACAGTTCGGACCGCACCGAAATATGCAAAATTTCGTATAATTTTTTAACCGTGACCACAATATGGGCTGTAATGCTAACAAAAAGAATATGGGATCCAAAAAAACCTTAAGAATTAGCAAATGGGATGTATGTTGTTTTCCACAGATTTGAGGGCTTTCCTAAAAAAAGGTTGATGCACAAGCAGTGACTGTTGGATGGCCATCCAACGGCCGTCGTGCTTCTTCAATCTCTGCTATTCCTGCTCCAGCCGCTCAAACAGGCACCGACGGGACTGCCTGCTCCCTCCTCCCCGCGGCCGGCTCTGCTGCCGGGCAGGCCTCACCGCCCCACCGTACTCCCATCGCTGGCCTAGCCATCCCTCTACTCACCCACACCTGCTGTTAATCTCCGGCGACGGTAGACGAACCAGTAAACCCTCGTACAGTCGTACTCCCCTCCGCGTGGGAAACAACTGCCGAGTCTTCCATGCCTCCGTGTCGTTCCCTTCCTAGGCCTCGCCGTCGTCCACCGCCCTGGTGCTCTCGGTGCGGCCTGGTCAACGTGGTCAATGACCGACATCCATCTGAAGTGGAATTTACGTGGAGAGGCCGACAGCTGGGTCCACGGCCGCACGCGAGGAAATGCCTCCTTATTACGCGCAAAATAATGATTCCTCCACCTGACATCAGGGACCCACCGAAAGGGCCTCTGTATTTCGCGAAAAAAACGTTACCGCCGCTGACAGCTCGGACCCACTAGCTATATCTTCGCACGCAAGGAAGTGCCTCCTTATTACGCACAAAAAATGAATACTCCCCCTATTAGCTGGGACCCAGTATAGTGGCAGGCTGACTTGTGGGCCTACTAAGTTGACGGGGATGGAGGGCTTTGTCAACTTAGTCAATATGCACGATTCTAGCTCAAGTGACCGTACGATGTCCATCAAGCGGCCGTAGTGCTTCTTCAACCTCTGGTCTTTGCCGGGGTTTCTGATCCACGGGCACCTATGGGACCGGCGGACCGGGTCCCTTTTGGTTCGGCGGGGGGCGGAGGTTGCGCAAAGAGCAGATCGAGGCGAAGCAAGCGGGCGGTTGGTCGTGCGAGGAGTAAACCGAGGCGAAGCACGCGAGCGATTTACCCAGGTTCGGGTCGCAAGGATGCGTAAAACCCTACTCCTGCTTTGTGGATTGGTATTGATCTCTAGCTCAGGAGCGAGAGCGAGCGTGAGTGTGTGGAAATGCTGAACCTCGCGAGGGCTCTCGAGGTGGCCGACCCCCTCTACGTTGCACACGGGCCTCCTTTTATACTCAAGGGGTTACCGACATAGAGCAACGGGGGCCAAGGGCAAAAATGGAAAGGGTGTCGTGGGTAGGCACAGCTAGGTGCTGTAGTAGGCACAGCTAGCTGCTACAGTGTTATCATACCTAACCCTGACGGCAGGGGACAAGGGCATTAAATGCCCGTCTGTGTCGCCTAGACAGCACCGAAAGGGACCGCTAGGGACGCCACCGTCTTGCCACGATGGTTGTCTTGTCAGCGCCAGCGTGCCACCGCACGCCCCTAGCTGCACAGCCTCCTGCCACGTGCGCTCGGGAGGGGCCCCGGAGCAACACGTGGGTGGATGTGCTGGAGCGCGGGCGAGGAGTGGAAGCTTGGCGCGGCAAGCGCCTTGCCGCGGCCGTCGACTTGTCGCTTCCGAGAGCTTGTCGCTCACCGGGCCTTGCCGGGGCGCGAAGCGCGCCGCGGCAAGTTCCTTGGAATGCCTCGGACGGCCTTCCCGGCAAGCGCCTCTTGCCGGGGCCTTGGAACGCTTCTGATGGCCTTCCCCGCAAGCTCCTCTTGCCGGGATCTTGCCTTCTTCCCGGCAAGCTCCTCTTGCCGGGGTCTTGTCTTGAGTACTTTGTTCTTGAATGGTCTTCAGAGGGACCACAAGGAATCTTGGCGGTGACCTGGCAGGCCTTGCCGCGGGATGCTGCGACTGCCCGTGCACAAGTTCGGGGTACAAGGGTACCCCTACTCTAGTACACCGACAGGAGCCCCCAGGCCTGGGCCAGACATGGTGCCGAGCGCTGTTGGGCCAGGCCCAAAACAGTGCACGGGCACGCGCGGCCTAGGTCACGCTGCATATCTCTCCGCTTCCATCGCGCACGCCCGTAACGGCGCGCGTCGAACGCGGCATCGTGGGTGACGCGGGAGGCGCGCGCGCGTGGGGCTAAGCCCCGCGAGCATGCGTCAAGCCATGATGAAGGGGAACGGCCCACGCCCTCTTCTCCAAACGGAGGTAGGCGTGGGGGCGTGGCGCATTTACTGGATGGGGCCGGTGCGCGATTTCCGAAGCGCCCACTCCCCGAGATCACGGGGTAGGGTGAGGCCGCCCCATCCGTTGCCTCAGTTCTGCATCTCCGCCACGCGGCTCCCATGCATTTGGGATCGCGGACGACGGGAGCGGGAACCTGGGCCGTTGCGAGCAGAGGGGACGGGTCGGCCCGCCTCCCTGCTCTTCCTGTGCCTTGATTCGCTGAGCGGGGCGGCTGGGCTCCCACTTCGCTCCTTTATAAGGAGCGGGAAGGGAGCACCGAAGCCTGCACTCTCCCGTCTCTTCCTTTCTTCAGCTTCTGCTCCCCTTTCTCTCATTCGCCATGGAGAAAGGGAATCCTGGGCCTTCATCGGTGGCGGCGAGGGTCGCCGCCAGACAGCGCACCCTCCCCTTTTCCTCGCTCGTGGTGGCAGAGCCAGCCGTAAGGGGAAGAGGGAGGGGGCGAGGTCGTGGACGAGGTCGAGGACGAGGTCGAGGCGCTCGGGGAAGAGGCGGACGGGGCGACGCGCCAGCTTCGCCCCCGCCGGCGGCTCCTCCCCCCGCGGCGGTCCATATAGGGGACAACCCTTGCGAGTTCTTCGTCAAGCTGCGCCGGGCGCCTCGTCGTCGCCTTCGGCTTCCGGCTCCGTTCGCGGGCGTGATGGAGTTGGACCCGCCCGAGACTCTGAGATTACACATGAGGGGCTGTGGGATCAGCGGCACGCGAGTCCGCGTGGCGTTCCCAGCCCCTGGTGTGATGTATCTCGATCGAGGGTGGAAGACGTTCGCCCGCATCCACAGCTTGACGGGGGGACTCACCCTCCATTTTAAGCTGGTGGAGGGCGATCTCCTTTCCGTCAAGGTCTTCGGGTGCTTCGGCACCCGGGCGAAGTGCTGCGTGGACAGCTCCTCCGATAGCGAAGGCTCCTCCTCGAGCGAGAGTGACGAGGAGGAGAGCGGCAGTGATGGTGAGGGTGGCGGGCGGCAGGACGGCGGCTCCGACTAGGTGTCGGGCGCCGTCTCGTGCGGCACCGGCGACCCTATCATCCGCGGCGCCGGCTTCTTGAACTCCCCGGGGGCGTCTCCTTGGGCGGCTGGCGTAGGGAGGTCGCGGAAGGGGAAGAGGGCTGGCGACAAGGCCGTCAGGTCGGAGTACGAGGGCGTGGTGCCCTCGACAGCGTGCTGACGTCCTGCCGCCCCTCCTTCGCACCCTTCTCCCGGCGTCGCCATCACCGTCCGGCCCCCGGATGTTCTCTTGGTGTCTTCTGGCACCTGTAGCTCGCCTTGGCGCCCCTTTCCCCTTTTCGCCTGCTTGTTCTACCTCCTGAAGAGAGGGACGGAAAAAGGATTACGGGCACCTTATCTTTTTAATTGTAAGCCTTCGGGCCTTTAGCAGTATCTTGTAATCCTCTCTTTCATGTTTTTCATCCTCTATGGACTGTACCTGCATGGGATGTTTTTTAATGAAAAGGGGATGTTTGCCGGGTTATTTGCCTCGCGGGTCGAACCCACGCCAAGGAGCAAATCCTTGGTATCTCTCGGACAGGCATTCCATTCCTCGACAACAAGCCCTGCCGCCTTCCCACGCCGCTCGACCTTTCTCACGCCTTTGACGGAGGTGGGAACGAGGTGGGCGCGGCCTCCTCGTTTCATCCCTTCTGCTGCCGCGACTACGACCAAACTTGGCCCCGGGAACGCGCTCCAGGGCCTAGAGTCGGGGGAGCACGGCAGTTTCCGGGAAGAAACGGGGTTTCGCATCCCCCAGTCCATAAGAGGATGCATGAAGGGGGATAAAAGACTTATCTGATATTGCAGCCCCTGGCAACTCTGGCTTGTCGGGGGGGACATCTTGGCATTCGCAGCCCCCGGCGTTCTTGCCGGGGCCCAGGTGCCGGCGCGCCCTTCTTCTCCTTTTCGTCTCCAGGTGGCCTGGCTAGGACGTGCGAGCCCTGCGAACGAAGGAAAAGCAAAGGGACGGACTCTCGACCTCTAAGCTAGGGGTTAGCCGCTGTTACGGACTATCGACCCTAACCAAGGACGAGACTCAGACTCAATCTAGCATGCATGCTATAGCCCCCGGGGTATGCAGCGCTTCATTTTCTGGTGCCAGGGTCTGCGCCTGGCTCTGTACAGAGGTTTACATGCAACAGCGGCAAGACTCGCACAGAGAGGTGGTTGCCGGACGGGGTCCGACAACCGCGCCTTACGAACGAAACTTGCGAAGAGGCTCGATGTCCCAGGAGTTGCTCACTGGCGTGCCATCTTCGGTCTCCAGGCGGACAGCGCCAGGCCTGGTGACTCGTATCACCCGGTAAGGGCCTTCCTACTTCGGCGTCGACTTGTTTGGATCTTGGCCGACTGAACGCGCCAAAGAACAAGGTCGCCTTCCTCGAAGCTTCTGGCACGGGCTGGGAGCGACGGCTCGCACAGCGGCCTGAAGACGATCTTCCTCAAGGAGCAGCGCGTCATCTTGCTGTAGCCGCTCTTGCTCAAGCTCATCATGAGCGAGCACTCGAGGTGACCCGTATACGAGTTCCGTGAGGATATCTGTTTCTGCGCCAGGGTCTGCGCCTGGCTCTGTACAAACGATTACATGCAGCAGCGGCAAGACTTGCACAGAGAGGTGGTTGCCGGACGGGGTCCAACAACCACGCCTTACGGGTAAAACTTGCGAAGATGCTCGATGTTCCAGGAGTTGCTCACTGGAATACCGTCTTCGGTCTCCAGGCGGACAGCGCCAGGCCTGGTGACTCGTCTCACCCGGTAAGGGCCTTCCCACTTCGGCGTCAACTTGTTGGAATTTTTGGCGGACTGAGCGCGCCGAAGAACAAGGTCGCCTTCCTCGAGACTCCTGGCATTGACTCTGCGGCTGTGGTAGCGGCGCAGAGCTTGCTGGTAGCGAGCAGCTCGCACAGCAGCCTGGAGACGATCTTCCTCAAGGAGCAGCGCGTCCTCTTGCCGCAGCCGCTCTTGCTCAAGCTCATCATAAGCGAGCACTCGAGGTGACCCGTATACGAGTTCCGTGGGGGTAACTGCCTCTGCTCCATAGACTAGAGCAAAGGGTGTCTGTCCAGTGGCTCGATTTGGCGTCGTTCTGATCGACCAAAGAACCACCGGTAGCTCCTCGATCTAGTTTCTTCCACACTTGTCCAGCCTGTCGAAAGTTCTGGTCTTGAGCCCGCGCAGCACCTCGGCGTTTGCCCTCTCCGCTTGACCATTGCTGCTTGGGTGAGCAACAGAGGCGAAGCAGACTTTGGCGCCGAGATCTTGGATGTACTGCATGAAGGCGTGGCTCGTGAACTGTGTGACGTTGTCAGTGATTATCCGGTTAGGGATCCCGAAGCGGCAAATAATCGACCTGAAGAACTTGACGGCTGACTGTGCGGTCACCTTCCTCACCGGTTCCACTTCCGGCCACTTTGTGAACTTGTCGATTGCGACGTACAAGTACTCAAAGCCCCCGACAGCTCGGGGGAAGGGGCCGAGGATGTCGAGCCCCCAGACCGAAAATGGCCAGGATAAAGGGATCGTCTGGAGAGCTTGAGCTGGCTGGTGTATCTGCTTGGAATGGAACTGGCACGCTTCACACTTGGTTACTTGTGCAGTTGCATCCTGGAGGGCTGTTGGCCAGAAGAAACCTTGCCGGAATGCTTTGCCGGCGAGTGCTCTTGCGCCAATGTGGTGACCACATATGCCTCCGTGTATCTCTGCCAACAGCTTCTGTCCGTCTTCCCGGGGAATGCACCTCAATTTCACACCATTGAGTCTTCTTCTGTACAGCGTCTTGTCGACGAACTGGTACATACTTGACTGCCGGGCTACTCTTTCGGCTTCTTCTTGCTCTTCGGGAAGTTCTCCTGTCTGAAGGAAACGGACAATCTGCTGCGCCCATGTTGGAGCCTGTGGCTCGACAACAAGGACTAAAGGCAACTCTGCTGCTGCGGGAACGTCCGCTTCTATGGTGAGAAGCTGTGTCTCTGCCGGAGCTTGACGTTCCGCGACAAGCTTGCCGGGAGCTTCAGCTTCAACGGAACAAACCCTAGGGCTTGCCAGAGCATCTGGCTCACCAGCGCCTTCGGTGTTGATCTAGGGGACCTTCTTGGCGGCGGCTTCGGGGAGCTCTGCCGGCAGGTAGTCACCAGGAATCAACTTCCTCTTCTTGCTTTGTCCAATTGATGGTGTTACGGACGGTTGAGTCAGCTTGAGCACAAAGGTCCCTGGTTCCACAGGTAACTTAAGTGCGGCGCACTTTGACAGGCCATCAGCAATGGCGTTCTGAGTTCTCGGAACGTGCTCCATTTGCAGGCCGTCAAAGCGCTCTTCTAGCTTTCTCACTTCGTCGACGTAAGCTTCCATCAACGGACTCTGATAATTCTTGTTTACTTGGCGGACGACAAGCTGTGAGTCACCCCTGACAATGAGCTTCTTAATCCCAAGGTCTGCCGCGATCCTGAGACCGGCAAGAAATCCTTCATACTCTGCAGTATTGTTTGTTGCTTGCTCCCTGGGAAAGTGCATCTGGACTATGTACTTGAGGTGCTCTCCGGTGGGCGCGATAAGCAGCACACCGGCGCCGGCGCCTTGCAGCGAGAAAGCACCATCAAAGTACATCAGCCACTCTTTGCTCGCTTCTTTGTCGGGGATGCTCGTCTCCGGGATTTCTTCGTCCGGAGTTGGCGTCCATTCCGCTATGAACTCTGCCAATGCTCTGCTCTGGATAGTTGAAGTGCTTTCAAACTTGAGACCAAAGCTTGACAGTTCCAGTGCCCACTCAACAATCCTGCCTGTCGCTTCAGGATTCTGCGGTATCCTCTTCAGCGGAAAGCGAGTGACCACTGTGATCTCGTGTGCTTGGAAGTAATGGCGCAGCTTTCTCGAGGCCATGAGAAGGCCGAAAAGCAGTTTCTGCACACCAGAGTACCTTGACCTAGCCCCCTGCAAGAGGGAACTGACAAAGTAAACTGGGCGCTGCACCGTTTTCTTCCGTATCTCCTCGTGTATCAGCGCGGGTTTATCTTTGTCGGGGCCAGAGCTTGTCGGGGAAGCCCCCTGCTTGTTGCTGGATGCGCTTGGCGCGGCTGCTGGCTCGTCATCTGCCTCCCTCTCTGCCACTAACGCAGCACTAACCACTTGATTGGTTGCCGCTATGTACAGCAGCAACTTCTCTTGTGGCTTAGGCGCGACAAGTATTGGAGGGGAGGACAGGTATCTCTTCAGGTCTTGCAGCGCAGCCTCCGCGTCCGGAGTCCATTTCATTGGACCTGCCTTTTTCAATAGTTTGAAAAATGGCAGGGCGCGCTCGGCAGACCGAGAGATAAACCTGCTGAGAGCAGCCACGCAACCGGCAAGTTTCTGAACGTCTTTGACGCGCTTCGGGGCTTCAATCTGCTCAATGGCCCTGATCTTGTCGGGGATGGCATCAATTCCCCGCTGAGACATGAAGAACCCGAGAAGCTTGCCGGAGGGAACTCCGAACACGCACTTCTCTGGGTTGAGCTTGAGGCTGATCTTGCGCAGATTTGCAAAAGTCTCGTCCAAGTCTTGGATCAGGGTTGCTCTGTCCTTGCTCTTGACCACTATATCATCCATGTAGGCTTCCACATTTCTGTGTATTTGTGGCTCAAGAGCAATATGGACTACTCTTGCAAATGTTGAACCGGCATTTTTTTATCCGAAAGGCATCCGTACAAAGCAGTACGTGCCACATGGAGTAATAAATGCGGTCTTCTCTTCATCCTCTTCTGCCATGAAGATCTGGTGATACCCGGAATACGCATCAAGAAACGAAAGCAAATCACATCCAGCTGTGGAGTCAACAATCTGGTCAATGCATGGCAAAGGAAATGGGTCTTTGGGACAAGCTTTGTTAACATCGGTGAAATCGATGCAAAGCCTCCATTTCCCGTTTGCCTTGCGCACGACTACAGGATTGGCCAACCACGTGGGATGGAGCACTCCTCTGACGAGGCCTGCTGCTTCCAGTTTCTTGATTTCCTCCGCAATGAATTCTTGGCGCTCCACCGCCTGCTTCCGGACTTTCTTCTTGACGGGCCGCGCATGAGGACAGACGGCAAGGTGGTGCTCAATCACTTTCCTGGGAACACCGGGGATGTCAGACGGTTGCCATGCAAACACGTCGACGTTCGCCCGCAGGAAAGCAACGAGCACGCTTTCCTATTTAGGGTCAAGCGCGGCACTGATGGTGAAGGTACCACCAGCGCCATCCTCCTTGGCGGACACCTTCTTCGTCTCTGGCGGAGCTGCCATCGTCTTCTTGTGTTCGCCGGCGGAGCTCGATGGTGCGTCCTCGACGGCAGCGCACCACTCCGAAGAGGCACGCTTGCCGGAGTGGGCACCAGAGCTTTTGCCGGACTCGGTCTTCTTGCCGGTGGAGCTCGATGGTGCGTCCTCGACGGCAGCGCAGCACTCCGAAGAGGTGCGCTTGCCGGAGTGGGCACCAGAGACCCTGCCGGACTTGGTCTTCTTGCCGGTGGAGCTCGATGGCGCGTCCTCGACGGCAGTGCAGCACTCCGAAGAGGTGCGCTTGCCGGAGTGGGCACCAGAGTCCCTGCCGGACTTGGTCTTCTTACCGGTGGAGCTCGATGGTGCGTCCTCGACGGCAACGCAGCACTCCGAAGAGGTGCGCTTGCCGGAGTGGGCACCAGGGTCCCTGCCGGACTTGGTTTTCTTGCCGGTGGAGCTCGATGGCGCGTGGATCGTGGTCTGCCGTGGCTGCTCCTTCTCGGTAGATCTTGTCGGCACAGATAAGAGTGTCCTTCTTGTCGCCGGGGACAGAAATGATGCTTATCGGGCCTGGCATCTTCAGCACATTATACGCGTAGTGAGAGGCCGCCATGAACTTGGCGAGCGCTGGACGGCCAATTATCCCATTGTAAGGCAACGGGATATCGGCAACGTCGAACGTGACCCTCTCAGTCCTGAAGTTTAACTCGCTGCCGAATGTTACCGGCAGCGTGACCTTCCCCTTCGGCTTGCTCCTTCCCGGGTTGATTCCTTGGAATGTGCCGGTCTCTTCGAGCTCGCCATCAGGGATCTGGAGTTTTCGGAGCACAGCAGAGGAGATCAGGTTTAAGCCGGCCCCGCCATCAACTAGCATCTTGGTGACCTTGAGGTTGCAGATAGTTGGTGAAACCAACATCGGCAAACACCCGACCGCGGTTGTGCGATCAGGGTGGTCCTCAATGTCAAAGATGATAGGCATGCTGGACCACTTCAGAAGCTTGCGCGATTCGATGGGTGGTTCCGCTGCATTGACTTCCCGCACCCACTGTTTGAGTTGGCGGTGCGAGGTATGCAGGGAAGCACCCCCGTCAACGCACAAGACCTCTGTGGCTTTCTGAAACTCCTGCTCACTGGTCTCAATGTCATCCATGTCTTCATCCTCACCGTCGTCTTCGTCGTTGTCGCGACCGCGGGGAGGTCTGTCTCCTTGCCGCTGCTTGGCCTTGCCGCGGCGTCCTTCCTAGCCGGTGCGCTTCTGGCCAGGTTTCTCGGCACCCCCTTGGGCTCTCTCTTTGTCGTGCCGCTCGTACTCAGCCCTCTGTTGCTGGACGAGCTTCTCGACCTTCTTGCAGTTCTGGAGGTCATGGCCCTTGGTGCGGTGAATCTTACAGTACCTCTTGCCGGAGCCGTCCCGCTTGTCGGCGACCGCCACAGCCTGACAGTTGGTGCACGCGGCAACTTCCTTGCCGGAGCTACCAACTGTAGCCTTCGTGGCGTCACCTTCATTGCCGGACTGCTCAACGACCAGCACCTCGTTGTTCTGCTTCTTCCTGTTGTAGCGCCGCCGGCTTCTCTTTGCCGGGGCGGCATCCTCACTGTCAGATCCTCCTGCTCCAGTGCTTTCCCCGGGGAATTTCCTCCCCTCCTCAGCGCGTGCACATCTGTCGGCCAGGGCATAAAGCTCGCTGACGTCCCGAATCTTGCACATCGCCAGCTCCTCCCGCATCCTGCGGTTACGCACGTTCTGATGGAACGCGCTGATTACCGCGGCAGGGTGGATATTTGGGATGTTGTGGTGTACACGGCTGAACCTCTGGGTATACTGGTGCAGGGGCTCTCCTTCCTTCTGGACGAGCAGATGAAGATCGCTCTCTTGGCCATGAGGTTTGTGGCCACCTGTGAAGGCGCCAACAAACTGATGGCATAGCTCAGCCCAGGAGGATATGGAGTTGTCCGGCAAGTGCATGAGCCAGGACCTGACGTTGGGCTTGAGTACCAATGGGAAGTAGTTGGCAAGGATCTTGTCGTCCCGCCCCCCAGCAGCCTGCACCGTGATGGTGTAGATGCTGAGGAACTCCGACGGATGCAACTTGCCGTCGTACTTCTCTGGTACGTCGGGCTTGAAGTTCTTTGTACTGGGCCACTGGACTTGCCGCAGCTCACGAGTGAACGCAGGGCAACCTCCCGGGTACGGCAGGTCGCCTGGTTCCCCTGGCGCATGCATGTCGACAGAGGGCCCAGCGCGCTGGTCTGACTGACGTCGCGCTTCTCTCCGGCGCTCGATGCGTGTACGAGCGTCTTCCCGCTGCCGTTCTTGAAGGACTTGTCGTTGGTCGCGACGAGCTCGCGGATCCGACGACGCGGTGGAGTCGCTGTCGTGGCGGGTCCGGCGGGTCGGCGATCTTGGCCTTCGGGGTGGGGAGTGCATAGTAGTTGCACCCCCACCAGTCTTGTCTCCACCGGTTTGCGCCTGGCTGACTCGCTGCGGCTGCAACGTGCTCGGCTGCCAAGGAGTGTCGCCGTTGGCGAAGCCGATGAGACTCTGGATAGTGGCCCTCCAGTCGTCGATCTTGTCCGCCGCTGGAGGGTAGTCTAGGAGCAGCTGAGCTCGCGCCAGAGCTTCCGCTGCGGCGGCGGGCGGCGGTAGCGAACGGTGCGAAGAGCGGGATACGCTCGGACTCCTAACCACGTTAGAAGGAGCAGTATCCCGTCCAGGCGACCGTGTCTCGCTCGCGCCGGCTTGTTGACGCGCATGGTGGTCCTGGGCGCTCTGGGGTCCAC
Organism: Triticum urartu; assembly: GCF_003073215.2. NCBI lineage: Eukaryota > Viridiplantae > Streptophyta > Magnoliopsida > Poales > Poaceae > Triticum > Triticum urartu. The sequence goes on along the minus strand of NC_053023.1, from coordinate 72,464,978 downwards.
CAGCTCGATCTTGGTCCAGCGAGCGCATGGTACCGTGAGTACCATGGCGCTGCCGGTCCCGCGCCTCCTAGGACGGGCGCGGTGCATGCACGGACGCCGAGGTCTTGGAGTGCGCCCGGTCGTCGTGGGAGCCGGCCACGCCGCCGATGGGCAGCGCAGCCTTGTCCTGGGACCTGGCAGCACCAAGAGTTCCCTCGTCGATGCGTGCCCTTCCGCCGGCGCCTGTCCCACCGTCCGTTTGCTCCGGCAGTGGGTGGCTCAGCGCGGACGGAGCAGCTGCCTCCGAAACTTTCTTCTTCGGCGGCATGTTGATGAAGATGGTGAAGATCGATGACGAAGACGAAGATCTAGCCCGCAAGAACGCCGGATCTGATTCGCACAACTTCGACGCCCCCTACCTGGCGCGCCAGAGATGCCGGGGTTTCTGATCCACGGGCACCTATGGGACCGGCGGACCGGGTCCCTTTTGGTTCGGCGGGGGGCGGAGGTTGCGCAAAGAGCAGATCGAGGCGAAGCAAGCGGGCGGTTGGTCGTGCGAGGAGTAAACCGAGGCGAAGCACGCGAGCGATTTACCCAGGTTCGGGCCGCAAGGATGCGTAAAACCCTACTCCTGCTTTGTGGATTGGTATTGATCTCTAGCTCGGGAGCGAGAGCGAGCGTGAGTGTGTGGAAATGCTGAACCTCGCGAGGGCTCTCGAGGTGGCCGACCCCCTCTACGTTGCACACGGGCCTCCTTTTATACTCAAGGAGTTACCGACATAGAGCAACGGGGGCCAAGGGCAAAAATGGAAAGGGTGCCGTGGGTAGGCACAGCTAGGTGCTGTAGTAGGCACAGCTAGCTGCTACAGTGTTATCATACCTAACCCTGACGGCAGGGGACAAGGGCATTAAATGCCCGTCTGTGTCGCCTAGATAGCACCGAAAGGGACCGCCGGGGACGCCACCGTCTTGCCACGATGGTTGTCTTGTCAGCGCCAGCGTGCCACCGCACGCCCCTAGCTGCACAACCTCCTGCCACGTGCGCTCGGGAGGGGCCCCGGAGCAACACGTGGGTGGATGTGCTGGAGCGCGGGCGAGGAGTGGAAGCTTGCCGCGGCAAGCGCCTTGCCGCGGCCGTCGACTTGTCGCTTCCGGGAGCTTGTCGCTCACGGGGCCTTGCCGGGGCGCGAAGCGCGCCGCGGCAAGTTCCTTGGAATGCCTCGGACGGCCTTCCCGGCAAGCGCCTCTTGCCGGGGCCTTGGGACGCTTCTGATGGCCTTCCCGGCAAGCTCCTCTTGCCGGGATCTTGCCTTCTTCCCGGCAAGCTCCTCTTGCCGGGGTCTTGTCTTGAGTACTTTGTTCTTGAATGGTCTTCAGAGGGACCACAAGGAATCTTGGCGGTGACCTGGCAGGCCTTGCCGCAGGACGCTGCGACTGCCCGTGCACAAGTTCGGGGTACAAGGGTACCCCTACTCTAGTACACCGACAGTCTTCTTGCTCCAGCCGCCCAAACCAGCGCCAGTCGTGCCTCGTGTTCCTGCCTCCCGTGGCCGGCTGCGATGCGGCGGAGGCCTCACCGCCCCCTACTACGCCCACCGCTGGCCAGGCCATCCCTCTACTCACCCACACCCCATGTTATTCTGCAGCGACGGGAGCCTCACAGCGCAGCGAACCAGTGAACCCTCGTACTCCTCTACGCGTGGGCATCCACTACCGTGTCTTCCCCGGCTCCGCATCGTCCCCTTCCTAGGCCTCGCCGTCTTCCACCGCCCTGGTGCTCTCGGCGCGGCGTGGTCAACATGGTCAAGGAACGGCTTCCATCGGACATGGACTGTACGTGGAGAGGCTGACAGCTGGGTCCACAGCCGCAGCAAGGAAGTGCCTCCTTATTACGTGCAAAATAATTATTCCTCCACCTAACAGCGGGACCAACCAAACAGGCCACCGTATTTCGCAAAAAAATGTTTCCCCCTGACTGCTGGGACCCACCAGCTACATCTTCGCATGCAAGGAAGTGCATCCGGGCAAAAAAACGATTCGCCCCTTGATTGCTGGGACCCACCAGCTACATCTTCGCAGGCAAGGAAGTACCTGACAGTCGGGACCCACCTGGTCGAAGCGTACGTAGCATTGTCATTCTGGTCGCGAACGTGTACGTACATACGGGTCGATGTAGAGGCACGCACGTGTCGTAATAGAGGCGCGCACGTAGCATTTACACGTTCGTACAGCGGCCAGGGTGCAAGAAAGAAAATACGGCCACGTATGTGTACATACAGGCGGGGTCTCGAACGCGTACTCGCGCATATGTACGGCCAGGGCTCGTGTACATGGCTGGGTCGGAACGGAGAAACAGCGTCGTCGTCGTGTTCATGGGGAGGCAACGGAATGCGTCGTGTTCATGGGGAGGCAACGGAATGCGTCGTCTTCATGGGGAGGCAATGGAATGCGTCGTGTTCATCGGGAGGGCTTGGACGGAATAGGCGATGGAAACGAGGCCTGGCGTACCACAGAACGGAGGAAACGGCCTTGTGTTCGACCGGCCACGTTCGAAACGGGATACTGTTCATCGGGAGGGGTCTGGCGTACCGCAAAACGGAGGAAACAGACCTCCTACAGTCAAAACGGGGGTCCTATTGATCGAGAGGGTGTGGCGTACCACAAAACGGACGAAACGGACTTGTGTTGGAGCGCTATGGTCGAAACGGGGGTCCTGTTCATCGGGAGGGGTGTGGCGTACCACAAAACAGGACTCCACGGGATACTGTTCATCTCCACCGTCGACCTCCTCCAGCCTCCACGGGCTCCTATTCATCCAGCCTCCACCGCGCGCTACTCCACCGGCTACTGTTCAACCACCCCTCCACCATCTACTGTTCATCCAGCCCTCCACACCACAGGGTCCTGTTCAACCACCCATCCACCATCTACTGTTCATCCAGCCCTCCACACCACGGGGTCCTGTTCAACCACTCCTCCATCGTCTACTGTTCATCCAGCCCTCCACACCACGGGGTCCTATTCATCCACCTCTCCACGGGCACCCAAACATCGTCTACTTTTTATCCAGCCCTCCACCACATCACGGGGTCCTGTTCATCCGGAGGCAACGCCACCGCTCACTGTTCATCCAACCCCCCCCCCCCCGCAAACGCTCACTGTTCATCCCATCGATCGGCTTCAGTTAGCAGCAGTAGCGAAGGAATCGCTCGATCGGCTTCAGTTAACAGCCATCGATCGATCGCTCGGGTTCAGTAACGCATAGCCTGTAGTGCAATCGCTCGGGTTCAGTTAGAGCCCAACGCCTCGCTCGGGTTTAGTTAGAGCCAACGCCTCGCACACACGCACATACGTGTATGAGAGAAACGCGCATCGCTCGGCCCCCGACCTCCCACCGTAACCGGGAACTCCCTGAAATTTTCCTCCCCCTCGCTTCTACCACAGTTTTTTCCGTCATGGACGGCCCAAAGAATGTCATGCAGCTGCATGTCCGGCCCGCCCAGGATGAAAAGCCCATTTTCTGTCATGATTTTTTGTCATAGAAGTAGGATCCCACCACATCTATGATGATACCGGGTTTTGTCACAATTATCGTCATAGAAGTGTCGTATGTATGACAGAAAAAAATTTCGTTCGGCCCAAAATGTCACGGATGTGTCTTTTTTTTGTAGTGTACATAAAAGAATTCAGAGAAGATTCAAATATTATTCATAGATAGACTTGATCATAAACCCACAATTCATCGGTCTCAACAAACACACCGCAAAGAGAATATTACATCGAATAGATCTCCACGAGAGAGGGGGAGAACATTGTATTGAGATCCAAAAAGAGAGAAGAAGCCATCTAGCTACTAACTATGGACCTGTAGGTCTGAAGTAAACTACTCACACTTCATCGGAGAGGCTTGAATGATGTAGAAGCCCTCCGTGATCGATGCCCCTTCCGGCGGAGCTTCGGAATAGGCCCCAAGATGGGATCTCGTGGATACAGAAAGTTGCGGAGGTGGAATTAGCTCTTTGGCTCTGTCCCCGATCGTTTGGGGGTACGTGGATATATATAGGAGGAAGAAGTATGTCGGTGGAGCTTCGAGGGGCGCGCCCTAGGGGGCGCCCTCCACCCTCATGGCCGCCTCGTGGCTTTCTTGACGAAGGGTCCAAGTCTCCTGGATCTTATATGATGAGAAAATCATGTTTCCGAAGGATTCATTCCGTTTGGACTCTGTTTGATATTCTGTTTCTTCGAAACACTGAAATAGGCAAAAAAACAGCAATTCTGGGCTGGGCCTCCGGTTAATAGGTTAGTCCCAAAAATAATATAAAAGTGGAAAATAAAGCCCAATATAGTCCAAAACAGTAGATAATGTAGCATGGAGCAATCAAAAATTATAGATACGTTGGAGACGTATCAAGCATCCCCAAGCTTAATTCCTGCTCGTCCTCGAGTAGGTAAATAATAAAAATAGAATTTTTGATGCGGAGTGCTACTTGGCATAATTTTAATGTAATTCTTCTTAATTGTGGTATGAATATTCAGATCCGAAAGATTCAAGACAAAAGTTCATATTGACATAAAAATGATAATACTTCAAGCATACTAACTAAGCAATTATGTCTTCTCAAAATAACATGGCCAAAGACAGTTCATCCCTACAAAATCATATAGTTTAGTCATGTTTCATTTTCGTCACACAAGAACGCTCTCATCATGCACAACCCCGATGACAAGCCAAGCAATTGTTTCATACTTTAGTAATCTCAAACCTATAAACTTTCACGCAATATATGAGCGCGAGCCATGGACATAGCACTATGGGTGGAATAGAATATAATGAGGGGGGTTATGTGGAGAAGACAAAAAAAGTATAAAGTCTCACATCAACGAGGCTAATCAATGGGCTATGGAGATGCCCACCGATTGATGTTAATGCAAGGAGTAGGGATTGCCATTCAACGGATGCACTAGAGCTATAAATGTATGAAAGCTCAACAAAAGAAACTAGTGGGTGTGCATCCAACTTGCTTGCTCACGAAGACCTAGGGCACTTGAGGAGGCCCATTGTTGGAATATACAAGCCAAATTCTATAATGAAAAATTCCCACTAATATATGAAAGTGATAACATGAGAGACTCTCTACTATGAAGATCATGGTGCTACTTTGAAGCACAAGTGTAGTAAAAGGATAGTAACATTGTCCCTTGTCTCTTTTTCTCTCATTTTTGGGACTTTTTTCTGGCCTTTCTCTCTTTTTTGGGCCTTCTCTTTTTTTATGGCCTTTCTTTTTTTATTCCTCACTTGGGACAATGCTCTAATAATGATGATCACCACACTTCTATTTATTTACAACTCAATGATTACAACTCGATACTAGAACAAAGATGACTCTATATGAATGCCTCCGGTGATGTACCGGGATATGCAATGAACCAAGAGTGACATGTATGAAAGAATTATGAACGGTGGCTTTGCCACAAATACTATGTCAACTACATGATCATGCTAAGTAATATGACAATGATGAATGTGTCATGATGAACGGAATGGTGGAAAGTTGCATGGCAATATATCTCGGAATGGCTATGGAAATGCCATAATATGTAGGTATGGTGGATGTTTTGAGGAAGATATAAGGAGGTTTATGTGTGAAAGAGCGTATCACATCACGGGGTTTGGATGCATCGGCGAAGTTTGCGCCAACTCTCAATGTGAGAAAGGGCAATGCACGGTACCAAAGAGGCTAGCAAGGATGGAAGGGTGAGAGTGCGTATAATCCATGGACTCAACATTAGTCATAAAGAACTCACATACTTATTGCAAAAATCTACAAGTCATCAAAAACCTCGGTACTACGCGCATGCTCCTAGGGGGATAGATTGGTCGGAAAAGACCATCGCTCGTCCCTGACCGCCACTCATAAGGAAGACAATCAAATAACACCTCATGTTTCAAATTTGTTGCATAACATTTACCATACATGCATGCTATGGGACTTGCAAACCTCAACACAAGTATTTCTCAATTTCACAACTACTCGACTAGCATGACTTTGGTATTTTTGGTTAGAGATGCAAAGTAAAAAAGTAAAAGCAAAGTAAAATCAAAGAAATAATAAAGTGATGGAGATTAATATGATGAGAAAGAGACCCGGGGGGCATAGGTTTCACTAGTGGCTTCTCTCAAGAGCATAAGTATTCTACTGTGGGTGAACAAATTACTGTTGAGCAATTGACAGAGTTGAGCATAGTTATGAGAATATCTAGGTATGATCATGTATATAGGCATCACGTCCGAGACAAGTAGAACGACTCCTGCCTCCATCTACTACTATTACTCCACTCATCGACCGCTATCCAGCATGCATCTAGAGTATTAAGTTAAAAACAGAGTAACGCCTTAAGCAAGATGACATGATGTAGAGGGATAGTTTCATGCAATATGATAAAAACCCCATCTTGTTATCCTCGATGGCAACGATACAATACGTGCCTTGCTGCCCCTTCTGTCACTGGGAAAGGACACCGCAATATTGAACCCAAAGCTAAGCACTTCTCCCATGGCAAGAACAACCAATCTAGTAGGCCAAACCAAACTGATAATTCAAAGAGACTTGCAAAGATAACCAATCATACATAAAAGAATTCAGAGAAGATTCAAATATTATTCATAGATAGACTTGATCATAAACCCACAATTCATCGGTCTCAACAAACACACCACAAAAAGAAGATTACATCGAATAGATCTCCACGAGAGAGGGGGAGAACATTGTATTGAGATCCAAAATAGAGAAGAAGCCATCTAGCTACTAACTATGGACCCGTAGGTCTGAAGTAAACTACTCACACTTCATCGGAGAGGCTTGGATGATGATGTAGAAGCCCTCCGTGATCGATGCCCCTTCCGGCGGAGCTCCGGAACAGGCCCCAACATGGGATCTTGTGGATACAGAAAGTTGCGGCGGTGGAATTAGGTTTTTGGCTCCGTCCCCGATCGTTTGGGGGTATGTGGATATATATAGGAGGAAGAAGTACGTCGGTGGAGCTTTGAGGGGCCCATGAGGCAGGGGGCACGCCCTAGGGGGGGCGCGCCCTCCACCCTCGTGCTCGCCTCGTGGATTTCTTGATGGAGGGTCCAAGTCTCCTGGATCTTATCTCATGAGAAAATCACGTTTCCGAAGGTTTCATTCCATTTGGACTCCGTTTGATATTATGTTTCTCCGAAACACTGAAATAGGCAAAAAACAGCAATTCTGGGCTGGGCCTCCGGTTAATAGGTTAGTCCCAAAATTAATATAAAAGTGGAAAATAAAGCCCAATATAGTCCAAAACAGTAGATAATATAGCATGGAGCAATCAAAAATTATAGATACGTTGGAGACGTATCAGCGACGTTGGTGGCGTCGACGTTGATGCTGATGGGGATGCGGAGGCTCCGCATTGCAGCGCGCAACGGATCAGATGGCTCGATCCATTCCGACATGGCCCTGGCTTCGGCGGCCTTCCTTTTCTCGCTCGACGAGGAGGAGACGCCCTCGCCGGTGGCGAAGACCTGCACATGAACCTTCATTGCCCCGACGGGGACGCCGGCGCCGAGGGAGAGGGGAGAGTCGGAGTAGCTGAGCACCTCGCTGGGATACTCGTCGGTCGCGAACGCATCGGAGATGCGCAACGCGGCGAAGGAGGCGGCGAGCACGCCGATGACGTCTTCCGCCAGCGCGACGGACTCGTTGGTGTAGGAAAAGGGCCCCATCTGAAGCATGCTCGCGGCCAGCTCCTCGAGCTGTCCCACGGTGGGCGCCACCTGTCGTGGTGGCCGCACGGTAGTGCCAAGGGATGGCTAAAGGGAGGAGGAGGCTCAAGGGCGCTGGTGGGCTCCAGAGGCGAGGTTGGCATGAGCGGGCGCGGGACGCCGGACATACCCAGGTTCGGGGCTCTCCGGAGAGATAATAACCCTAGTCCTGCCGAGTGTTGTTGGATGATCGATAATACAATGTCGCTCCTGGAGCTGTATGGAAGGGGAAGGAAACTGGCCAAGGCTTAGGCAGTTCCCTCTCTTCGAGTGTTACTAACTTGGTGAGTGTGATGGAATGAGTTCTCTGGTGTATCTATCTCTCTTCTCCCTCTCTCCCTGCATGAGGGATCCTGGGGGGTTTTGTAGGTCAATCCCCCAGGGGTACAATGGTAATGTTACAAGTTGGTGGGTCCATAGTGTCGGCATCCGGGGACCCGGATTGGGTCCCGCTGAGGGCTTGTGGTTCGCCGGGTTCCCCTAGGTGCGGGCCCTGCGTGCCTAGGGGGACTGTGCGCCGTCTTGTCAATCGTCAGGGCGAGGCCGAGTCGAGTCGTTTATAGTGCTCTCCGTCAAGTCGTTGCTTGCTGTTGTCAGCGGCGGGGGCGGGGGCACTGTAGCCACGCCGGCCTTGGTCAGCGGGTAGGTGAGGAGCACTGTTGCTACGTACCCGCTGACCAGAGGCATGGGCGGGGCACTGTCGCCTCGGTCATCATTGATTGAAGCCTTGTCCCATCGCACGGCCTAGATGGGACAGGTGCTAACCCGTGGCTGGATTGCGTAGCACGCCATGGGTGGTGCTATCTTGTTGAGGAAGCTTTGGTCGTGCCGGGTTCGGCTGTCTTGCGCTAGTTGTTGAGGCCGAGTCGACGTGTCTTGCCGGGTCGACTAGTCTGGCCAGCTTGCGGGGCTTGGCCGGGTCGAGCGACCCGGCCAAGCGCGTGCCGGTATTGAGGGGCAGTGCTGACCCCGTTGTTGTTGAAGAAGATCCGGGTTCCGTTGCCTGGCCGGGGTCCATCCCCCCAACACTAGGGCTGTTTGTGACACTTATAGGAATAGCCCAACGGATAGATTGGAAAGAATAACTTTGAGGTGGTTTCGTACCCTACCATAATCTCTTCGTTTGTTCTCCGCTATTAGAGACTTTGGAGTGACTCTTTGTTGCATGTTGAGGGATAGTTATGTGATTCAACTATGTTATTATTGTTGAGAGAACTTGCACTAGTGAAAGTATGAACCCTAGGCCTTGTTTCTGAGCATTGCAATACCGTTTACGTTCACTTTTATCATTAGTTACCTTGCTGTTTTTATATTTTCAGATTACAAAAACTATTATCTACTATCCATATTGCACTTGTATCACCATCTCTTCACCGAACTAGTGCACCTATACAATTTACCATTGTATTGGGTGTGTTGGGGACACAAGAGACTCTTTGTTATTTGGTTGCAAGGTTGTTTGAGAGAGGCCATCTTCATCCTATGCCTCCTACGGATTGATAAACCTTAGGTCATCCACTTGGGAGAAATTTGTTACTGTCCTACAAACCTCTGCACTTGGAGGCCCAACAACGTCTACAAGAAGAAGGTTGTGTAGTAGACATTACCCACCACCGGCGTTCCGTTGGTGGAGGCCAGCCCCTGCTCCTGCTGCTGCTGGAAGTACGCCACCCACGCCGCGTGGTTGTCGGCGGCGTACTACGGGAGGGCGCGCTGCTCCTCCGTCAGCGGCGCCCGCAAGCGGTCGACCTCGTCGGCGAAGTAGTCCATGCGCGTGTTGATGTCGGGCACCGGGGGATGGAGACGCCACCAGCGGTGAGCCTCCACCCGCCCGGCCCTGCGCACATGTCGGGCGGTGCTGGGATGTTCGCCTCGAAGAGGAGGTATGCTCCCACGCGTGCAGCGAGCGGCGGCCGAAGCCATTGGCCGCCGCCACGTTGCTTGGGAAGAGCTCGCCCATCGTGATGCTCGGCTTGGGGAGAGAGGGGAGAGGGAGGCAGAGCATGGTGGGGTGTGGCCAGAGGCGAGGGCTAGGCGTCGGCTTTTATAGCCGGGCATCGTGTGTACGCGTGGTGGGAGGGGGCGTCGCCCGTGAGGAATCAATGGAAGGCAGACCAGCAGTAGCCTTGGCATTGATTCCCCGTGGGAAACCGAGGCGGTGTGAGGACGACAAGGCGCCTGTCACTGACGCGGCGGGCCCGTGGTTTGTTTGCGGCAAAATCGCTCGGCCCCGCGCTCCCAGGCGCCCCCAGCGCGCCGGGTTCGGCCTCGGTCCGCCGGCCCCAATTTCGGCCCAACCCGGCGAAAAGGGCTCCTAAGGGCGCGAATGGGCCAATTTTCATCCGCCGGCGCTAAAAAATCACCTGGGGGCGTGTCAGGGGCACGGCTAGAGATGCTCTTAGCAAATCCCGTCCCTAAATTCCGTGTCAAGGAACAGTGACTGGTCAACCCTTAAATGTTCTGTTTTGCCAAAAAAACCTTAAATGTTCTTTTCCACAACCGGATACCTCATTAACAAACCCTCAAATCCATACAATTATAGGCAATGTAAAAACTAGTCGAGTCTTCACCGGCGGCCATGAGACCCACAAAATGAAGATCTGATCGCAAGTGAGGAAGAGTATAACATGGCACACGGACCGATCCACATGACCATGAGGTGTCGCCGTCTCCCATGTCCTACTCTTTCTTATCCGAACCCATGGCCTGGATATCACTGGTCGAGGTGAGCTCCATGATAGAACCCCCATGGTCGATGCCCGATAGCTCCACGACGCGGTTGGGGAGCCAAGGGTGCCGGTCACCCCTAGCGGCTCTGAGATGGCATGCGACTCCGCCTCTAGGCCTCGGCCATGAGGGCTACCATAGCCTCGCGCGCCCTTTGCCTCGCACGGCGGGCAAGCCCCTACATAACAACACACAGGTCGTGATGCATGTTGCGGGGAAGACGCGCCAACGAAGGGGTTGTGCCGCCGCCCCAGCGTTGGGGTGCCATACGGACCGCACGGCGTCCTACGAGTGAAAGGATCGAGAAGAGATGTCTAGAGGGGGGTGATTAGACCCTCAACAAAGAAAAGTAGCAGTTTTTAATTTCATTAAGTTGAGGTGGAGTTTTAGCACAAGTTTAAACATTCACAACACATTTCAAGCAAGCATGACAATAGTATATGAGTAGCGGAAATTAAAGCATGCAAGTTGCAAGAAAGTAAAGGGATGGGATTGGAGTGTGCAAACGCAATTGGAGACACGAAGATTTTTGGCGTGATTCCAATAGGTGGTGCTATCGTACATCCACGTTGATGGAGACTTCAACCCACGAAGGGTAACGATTGCGTGAGTCCACGCAGGGCTACACCCACGAAGGGTCCACGAAGAAGCAACCTTGTCTATCCCACCATGGCCATCACCCACGAAGGACTTACCTCAATTGGGTAGATCTTCATGAAGTAGGCGATCTCCTTGCCCGTACAAACTCCTTGGTTCAACTCCACAATCTTGTCGGAGGCTCCCAAGTGACACCTAACCAATCTAGGAGACACCACTCTCTAAAAGGTAATAGATGGTGTGTTGATGATGAACTCCTTGCTCTTGTGCTTCAAATGATAGTCTCCTCCACACTCAACTCTCTCTCTCTCGCAGATTTGGATTTGGTGGAAAGATGATTTGAGTGGAAAGCAACTTGGGGAAGGCTAGAGATCAAGATTCATATGGTTGGAATGGAATATCTTGGTCTCAACACATGAGTAGGTGGTTCTCTCTCAGAAAATGAATGCTGGAAGTGTAGGCATGTTCTAATGGCTCTCCTTACTAATGAAGGAAGGGTGGAGGGGTATATATATCCTCCACACAAAATCTAACCGTTACACACAAATCACCAAACTCGGTGGGACTGAATCATGAAACTCAGTCAGACTAATTTAGTTTAAAATGTGAACGTTAGGATGTTCGGTGGGATTTGTTGCAGGCTGAGTAGCTTGTGAAGATACAAGCGATTTGTTGCATGACAAGCTGTCTCAACCGCTTCCACCCAAAAGTGTTTTGGTGTCTTGTACTCATCAAGCATCGTTCTCGCCTTCTCAATAAGAGTCTGATTCTTCCTCTCAACAACTCCATTTTGTTGAGGTGTGTACGTAGCGAAGAACTCGTGTGAAATCCCTTCTTCGTCAAGAAAGGTATCCACATTTGCGTTCTTGAACTCCGTTCCATTGTCGCTGTGAACCTTCTTGATCTTCACTTCAAATTGATTTTAGGCCTTCCTAGCGAAGTTCTTAAAGATCTTCTGGACCTGCGATTTATCATCAAGAAAGAACACCCACATAAATCTTGAAAAATCATCGACTATGACTAGACCAAATGAGTTACCACCGAGACTTTTATAGGCATTTGGACCAAAGAGATCCATATGAAGTAGCTCGAGCGGTCTTCTCGTGGTCATGATGTTCTTCACGGGGTGACTCCCTCCAACTTGTTTTCCTGTTTGACAAGCACTGCACAATCTATCCTTGTCAAAAATAACATCTTTCACTCCAAGGATATGATCACCTTTAATGAGCTTATGAAGATTTCGCATGCCCACATGACCTAACCTTCTATGCCACAACCAGCCTTTAGAAGATTTAGCAATTAAGCAAGTTCTAGGTTGAGCCTTTTTAGTGAAATATACAATGTAAAGATCACCTCTACGTAAACCAGTAAAGACCATTTTATGATTATCTCTATGAAACACTTGGCAGTCTACTTCAGTAAATAGGACATTGAAACCAAAGTCAGCAAGTCTAGATACAGAAAGCAAATTATAGCCAAGGGATTCAACAAGCATAACATTTTGTACGGAGCTATCATGTGAGATGGCTACCTTACCAAGGAAACCACCTTACCCTTTGAGTTGTCACCAAAAGTGACATACTTTCGAGGGCCGTCGTTTTCAGCGAGCTCAGGAAACATATCCTTATCTCCGGTCATGTGATCGGTACATCCACTATCACGTACCCATTCCTTTCCTCCAGCCATGTAGCCGCGAAGATTTTCCATGAGACCAAAGTGTCTCATAGACTCGTCGAGATCAAAGTCACTATCATCATTCTCATCATAGTATCCATGTTTAACATCGTCTTATGATGGATCAATTCCTAGAGAGGGTAATTCATTAGATAAATGGTCATCACAATAATCATCTTTATGAATTCTAATGGCTTCGGGGATGATATTGCTAATGATTCCTACATCTCCTTTGGCACGCATGAGATTGGTAAGCTCAAATAGACAATCACCAAACTTAGGATCATTGGAATTTATCTTACTCAAGGCAATAGACTTATGAAGAATTTCATCTAAGTTTCACAAGGAATAGTTTGGAAATTGTTCCTCAAGAAATCTCCATAAGGTGTAAGCACAATCAAGAGCAGGCAAGCTAGCAATCAAGTTTCGAGGTAATCCTCTAGTGATTAAATTGACAGTTCTAAGATTACGGATCATGTCAATAGAATCATCAAGGATAGGGTGCAAGGGGTCAACAAGGCGCGCACAAGGAGTAGTAATGTACTTGTTCAAGTGATATTCATTGAAAATCTCAAGCATCTCAATTTTCCACTCATGAAAGAATTCTCCATCAAGTATAGGCACTCTACGTCTAAGACTCCCCAACGTAGACTCATCCATCTTCCTCCAAAGGTGTTTAAACGAAAGCAATGGAGACCAATGCTCTGATACCAATTGAAAGGATCGAGAAGAGGTGTCTGGAGGGGGGGTGATTAGACCCTCAACAAAGAAAAGTAGCAGTTTTTAATTTCATTAAGTTGAGGTAGAGTTTTAGCACAAGTTTAAACATTCACAACACATTTCAAGCAAGCATGACAACAGTATATGAGCAGCAGAAATTAAAGCATGCAAGTTGGAAGAAAGTAAAGGGATGGGATTGGAGTGTGCAAACGCAATTGGAGACACGGAGATTTTTGGCGTGGTTCCAATAGGTGGTGCTATAGTACATCCACATTGATGGAGACTTCAACCCACGAAGGGTAACGGTTGCGTGAGTCCACGGAGGGCTACACCCACGAAGGGTCCATGAAGAAGCAACCTTGTCTATCCCACCATGGCCATCGCCCATGAAGGACTTGCCTCACTTGGGTAGATCTTCACGAAGTAGGCGATCTCCTTGCCCGTAGAAACTCCTTGGTTCAACTCCACAATCTTGTAGGAGGCTCCCAAGTGACACCTAACCAATCTAGGAGACACCACTCTCCAAAAGGTAATAGATGGTGTGTTGATGATGAACTCATTGCTCTTGTCCTTCAAATGATAGTCTTCCCAACACTCAACTCTCTCTCATGGATTTGGATTTGGTGGAAATATGATTTGAGTGGAAAGCAACTTGGGGAAGGCTAGAGATCAAGATTCATGTGGTTGGAATGGAATATCTTGGTCTCAACACATGAGTAGGTGGTTCTCTCTCAGAAAATGAATGCTGGAAGTGTAGGCACGCTCTGATGGCTCGCCTTACTAATGAAGGAAGGGTGGAGGGGTATATATAGCCTCCACACAAAATCTAACCGTTACACACAAATCACCAAACTCGGTGGGACCGAATCATGAAACTTGGTGAGACCGATTTAGTTTAAAATGTGAACGTTAGGACTTCGGTGGGACCGACATGTCAACTCGGTGGGACCGATTGCTAGGGTTAGGGTAAAACCTCAACTCGGTTTGAAAGATTACACACAAAGAGTTGGTCGAGCAAACTCGGTGGGACTGATTGCATATCTTGGTGAGACCGAAATAGTTGCAACAAGTAACTGAGAGTTTGCAAGCATTCTCGGTGAGACCGAGATCCCATCGGTGAGACCGAAGTGACTAGGGTTTCTCGCAGTGGCTATGTCAAGTGAACTCGGTGGCGCCGGATATATCAAATAAGTAGGGCCAAGTTTGACTTTTGGTTTGGGACATATGTGGATATGAGAAAGTGGTTGAGGGCTTTGGAGCGTATCACTAAGCACTTTGAGCAAGCAAGCCATTAAGCAGCACCTCATCCCCTTTTAATAGTATTGGATTTCCTATGGACTCAATGTGATCTCGGATCACTAAAATGAAAAAAGTAGAGTCTTGAGCTGTAACACCCAGATATGATTTTCCCAATATGTACTCCAACTCTTGCCGTTTCTGGCGTTAAGTTATTTTATTTTCTCGGGTTTGGGTTTTTGTCTCCGTGTGTTTTTGTCGTTGTCATGCATCTCATATCATGTCATCATGTGCATTGCATTTGCATACGTGTTCATCTCATGCATTCGAGCTTTTCCCCATTGTCCGTTTTGCATTCCGGCGCTTCTTCTCCTCCGATGGTTATTTCTACCTTTCTTTCATGTGTGGGGATTAAACATTTCCGGATTGGACTGAGACTTGCCAAGCGGCCTTGGTTTACTACCGGTAGACCGCCGGTCAAGTTTCGTACCATTTGGACTTCGTTTGATGCTCCAACGGTTAACTGAGGGACCGAGAAGGCCTCATGTGTGTTGCAGCCCAACACCCCTCCAATTTGGCCCAAAACCCACCAAAACCCTCTTCATCGTCTAGAGCGTTCGATCACGATCGCGAGGCCGAAAACCGCACCTCATTTGGACTCTCCTAGCTCCCTCCACCTCTATATAAAGACCCCCCATTTCAATTCACGGACGAAACCCTAGAACCACCCACCTCTCGCGCCGGCGGACATTTTTTTTGTCCGGCCGGACATGTCCGGATCCACCCGCCGCCGCCACGTCAGCTCCCGCGAGCCCCACATCGCCGCCGCCGCTCGGGGCCCACCAGGCCCGCGGGAGGCCCTCCCGGGCCCATCGATCCGCTGCGCCCGCGCCTCCTTCGCCCCGGCCGGAGCACGCCGGCGCCTCAACCCGTCTCCGCCGCGCCGCCGCTATGCCTTCGCGCCGACCAGCCGGCGCCGACGCCGCCTGGTGTCCTGCGCGCCGCCCCGCCGTCGACCATTCCCTCCGCCGGCCGGATCCGCCTCCTCCGGCCACCGCCTCGCCTTCCCCATGCCGGAACAGCTCCTCTCCTGCGAACTCGAGTTTCCGGTGAGCCTCGGGAAGCGCGCCGCTACAGTACCACCCGGCCGGATCTGGATCTGAGTTCGGACGGTTGACTTTTGTCCCGAAACCCTAATATTTTGGCTATGTTCATTGCATCGTAACTTTGCATCCATAGCTCCGTTTTGGGCATATAGCATATCAAAATGTTCATCTCAGAGAGCACGTCATTTCATCTCATTGCATCATTTTCATTTGAGCTCATCTTGATGTCCGAAATGCTGTTAGAAGAATGCTATTTGAGTTAATTGTCAGATCTGCTGCTCCAATTAGATATTTGTCATTTTTGCCATGATTATTGTGTGCATGATATGCCCCTGAGCTCTAGATGAGTTTTGTTATATGTTTTGCCATCTATCCAGAGGTGCAATCCATGTATTTTTGTGATGTGTGTGGTGACTAGCACAAGCTTGCAAAGTGGAGCATTCGTTAATGCTGATTTCAGGGACTTAGCATTTCCACTAAGTCCTTGAGCTGTTTATCTCATTATGCCATATGTTCATGTTGTTTCCTAGTGATCCGTGCCTCTTTTGAGGATGATCAGTAAGGATGATTTGTTAATCTTGTAGTGCTCTATCCATCCATGTCTTTGTTTGCAATTATGGAGCACCCTAGCTTGAGTCAATCGAGCTCTACTTTTGTCATTTCGTGAATCTGGGCAGATTGTCTACTTGTTAGCGATTTTGCCGAGGATGTTGTACTTGATCCGTGCATGCTATGATATTGTTCTTGCCATTTCTAGCTTGTATTTTGTGTATTCTTGATGGATGTATGCTTAGATTGTCATGACATGCTCTGTAGTGAGTGCATCGAGCTCGTATACATGCCTACTTGATATATGTTTCAGCATGCTCCAGTTTCCACTAAGTCTGAGAACTGATTATGTTTTTGCCATGTTCACATGCTTGCAAATGTATTTTCTAATCCCTTTTGGCTCAAGGTCACTAAGGGACTTTTGTTAAGCTCTTTGAGTAGCTCCATGCCATGCTTTACTTTGCCATGTTCAGCTCCTGTAGCATATTGTTTTCATGCTCCAAAGTGTGCTACCTGATCTGAAATTCCAGACAAGTGTTAATTTCACTAAGTCTGAAATCTGTTTACCAAATGCATTTTTGCCATGCTTGTTTGAACCTGTTAATGGATGAATTGGCCGTAGCTCAGTGTTAGTCTTTTGTTAAGCAACATGAGTGGATCCCTGCCCTGTATTTTGATGCCATGTTTGGGTGCTGTAGCATGTTCATCTTGTTGCATTTAGATGGCTACTTGCTGTAAATCGCAGAACGTGGTCATATTGGAATCGCTTGCCATTTCCAAACCGTAACTCCGATTCCGGCGTTATTTATATCGTTTTCAAGCGATTTCATCTCACCTTTCCAGTGGCACACTTGGATTTCCAAGTTGAGGCCAGGTTCATGCATTCCTTGTCAAATCTTGCATATGCATCGCATATTGCATCCCGCATAGCATACCATCTTTGCATCATTTTGTCTGAGCTTTGCATGTGGTTGATTGTGTCCTTGTTGCTTGTTTGTCTTGTTTGGGTAGAGCCGGGAGACGAGTTCGCTAACGAGGAGACTGTTGAGTTTGCTTTCGAGGATCCAGTTAACTCTGACAACTTTGCAGGCAAGATGATCATACCCTCGAAATCACTACTATCTTTGCTTTGCTAGATGCTCGCTCTTTTGCTATGCCTATGCTACGATGCCTACCACTTGCTTATCATGCCTCCCAAATTTCCATATCAAACCTCTAACCCACCATGTCCTAGCAAATCGTTGATTGGCTATGTTACCGCTTTGCTCAGCCCCTCTTATAGCGTTGCTAGTTGCAGGTGAAGATTGGAGATCGTTCCTTGTTGGAACATTATGTACTTGTTGGGATATCATTATATTATCTTGTTATCTTAATGCATCTATATACTTGGTAAAGGGGGGAGGCTCGGCCTCTCGCCTAGTGTTTTGTTCCACTCTTGCCGCCCTAGTTTTCCGTCATATCGGTGTTATGTTCCTGGATTTTGCGTTCCTTACGCGGTTGGGTGATAATGGGAACCCCTTGATAGTTCGCCTTGATTAAAGCTTTTCCAGCAATGCCCAACTTTGGTTTTACCATTTTCCACCTAGCCTCTTTTTCCCTTGGGTTTCCGGAGCCCGAGGGTCATCTTATTTAAACCCCCCGGGCCAGTGCTCCTCTGAGTGTTGGTCCAACCGAGCGATGTCCGGGGCTACCAGGGGCAACTCTGGGCTGGCCTACCTGACGTCTGGCTCATCTGAGTGTGCCCTGAGAACGAGATATGTGCAGCTCCTATCAGGATTTGTCAGCACATTCGGGCGGTGTTGCTGGATTGGTTTTAACTTGTCGAAGTGTCTTGAAGAACCGGGATACCGAGTCTGATCGGAATGTCTCGGGAGGAGGTCTATTCCTTCGTTGACCGTGAGAGCTTGTCATGGGCTAAGTTGGGACTCCCCTGCAGGGATTTGAACTTTCGAAAGCCGTGCCCGCGGTTATGGGCAGATGGGAATTTTTTAATGTCTGGTTGTAGATAACTTTAACCTTAACTTAATTAAAATGAATCAATAGTGTGAGTTACCGTGATGGTCTCTTCTCGGCGGAGTCCGAGAAGTGAACACGGTGTTGGAGTAATGTTTTCCGCAGGATGTCCTCTAGTTATTCGTTCGCGCTCTGCCTCCTCTTCTCGCTCTCTTTTGCGAACAGGTTAGCCACCATATATGCTAGTCGCTTGCTGCAGCTCCACATATTTACCTTGCCTTACCTACAAGCTTAAATAGTCTTGATCGCGAGGGTGCGAGATTGCTGAGTCCCTGTGGCTCACAGATTACTTCCAAACCAGATGCAGGGCCTGATGATTCCATGCCAAATGACGCGCTTGAGCTCAAGTGGGAGTTCGACGAGGACTCACGCCAATATTACGTGTCTTTCCCTGATGATCAGTAGTGGTGCCCAGTTGGGGTGATCGGGACCGTGTCGCATGTTGGGTTATCTTTTATTTTGGCACCGTAGTCGGGCCATGAGTGTTTGATTGATGTAACACTATTTATGTACTTTGATTGACGTGGCGAGTGTAAGCCAACTATTGTACCTTCCCCTTTTATTATCTATATTACATGGGATGTTGTGATGATTGCCTAACTTGCGGCATTGCTTTCAGTGCGGTTATGCCTCTAAGTTGTGCCTCGACACGTGGGAGCTATAGCCGCATCGAGGATAGATCAAATAAGTAGGGCCAAATTTGACTTTTGGTTTGGGACATATGTGGATATGACAAAGTGGTTGAGGGCTTTGGAGCATATCACTAAGCACTTTGAGCAAGCAAGCCATTAAGCAGCACCTCATCCCCTTTTAATAGTATTGGCTTTCCTATGGACTCAATGTGATCTCGGATCACTAAAACGAAAAAAGTAGAATCTTGAGCTTTCGAGATTTTGTCAATCCTTTGTTCTTAGCATCTTGCGGGGGTTCCACATCCTCTTGTCCACGCCACTCCACTGTTGAACTCATCTGAAATATAATAGATGAAAGTATTAGTCCAACAAGAGATATGTTGACATTAATTACCAAAATAACCCAGGGAGCACTTGTTCTTTCAACGAGGCAGCATTCACGCGCCTCCCACCACGAGAGGCAAATCCAGGCGCTAGTTGCGTGATTGCAATGGATTCCCACCGGATCGAGTCCGGCCACGATTGAGTGGACTCCTCCCGGGTGTGGTGAAGAGGAATGTGGACGACCATCTACTCCTCCTGCCAGCATGGAATGAATTGGGTCCTTGTTGACAGATCTACACATCTCAGAGTCAGATCTGCTGCCCATCATTTCAGAGAAGGTTGGAGATAACCGAAATGGGGCTTGGGGAGGAGTGAAGTGGAGTGGTTGGGGTTTGGTCCAAGATGTGGATGTGGATGAATATATGTGTGATCGGAGTGCACAAACATAGGTCATTGATGACCCACAAGTATAGGGGATCTATCGTAGTCCTTTCGATAAGTAAGAGTGTCGAACCCAACGAGGAGCAGAAGGAAATAACAAGTGGTTTCGGCAAGGTATTCTCTGCAAGCACTGAAATTATCGGTAACAGATAGTTTTGTGATAAGATAAATCGTAATGGGTGACAAGTAATAAAAGTAAAAACAAGGTGCAACAAGGTGGCCCAATCCTTTTTGTAGCAAAGGACAAGCCTGGACAAACTCTTATATAAAGAAAAGCGCTCCCGAGGACACATGGGAATTATTGTCAAGTTAGTTTTCATCATGCTCATATGATTCGCGTTCGTTACTTTGATAATTTGATATGTGGGTGGACCGGTGCTTGGGTGCTGCCCTTCCTTGGACAAGCCTCCCACTTATGATTAACCCCTCTCACAAGCATCCACAACTACGAAATAAGAATTAAGGTAAACCTAACCATAGCATGAAACATATGAATCCAAATCAGCCCCTTACGAAGCAACGCGTAAACTAGGGTTTAAGCTTATGTCACTCTAGGAACCCATCATCTACTTATTACTTCCCAATGCCTTCCCCAAGGCCCAAATAATGGTGAAGTGTCATGTAGTCAACGTTCACATAACACCACTAGAGGAGAGACAACATACATCTCATCAAAATATCGAACGAATACCAAATTCACATGATTACTTATAACAAGACTTCTCCCATGTCCTCGGGAACAAACGTAACTACTCACAAAGCATATTCATAATCATAATCATAGGAGTATTAATTATCATTAAGGATCTGAAAATATAATCTTCCACCGGATGAACCAACTAGTATCAACTACAAGGAGTAATCAACACTACTAGCAACCCACATGTACCAATCTGAGGTTTTGGGACCAAGATCAAATACAAGAGATGAACTAGTGTTTGAGAGGAGATGGTGTTGGTAAAGCTGTTGATGGAGATTGACCCCCTCTCGATGAGAGGATCGATGGTGATGACGATGAAGACGATTTACCCCTCCCGGAGGGGTGTTTCCCCGACAGAACAGCTCAGCCGGAGCCCTAGATTGGTTCTGCCCAGGTTCCGCCTCGGGACGGCGGCGCTTTCTCCTGAAAGCTTCTTCTTGATTTTTTTTCCAGGGTAAAAGACACCATATAGCCAAAGATGGGCACCGGAGGCCTGCCAGGGGGCCCACAAGGTCGGGGGGCGCGCCCAAGGGGGTAGGGCGCGCCCTCCTCCCTTGTGGCTGGTAGGTGGCCCCTCTCTGGTTCTTTCTTTGCCCAATATTTTTATATATTCCAAAAATAAGCTCCATGAAGTTTTATGACTTTTGGAGTTGTGCAGAATAGGTCTCTAATATTTGCTCCTTTCCAGTCCAGAATTCCAGCTGCCGACATTCTCCCTCTTCATGTAAACCTTGTAAAATAAGAGAGAATAGGCATAAGTATTGTGTTATAATATGTAATAACAGCCCATAATGCAATAAATATCAATATAAAAGCATGATGCAAAATGGACATATCAACTCCCCCAAGCTTAGACCTCGCTTGTCCTCAAGCGAAAGCCGATATCGATAAATATGTCCACATGTTTAGAGATAGAGGTGTCAATAAAAATAAAACACGGACATGAGGGCATCATGATTATCTTTTGAACAGCAACATATAATGCCATATAATTCTTATGCTCAACTAACAATTCATTCACAAGGTAAAGTATGAATTAGAATCTTCATTGAAAACTAACAAACTATGATCTCAGTCACTGGAGTAATTGCAATTTATCATAACATCGGAAAAAGTCAATTAAAGAGATTTTCAGCAAGTCCACATACTCAACTATCATATAATGTTTCACAATTGCTAACACTCACGCGATACTTATGGGTTCAAAGTTTCCATCGGACACAGAGAAAGATAGGGGCTTATAGTTTTGCCTCCCAACCTTTTACCTCAAGGGTAATGTCAACAATAATACTTTATGAAAACCTACATCCGAGTGGATATACATATCCGGATCTCTCCAACACATAGAGCTTGCCAAAGGAAAAAGTATAAAAAGGAAAGGTGATGATCACCATGACTCTTGCATAAGGGTAGAAGATAAAAGTAAAAGATAGGCCCTTCACAGAGGGAAGCAGAGGTTTTCATGCGCTTTTATGGTTGGATGCACAAAATCTTAATGCAAAAGAACGTCACTTTATATTACCGCTTGTGATAAAGACCTTTGTTATGCAGTCCATCGCTTTTATTCCTTCCATATCACAAGTTCGTATAAAGCTTATCTTCTTCACATTAATAGATCATGCATATTTAGAAGAGCAATTTTCATTGCTTGCACCGATGACAACTTACTTGAAGGATCTTACTCAGTCCATAGGTATGTATGGTGGACTCTCATGGCTAAAACTGGGTTTAGGGATATTTGGAAGCACAAGTAGTATCTCTACTTGGTGCAAAGAATTTGGCTAGCATAAGAGGGAAAGGCAAGCTCAGCATGTTGGATGATCCATGACAATATAACTTCTATTCGGGTATAAGAAAACATAACTCATTATGTTGTCTTCCTTGTCCAACATCAACTTATTAGCATGTCATATTTTAATGAGTGCTCACAATTACAAAAGATGTCCAAGATAGTATATTTATATGTGAAGCCCCTCTTTCTTTATTACTTCGTGTTAATGGCAACAATGACCAAAACTACGTTTGTCAACTCTCAACAACTTTTATTCAACATACTCTTTATATGTGAAGTCATTACTCTCCATAAGATCAATATATGATCCTTTTATTTCTTTTATTCTTTATTTTATTTAATTCCCTCAAGATCATAGCAAGAAAGCAAAGCCCTCAACTCAAAACTACTCTTTATTATATCTCTCAAGGACTCGATTACATAGAGGGAACATAAAGCAAACCTCAAAGCTAGATCATACCAAAACTTTATTCAGCTAGATCAAGATATAACAGAAAGGATCGAACTAAGAAAAACGATAAAGATAAAGATGTGATGGTGATACGATACCGGGGCACTCCCCCAAGCTTGGAAGTTGCCAAGGGGAGTGCCCATACCCATGTATTTAGATCTCTTTCTTCGGAGGTGGTGATGTAGGAGTTGTTGCATTCTTCTTCTCTAGCTTGCGTCTGAGGCTAAAGTTTTCCTCCCTCGGGTCCTCATTCTCGAGCTTGAGTTTCATTATATTTTTGCATAATGCCGCCTTGCTGTTCTGCGAAAAATGTGGTGGGATAGATTGGACCTTAGGGAGGCTTGACTTCTTGAACTCCACATGCATATCGCCAGGTTGGGGTGATGGATCGTCCTCTTCATGGGAACTTGTATCCTCCTTCCCCTTTGGCTCATAGTCTTCTTCTTCCTCCGTGGTCCAACCATAATGTTCCACATCCCCATATACTTTTGGGTTTGTGATATAATCAGCCAATGTAGCTCTCTCCCTCCGAATCTTGGGACGACATCTTGCTCCAAATCTGCTGCATGAACAACTCAAAACGAAAACAGATGATTTTGTCATGGTACGGTGGTCAAAACCTTCGGGAGATTATATAATGAATTTTTACCAACCATAAGCAGTATCGTGCAAGAAAACGGAGTCCAGAAGGCACACGAGGTGGCCACAAGGTCGGGGGCGCGCCCAGGGGGTTGGGTGTGTCCTCCACCCTTGTGGTGGCCTCGTGTCTCTTTCGGACTACTTTTAATTTTCCTAATTTTTTAAATATTCTATAACGGAGAAAAAATATCATTGGAAACGTTTTGGTGTCGTTTACTTACCGTACCACATACCTATTCCTTTTTGGAGTCTGAAACGTTCTGGAAAGTGTCCCTTATGTACTCCTCCGGTGTTAAGTTATTAATTATATTGGTCTCAACATTTATGGGAGTGCCTGAGATATAATGTTTGATTCTTTGACCGTTTACCACCTTCGGCATTGTTGATTGTTATGGCACCAGATGTAAGGACCTTCCCATTCAGAGAGAAGCTTTCCTGCAAAAAATCTTAAATGAGAGTTGTATAGCAAAACATGATCACCTACATTAAACTCACGCTTTTGTATCCTTTTATCATGCCATCTTTTAATTATTTTTTTCTTTAAACAACTTGGCATTCTCGTAGGCTTGGGTTCTCCATTCATCAAGTGAGCTAATGTCAAATAACCTCTTCTCACCGGCAAGTTTGAAATCATAATTGAGCTCTTTAATAGCCCAATATGCCTTATGTTCTAGTTTGAGAGGTAAGTGACATGCTTTTCCATAAACCATTTTATACGGAGACATACCCATAGGATACTTATAAGCAGTTCTATAAGCCAACAAAGCATCATCAAGTTTCTTAGACCAATTCTTCCTAGATATATTAACAGTCTTTTGCAAAATTAATTTAGTATCTCTATTACTCAATTCTACTTGACCACTTGACTGAGGATGATATGGAGACGCAATTCTATGGTTAACATCATACTTAGCAAGCATTTTACGGAAAGCACCATGAATAAAATGTGAACCACCATCAGTCATTAAATATCTAGGGACTCCAAACCTCGGAAAAATAACTTCTTTAAGCATCTTAATACAAGTGTTATGATCAGCACTACTAGTTGGAATACCTTCTACACACTTAGTAACATAATCAACATCAACTAAAATATGAGTATACCCATTAGAGGAAGGAAAAGGTCCCATATAATCAAAGCCCCAAACATCAAATGGCTCAATAACAAGTGAACAGTGTTGCATAGCAACAAGAGGGGAGAGTATCGTCTACGTACCCTCGTAGACCGTAAGCGGAAGCGTAATGACAACGTGGTTGATGTAGTCGTACGTCTTCACGATCGAACGATCTAGTACCGAAGGTACAGCACCTCCGCGATCTGCAAGATTCGGCTCGGTGACGTCCCATGAACTCACGATCCAGTAGAGCTTCGAGGGAGAGTTTCGTCAGCACGACAGCGTGATGACGGTGATGATGTTGCTACCGGAACAAGGCTTCGCCTAAGCACCGCTACGATATAACTGAGGTGGATTATGGTGGAGGGGGGCTCCGCACACGGCTAAAAGGTCAATGATCAACTTGTGTGTCTATGGGGTGCCCCCTTCCCCCGTATATAAAGGAGTGGAGGAGGGGGAGGGCCGGCCCTCTCTATGGCGCACCCTAGGGGAGTCCTACTCCCTCTGGGAGTAGGATTCCCCCCCCCTTCCAAGTAGGAGTAGGAGAGGAAGGAAGTAGGGGAGAGGGAGGAAGGAAAGGGGGGCCGACCCCCCTCCCGATTCGGATTGGGCTTGGGGGGCACGCCTCCCTCTTTTCCCTTCCCTCTCATCTATTCCACTAAGTCCCAATAAGGCCAATATACTCCCGGGGGGTTCCAGTAACCTCCGTGTACTCCAGAAAAATGCCCGAACCACTTGGAACCATTCTGATGTCCAAATATAGGCTTCCAATATATCGATCTTTACGTCTCAACCATTCCGAGACTCCTCGTCATGTCCTTGATCAAATCTAGGACTTCGAACTACCTTCGGTACATCAAAACATATAAACTCATTATACCGATCATCACCGAACGCTAAGCATGCGGACCCTACGGGTTCGAGAACTATGTAGACATGACCGAGACATGTCTCCGGTCAATAACCAATAGCGGAACCCGGATGCTCATATTGGCTCTTACATATTCTATGAAGATCTTTATCAGTCAAACCGCATAACGGTATACGTTGTTCCCTTTGTCATCAGTATGTTACTTGCCCGAGATTCGATCGTTGGTATCTCAATACCTAGTTCAGTCTCGTTACCGGCAAGTCTCTTTACTCGTTCCGTAATGCTACATCCCATAACTAACTCATTAGCTACATTTCTTGCAAGGCTTATTGTGATGTACATTACCAAGAGGGCCTAGAGATACCTCTTCGACAATCGGAGTGACAAATCCTAATCTTGATCCATGCCAACTCAACAAACACCATCAAAGACACCTGTAGAGCACCTTTATAATCACCCAGTTACGTTGTGACGTTTGGTAGCACACAAAGTGTTCCTCCGGTATTCGGGAGTTGCATGATCTCATAGTTATAGGAACATGTATATTTATGGAGAAAGCAATAGCAACAAACTAAATGATCATTGTGCTAAGCTAACGGATGGGTCAAGTCAATCACATCATTCTCTAATGATGTGATCCCGTTAATGAAATGACAACTCATGTATATGGTTAGGAAACATAACCATCATTGATTCAATGAGCTAGTCAAGTAGAGGCAAACTAGTAACACTCTGTTTGTCTATGTATTCACACATGTACTAAGTTTCCGGTTTATACAATTCTTGCATGAATAATAAACATTTATCATGATATAAGGAAATATAAATAACAAGTTTATTATTGCATCTAGGGCATATTTCCTTCAGTCTCCCACTTGCACTAGAGTCAATAATCTAGATTACATTGTAATGATTCTAACACCCATGGAGTCTTGGTGATGATCATGTTTTGCTCGTGAGAGAGGCTTAGTCAACGGGTCTGCAACATCCAGATCCGTATGTATCTTGCAAATCTCTATGTCTCCCTGCTTGACTTGATCGCGGACGGAATTGAAGCGTCTCTTGATGTGCTTGGTTCTCTTGTGAAATCCGGATTCCTTTGCCAAGGCAATTGCTCTAGTATTGTCACAAAAGATTTTCATTGGACCCGATGCACTAGGTATGACACCTAGAACAGATATGAACTCCTTCATCCAGACTCCTTCATTTGCTGCTTCCGAAGCAGCTAGGTATTCTGCTTCACACGTAGATCCCGCCACGACGCTCTGCTTGGAACTCCACCAACTGACAGCTCCTCCATTTAATAAAAACATGTATCCGGTCTGTGACTTAGAGTCATCCGGATCAGTGTCAAAGCTTGCATCGACGTAACCATTTACGATGAACTCTTTGTCACCTCCATATACGAGAAACATATCCTTAGTTCTTTTCAGGTATTTCAGGATGTTCTTGACCGTTGTCCAGTGATCCACTCCTGGATTACTTTGGTACCTTGTTGGGGATATAACTATTAGATATGACCCGCCCAGGAGGGGCCGGGTCATCCCTATGAAGATTCATCACAATGACGCCCAAGGTCACATGGTGATTCATAGATAGGCTTAGTAGAGGGCCCAGACCTGAAGGCGACTTAAGGCCCATGAGTATAAATTGCCATGTATGTAAACTGTATTGTAAGGCATATGTGAAAGGTCACCAAGCCGGATACGTTTTATAAGCCGGCCGGGACTCTGAGGGCCGGAGGGCGTCAACCCGTGTATATAAGGGGACGACCTAGCGGCGGCTTAGGACAAGAAACAACAGATCGAGAGCCGGGTCAAGTCTATTCGCTCCCTGCTCATCAAAACCCTAGCAATACTAACTACAAACTGGACTAGGCCTTTACCTTCATCATAACGGGCCGAACCAGTATAAACTCCCCGTGTCCTTTGTCCTGATTAACCCCTTTAAGCTAACCTCAATGCGATGGCTCCAAGACTAAGTCCTCACACTAGGACATCTGCCGTGACAATTCCATGATAGTTGGCGCCCAACGTGGGGCTATCGCACGATGGTTTCAAGTTCTTAAAGGGCAGCTTCGAAGGGATTGATACGTCTCCGTCATATCTATAATTTTTTATTGTTCCATGCCAATATTCTACAACGTTCATATACTTTTGGCAACTTTGTATACTATTTTTGGGACTAACATATTGATCCGGTGTCCAGTGCCAGTTCATGTTTGTTGCATATTTTTTGTATCACAGAAAATCCATATCAAGTGGACTCCAAACGGGATAAAAACTGACAGAGATTTTTTTGGAATATATGTGATTTTTGGGAAGAATCAATGCGAGATGATGCCCGACGGGGCCACAAGGCAGGGGGCACGCCCTAGGGTGTCACACGCGCCCTGGGCCCTCGTGGCCACCCCGTAAGGCGGTTGGTGCCCTTCTTTCGCCGCAAGAAAGCTAATATTCAGATAAAAATCGTGTCCAAAATTCAGCCCAATCGAGTTACGGATCTCCAGGAATTTAAGAAACGGTGAAAGGGCAGAATCTGGAACACAGAAACAGAGAGAGATAGAGAGACAGATCCAATCTCGGAGGGGCTCTTACCCCTCCCACGCCATGGAGGCCATGGACCAGAGGGGAAACCCTTCTCCCATCTAGGGGGAAGGTCAAGGAAGAAGAAGAATAAGGGGGCTCTCTCCCCCTATCTTCCGGTGGGGCCGGAACGCCGCCGGGGCGATCATCATCACCGCAATCTACACCAACAACTTCACCGCCATCACCACCAACTCTCCCTCCTCTATGCAGCGATGTAACCCCTCTTTTACCCACTGTAATCTCTACTTAAACATGGTGATAAACGCTATATATTATTTCCCAATGATGTATGGCTATCCTATGATGTTTGAGTAGATCTGTTTTGTCCTATGGGTTAATTGATGATCGTGATTGGTTTGAGTTGCATGTTTTATTATTGGTGATGTCCTATGGTGCTCTCCGTGTCGCGCAAGCGTGAGGGATCCCCTCTGTAGGGTTTGCAATATGTTCATGATTTGCTTATGGTGGGTGGCGTGAGTGATAGAAGCACAGACCCAAGTAAGTAGGTTGTTTGCGTATGGGAGTAAAGAGGACTTGATGCCTTATAATGCTATGGTTGGGTTTTACCTTAATGATCTTTAGTAGTTGCGGATGCTTGCTAGAGTTACAATCATAAGTGCATATGATCCAAGAAGAGAAAGTATGTTAGGTTATGCCTCTCCCTCATATAAAATGCAATAGCGATTACCGATCTAGTTATCGATTGCCTAGGGACAAATAACTTTCTCATGACAAAAAACTCTCTACTGAAACTAACTTAGTTGTGTCTTTATCTAAACAGCCCCTAGCTTTTATTTAAGTGCTCTTTATTATCTTGTAAACCTATCCAACAACACCTACAAAGTACTTCTAGTTTCATACTTGTTCTAGGTAAAGCGAACGTTAAGCGTGCGTAGAGTTGTATCGGTGGTCGATAGAACTTGAGGGAATATTTGTTCTACCTTTAGCTCCTCGTTAGGTTCGACACTCTTACTTATCGAAAGAGGCTACAATTGATCCCCTATACTTGTGGGTTATCAAGACCTTTTTCTGGCACCGTTGCTGGGGAGTTATAGCATGGGGTGAATATTCTCGTGTGTGCTTGTTTGCTTTATCACTAAGTAATTTTTATTTGCTGTTATAAGTTGTTCTCTATCTTTAGTTATGGATATGGAACACGAAATACCAAAAAATTAGGTTTACTTGCTACTCATGGAGATGGGGAACCTCCTAAAACCCTCGATGCTCATTATGTGAAAGATATTATGTACTACTTTGAGAATCCTGAGAAAACCCCATTCAACTTTATAATGGGAGTAACATTGGATCAACATCAATACTTTAGGGATTATCGCTTGACTCAAAAAGGGAAATTATTATGGGATCAAATTTATATGTTGCATTGGTATGCTCGGCAACTATGCTTGAGATATGATTATACTTGTTGCTCTAGGATGAAGGCTCCACACCTTCCCTTTTCATGTGAATTTAATGATGATGAAACCTTGGCTTCTTATGCTAATGGTATATATGATTATTATGATGTGGAACAAATAGAAGAATTCGTTGCTTTTATGGGTGCTTATGAAATTGAATCTTTGTTTAAAGAGTTTGAAGATTTTGATGATTCAGTTTATAGACCTGAAAATATAGCTATCCTTAAATATTGCTATGAAAATTATGAATTAAATTCCGATATTGATGATTTTATTGAGAGAGTCTCCGCTGTCCAAGAAGAGACTAATATTTTGCAGGAGTCTATGGAAGAAGAAATTGATGAAACTATGAGCTCATTGGATGAAAAAGATGATGAGGAGAGCGAAGAACAAAAGGAGGAAGAGCGGATTAGCTACCCATGCCCACCTTCTAATGAGAGTAACTCTTCTACTCATACATTGTTTAATTTCCCTTCGTGCTTACCGAAGGATGATTACTATGATGATTGTTATGATCCTATTGATTCTTTTGAAATATCCCTTTTTGATGATGCTTGCTATGCTTGTGGCCAAGATGCCAATATGAATTATGCTTATGGAGATGAACTTTCTATAGTTCCTTATGTTAAACATGGAATTATTGCTATTGCACCCACGCATGATAGTCCTATTATCTATTTGAATTCTCCCGACTACACTATATCGGAGAAGTTTGCCCTTATTAAGGATTATATTGATGGGTTGCGTTTCACTACTACACATGATGATTTTCATAGATATAATATGCATGTGCTTGCTTCTCCTACTTGCAATTATTATGAGAGAGGAACTACATCTCCGCCTCTCCATGTTTCCAATATGATAAAATTGCAAGAAACTGTTTATACTATGCATTGGCCTTTACTATGTATGCATGAATTGTTCTTTTATGACATGCCGATGCATAGGAAGAGAGTTAGACTTCGTCATCACATGATATATGTTACTTTGTGCTCACTACTAAATCACAAATCATTGTTAATTAAAATTGGCTTTGATATACCTTGGGATCCGGGTGGATTCATTACTTGAGCACCTTATGCCTAGCTTAATGGCTTTAAAGAAAGCGCTGCCAGGGAGACAACCCGGAAGTTTTAGAGAGTAATTTATTTATGTTGAGTGCTTTTATATAGTTTAAAAACAAAAAAATAAAGAGGGGAACCCAAAACTTTTCAAAAAGGAAAGTGAAAGTGAGAGAGACAAGCATTGTTGAAGTGGGGGAGCTCCTTGAACTTTGTTCATGCTCACGGAAACTTTGTGAATCTTGATTAAAGAAACTTTTCAAAAAAAATAATTATCCCCTTGTACAATTCCATTGTATTATAAAAATAATTTGCCAAGATTTGCATTTAGGATGTTTACATTGCTTGTTGGTTTGTGCGGTGCAGAACAGAAACTTTGGCTGTAGTGCGCGATTTTACATTTTTTTACTGGAATGTCAAACGGTTATGAAACTTTTTGCACTGTATTTCTATACAAATTTTTTACTTTTCCTAATTTTTGAAGAATTTTGGAGTACCAGAAGTATGGTGAATGTTCAGATTACTACAGAATGTCCTGTTTAAGACAGATTCTGTTTTTGATGCATAGTTTGCTTGTTTTGATGAAACTATCGATTTCTATCAGTGGATTAAGCCATGGAAAAGTTATATTATAGTAGCTACAATGCAAAAACAAAATATGAATTGGTTTGCAATATTACTTAGATTAGTGATTTGCTTTATTATACTAACGGGTCTTATCTAGTTTTCTGTTAAGTTTTATGTGATTGAAGTTTCCAAGTTTTGGGAAAGATCACGATGGATGAAGGAATAAGGAGTGGCAAGATCCTAAGCTTGGGGATGCCCGAGGCACCCCAAGGAAATATTCAAGGACTCCCAAGCAACCAAGCTTGGGGAGCATCCCCTCTTTCTTCTAACAATCATCGGTAATTTCACTTGGAGCTATATTTTTATTCGTCACATGATATGCGTAAATCTTGGAGTGTCTTTTGCGTTTAGTTTTCACTTTTCATTGATGCACCATGCTGGTATGAGATAGTCCATGGTTGATTTATAGAATGCTCATTGCACTTCACTTATATCTTTTGAGTATGGCTTTATAGAATGCTTCATGTGCTTCACTTATATCATTTGAAGTTTGGATTGCTTGTTTCTCTTCACATAGAAAACCGCCATTTGTAGAATGCTCTTTTGCTTCACTTATATTTGTTAGAGCATGGGCATATCTTTTGTAGAAAGAATTAAACTCTCTTGCTTCACTTATATCTATTTAGAGAGATGACAGGAACTGGTCATTCACATGGTTAGTCATAAAATCCTACATAAAACTTGTAGATCACTGAATATGATATGTTTGATTCCTTGCAATAGTTTTGCGATATAAAGATGGTGATATTAGTCATGCTAGTGGGTAGTTGTGGATTGTAGAAATACTTGTGTTGAAGTTTTTGATTCCCGTAGCATGCATGTATGGTGAACCGCTATGTAACGAAGTTGGAGCATGAGGTATTTATTGATTGTCTTCCATATGAGTGGCGGTCGGGGATGAGCGATGGTCTTTTCCTACCAATCTATCCCCCTAGGAGCATGCGTGTAGTACTTTGTTTTGACGACTAATAAATTTTTGCAATAAGTATGTGAGTTCTTTATGACTAATGTTGAGTCCATCGATTATACGCACTCTCGCCCTTCCATCATTGCTAGCCTCTTCGGTACCGTGCATTGCCATTTCTCACCTTGAGAGTCGGTGCAAACTTCGTCGGTGCATCCAAACCCCGTTATCGGTGTCAAAACCGGTAGATCTCGGGTAGGGGGTCCCGAACTGTGTGTCTAGGCGGATGGTAATAGGAGACAAGGGACACGATGTTTTTACCCAGGTTCGGGCCCTCTTGATGGAGGTAAAACCCTACGTCCTTCTTGATTGATATTGATGATATGGGTATTACAAGAGTAGATCTACCACGAGATCAAGGAGGCTAAACCCTAGAAGCTAGCCTATGGTATGATTGTTCTTCGTCCTATGGACTAAAACCCTTCGGTTTATATAGACATCAGAGAGGGCTAGGGTTACACAGAGTCGGTTACAATGGTAGGAGATCTACATATCCATATCGCCAAGCTTGCCTTCCACGTCAAGGAAAGTCCCTTCCGGACACGGGACGAAGTCTTCAATCTTGTATCTTCATAGTCTAGGAGTCCGGCCGAAGGTATAGTCCGGCTATCCGGACACCCCCTAATCCAGGACTCCCTCAGTAGCCCCTGAACCAGGCTTCAATGACGACGAGTCCGGCGCGCAAATTGTCTTCGGCATTGCAAGGCGGGTTCCTCCTCGAAGTACTTCATAGAAGATTTTGAACACAAAGGTAGTGTCCGACTCTGCAAAATAAGTTTTCACATATTGCCATAGAGAGAATAATATTTACACAAATCTAATCTGCTGACGTATTCCGTAGCGTGACATCACACCACGGCCAAGTCTTTATTCGAATCGTTTTACTGTCCCACCTCAGCACGTTTAGCGAGGCGGTTTCCTTGGCACGTCTTGTCAAAGCAGAGATCAGGTCCCCTTATTCCGGGATTCTCATCAATACAGGCATGGGTAACCCAATCGTGCCCGTTGGTATATTTTCTCGATCAAAGGCGAGTCCCAAACTGTCACGGGGAGGGCCCTTGGTATTCAACCTCTTATAAAGAGACCAAGGCCTTACTCCTTTCTTTCAATCTCAAACGAGTTTGCCCTTCGCCTCGAGTTCCAACACCCAAGGCTCCAGATTTCAGGCGCTTCGGACCTTCGACAATGTCCGGTTCCGACCTTCGAGGCTGATGGATGCCACGGAGGAGGACATGCTGAAGTTGAGAGAGGCCAGGTTCTTGACCGGCGAAATCTCGCATAGGCTGCCTACTCGAGGGCAGGTCATTCCCACTCCCAAGCCTGGTGAGAGTGTGGTGTTCATGTCTCACTTCCTTCGGGGGCTAGGCTTCCCGACGGATCCCTTCGTGAGGGGGCTCATGTTTTATTATGGGCTGGAATTTCACGACTTAGCTCCGGAGTCCATCCTCCATATTTCCTCATTCATTGTCGTGTGTGAAGCCTTCCTCCATATTACTCCTCACTTCGGACTGTGGCTCAAGACCTTCAAAGTAGAGCCGAAGATGATCGAGGGACGGCACGCGGAGTGCAGAGGTGCTTTTATAAGCAAGAATGCTGGTGCTCCATGGCCCGAGGGCTCTTTTAAAGGGGAGTCCAGCTTATGGCAACGAGAGTGGTTTTATATCACAGCTCCCAGGAGCACCAAGTGGGTGGCGCTGCCTGCTTTCCGCTCGGGTCCCCCGCCACGACTGGCGTCATGGGTCAATAAGGGGCTGGACTGGGGGTCGGCAAAGGACGTGCCCCTGTTGCAGGGCCGCATCCGAGATCTCCTAGAAAGAGACATCAGTCTGGTCGTGGTGACGCAGGTTATGTTAATTCGCCGAGTTCTGCCTTGCAAACGTCGCCCCCTCCCCCTGTGGGAGTTCAACCCGGAGGGACCACGAGTTATCCAACATTTTCTTGGCACGACGCCCGTGGAGATGTACAAATTGTTCTTCGGACCACAAGTAGTGTGTCCAGATTCGACCGAGGACGCAGGTCTGAGCTGCAACCGCCCGGATACTCAAGTAAGTAGCCATGTGCCCGGACTCGCAATCCGCATATTTATCATAAATTTGCCCTTAAAAGAGTTGTCCTTTAAACAGGAGTGGATAGCAAAAGCAAAGCTAATCAGGTGTCCGGCCCCCCTCCCCGAGACCACGCCGGGTCCTGTGCTAGTTAGGATGTTGGAGGTTGTGCCTTCGGAGCAAAGCGAGGGAGGGGACAAGGAAGCTACAGCCTCCTCGAAGAAGGTTGTCCGGAAGGGGGGAATCGAAAATGCCTCTCCTCAGGGGAAGAAGAGGACCGCCTCTGACGACCCGGAGACCATGGCCTCAAAGCGGGGGAAGAAATCTTCGTCAGAGGGTCCTGCATCGGGGGATACTTCGGCCGAATTATGCCCTCAAGGGGATCAGCCCTCCACCGAGCCGTAAGTAGAGAGGAGTTTTTCTTTTTAAGAAATGAGAGAAATCCTTGCGTTATATCTGAGAAGAGTAATCGAAAATTTACCTTGTAGCTCGGACCTTAGCCCTTCTCAGCAGAGCTCGTCTTCGGGGGATCTTCTTCCGGAGATGATGGAGAGTGGAACGCCTCCCCCTGCCGTACCGCCTTGCGAGGCGGGCGATACTGAGGTATCTTCGCGGAGGGTTTCTCCGAATCTAGCAGGGCCGGAAGTTAGTCATATGGCCCCCCAAAGCCCTCCGCGTCCGGCCTTCGAAAAGGGCCATCGGACGAGTCTGGCACCGTCTGGTGCACGGTCGGAGGAGCTGAAGGATCTGCTAGGGCGAGCATCTATCTCAGAGGAGCACCGTGCATTGATGGGTACGGTGATTGAGAGGATTTCATCCACGGAGAGCGGATTGCACGAGGCCGTCGGGAGTTTACTGACAGGTTTTGAGGTACGCGAAATAATGTACCCTTTTTGGACAGTTGCGCATAAATAAGATGCGCCCTGTGTAGATAGTAGCCCCTGAGACTCTGTGCATTGTCAAAAGTGACGGCGCGCAGAGGATCATATTCCCAGGTCCAATATGTCGCCTTCATACGTAGGTGGCGAAGTGTCCGGTGGCAAGCCGGACTGATGAATTTGCTGAGCTAAAGCAGCAACTTGACGTGGCAGATGCCGACATCGCGCTTGTCAACAAGCGGCTTGATGAGGCACAAGGTATGTAATTCCTCCGGCGGCACCTGGTAAGAGGAGCTTTATGCCAGTATCTTACAATGTGTGCGCTTGATGCAGATGGTGCTGCTGCCATGGAGAATCTTCGGGCGGAACTTGCTCGAGCCAAGGAGCAAGCCAGGAAAAGTGATGTGGCTGCCTTAAAGGCAATTGAAGAGCTGAAAGCCGAATAGGCTGCTCACTGCCGAAGCAAGAAGGAAATGGCCGAGATGGCCGTGAAGCTGAAGAACGCTGCTGACCATTGCAAGCTTCTTGAAAAAGAAGATCGGGCGGAACAGACGGACCTGGAGAAGGCCGTTGCCGATGCCAAGGATGCTCACTCTGCGATGAGAGCTATGAAGGAGGAGCTGCGTCAAGCCGAAGAGATCGCGGCTGGAAAGCCCTTTATGTTGCGGAGGAAGTTCTGTGATCCTAAACATGCTCCGTTAGACCGGATGTGTAGTACGGCGAACACCTATCTGGATTTGGCAGCGAGTGCCGGAGATGCGGCCGAACACTTCCGAGATCAAGAAGATCGCGAAGTGGAAAAGCTCTTCTGGTCGCAGTTCCACGATCCGGAGCGTCCGCTGTCATTAGCCGACCGTTTGGCCGAATGGGCCGAGCTAAATAGGTTGTACGGACTCGCCATGAAGTATGTCATGAGTCATCTGTGGCCAGAGAGGCTAGAGCCGAAAAGTTATTTCAACTTGGTGCAGCAATTCCTTGGTGCGGCGCCACATATCAATGCGATGAAGAGGTCAGCGTGCATAGAGGGTGCGCGGATGGCTCTTGCCCGTGTCAAGACATACTGGGCGGAAATGGAGGCCACCGATGTTGCATCCCCAGACTCGGAATGAAGCCGAGTACATGCCGAGCACTATTTTCAGGAAGTTCTGCAAGGCACTCGTTTAATAGAGACGTAGTGCTCGAAGGATACTATATTCGAATAGCATATATTATTGTAAAACAATATTTTGATAAATTGTAGAAGCTTTTTATACTTGTGCCTGCAAGTATTATAATACCTCCTGTGAGGCCGTTTAACATATATGTATATATAATCTGAAAGATGGCAGTCGTCGGCTTCAGCCCCCACGCACATAATGCGGGGGTGTTCGCAGAAGGCGCATTTTCACAGTTGATCCAGCGTCTTGGTCCTACAAAGGAGGTGAT
Source organism: Triticum urartu (assembly GCF_003073215.2). NCBI lineage: Eukaryota > Viridiplantae > Streptophyta > Magnoliopsida > Poales > Poaceae > Triticum > Triticum urartu. The sequence goes on along the minus strand of NC_053023.1, from coordinate 72,428,620 downwards.
AGCGCAGCGAACTACGCAATCGGACTATGATGCTTTATCACTTTCACTTAGCCATAGGAGTTTGACAGTGAGGCTACTTATATAGCCCCTGGTGGCGCCTGCGCTCACCCGAACTCGGGGCGCGTATGTGCCTGGCCGGGAAGCGGCCCTTCGTTAATGCGGAGGAATCCTAAAGATTTCGGTAAGTCATCGAGTGGTTGACCAGTCTCACGCTATATCATGACAGTCAGTTTTCGGCTTTCTCTACCGAGGTGCTCGTCTGGCCGAACCGGGGCACAATCGTAGTAGTTCTCCTGGTGCCGCCTTAGCCGATAGAGCGGAACGTAAGGTAGCAAAACACAGGAGCCGGGCAAACCCAACATTTGACCAAAGACATGATTCGGAGCTGATGCATATAAGGCCAAACTCGCGACGCCGAACACTCCCTAAGGTATTCGGTCTTTATGAGGGCGGGCGAGATAACGCCCTTAGGAATAAGCCCCTAGTGTCCAGGTACGTGCAAAACTCTAACGTGGCCACATGCCAAAATGCCAGCCTCCTCCTTGGTTATACCAAGAAACCAGGGGATGTGTATCAACAAAAGACAGTAAAAAAGGTTTACGCAGGGTCTTAATCTGAAAAGAATCCTTGGAACGGGTCCCTGCTGCACGTCTGCGCCTGTGTCTCCGTTGTGCCGTATCCTGGACGGGCGTAGCACGGTGTTCATCTGTAAAAGAGAGGAACTTAGTTAAAAAAACACCGTGCCGAACATGAGTTATACTAAATAAACAAAGTATAAATCGAAATGGGTAAAACTGAGCTTTATTGTCTCTTGTTTTATATGCGCGGAGCCCCTAGTATAGGGGTATACGTCTATTAAGCCTTTATCAATTGTATGTTTGTGCCGGACTCGTCTAGCCGTGTCTGTGGTCTTGACGACCTGTTTAGGTGCTTTGGCTGGTGAAGCCACTTTATTGTGGGGCTGTCAAGGCAGCCGCACTGCCTTCCACGCGGGAGGAACACTCAATGTTTTCCCTTTAATGAGATGATGCCTCATGGACCGGGCATCTTAAGCATGAGAGATGCATAATGCGGTATTGCGTTAAAGCGGGTGAAAGCTTCGCGCCCCAGCAGTGCTTGATAGCTACTTGAGAATGGGGCGATGTGGAAAGTTAGCTGTTCGCGACGGAAGTTATCGGGGGAGCCGAACATAAATTCTAGCCGGAGAGAACCCATACAACGGGCATCCGGGCCTGGCGTTACCCCTTGAAAGGAGGTTTTGCTATGGCGAATTTTTGTTGGGTCTATCCCCATGTTGCGGATTGTGTCCTGGTATAACAGGTTTAGACCACTGCCGCCGTCCATCAGGACATTTGTAAAGTGGAGTCCGCCGATTATTGGATCTAATACCAAGGCAGTCCAGCCTGCGTTTCGAATACTTCTAGAGTAATCCTGATGGTCGAAGGTGATCGGTTTTAACAACCATTGGCGAGACTCCTTTGGGATAGGCCGTATGGCGCGTATCTCTGTTGGCGCCATTCTGTTCGTCACGTGAAGTAAGTTTACTGTTTTGACTTCTTGTGGGAAACCCTTTTGTTTCCTGGTGCTCTGCTTGTGGGGTTCGTCGTCGTCCTCACTTGGTGTGTCGAGCCCCTTGTGTTCGGCATTGAGTTTGTCGGATTGCTTGAAAACCCAACAATCTCTGTGGGTATGGTTCGCAGGCTTCCCGGGAGTACTGTGTATTTGACATATCTTGTCCAAGATTTTGTTTAAGTTGGATAGCTCGTCCCTGTTATCCTTGAGGGGCGGCTTTCTCTGATTCTACCCCGAGCTTTTGAATCCAGCATTGACCGTTGTGCTCTTTGGGCTGTTTCCCTTATTCCGGCGCTGGTCCTTGCTGCGTCGGGGTTTTCTGTTTCCATCCCTAACTTCGTATGTACTTGGGTCGCTGGTGCTACATCTTGCCAACCAGCTGTCCTCTCCTGCGCAAAAGCGGGTCATGAGGCTTGTTAATGCGGCCATTGTTCTTGGATTTTCTTGGCCGAGGTGTCTGGCGAGCCATTCGTCTCAAACGTTATGCATAAAAGCTGCTAGGGCTTCGGCATCCGGACAGTCGACTATCTGATTCTTTTTAGTAAGAAATCTGTTCCAGAATTTCTGGGCTGACTCTCCGGGCTGTTGAGTTATGTGACTGAGATTGTCTGCATCCGGAGGGCGGACATAGGTCCCTTGAAAATTTGCCCGGAAAGCATCCTCAAGCTCTTCCCAACTTCCAATGGTGTTTTCAGGAAGGCCTTTGAGCCAATGCCGGGTTGGCCCTTTAAGCTTGAGGGGTAAGTGTTTTATGGCGTGGAGGTCATCTCCTCTGGCCATGTGTATGTGGAGGATATAATCCTCGATCTAGACCCCAGGGCCTGTTTTTCCGTCGTACGCCTCTATGTTTACGGGCTTGAATCCCGCTGGAAATTCATGGTCCAGCACCTCATCGGTGAAACATAGGGGGTGTGCGGCACCCCTGTATTTGGGTGTGCCGTGATGTTCGGATATTTGTTGTGTTGCAGTGCTTACTATATCTTGCTTTCTTGGCCCATAGATAGATCTGGCTGGGCCATCTTTTTGATGCGGATCCTTTGGTGGATCGCGTGCCGGCTTGTGTGCGGCGCCGCTTGCCGCTCCATGCTGGCCATGCGGTCGTCTATTCGACCGGGTGGCTTTCCTATTTTTTGACTGTGGGGGCTCTAAGGCCTCCTTGTCAAATTCAGGCAGTAGCTTTCGCTTTGGATAACTTTTTGTGCGGCGACTGCCGCCATATTTGTTTGCGGTGTTGAGTACTTTGCTCCATCTGATTCCGAGTGCATCTTCTGCAGTTTTGAGCTTCCGCTTCTGCTTTTTCAGGCTACGCACAGTGGCGACGAGCCTTTTGTGGAGGTTCTTATGCTCCATGAGCCTATCCGGCGTAAGGTCGTCCGGACTGTTGTTTTCGCCGGGGACGGGGTGTTTGGTTTGTTTATCCAAGTTGCCCTGTTCGGACGGTTGCTCGAAGGCATGTTCGTCGTCCGCCGGCTCGTCCTGCTCTATGGCTGGGTCTGTATGGCTGTTGTCTCTGTCGAGGCGGGGCTTGGAGCGGCGTTTACGTCGCCACTTTGATTGCTTTTCGAGTGAACGATCCCTCGTTGCATCCCTGTGTTCCTCGTCGTCGCTTCCTTTGGGTGTGTCCACCATGTATACATCATGAGATGAGGTGGTTGTCCAGTGCCTTATAGGCGTTGGTTCATGTTCATCTCCTACATCGTCGTCCATACCGTCGATGTCTTCGGAGTCGAAGTCGAGCACGTCGTTTAAATTATCGACAGTGGCTACGAAATGGGTGGTGGGTGGGCTTTGAATTTCTTCATCATCCGCATCCCAACCTTGCTGACCATAGTCCGGCCAGGGCTCTCCTGATAAAGAGAGAGACTTTAGTGAATTCAGAATATCGCCGGAGGGCGAGTGCTGAAAGATGTCCGCGGCGGTGAACTCCATGATCGGCGCCCAATCGGGTTCGATCGGTAGGGGCGCGGAGGGCTCGGAGTCTGGAGAGGAGTCCGGCTCCTTGGAGTCACGGGCTTCGCAGAGAATAGGGCTGGTGTTCGGCTCGATTGCCATAGAGATTGCAGCCCCCGAGGTGGTGTCCAACCACCCATCCTCGATTGGCGCAGTTGGCTCCGAATTAAGGGTCGGAGCTGATGCGGGTGTGGCCCTCAGGGCACTGTTCGGCGGCAGAGCTAGATCATGTCCATCGTGACAGTGCGGCACGCTCGGCTGCGGCTTGAATCCGTCGAAGATCGAGTCTCTGTGGAGGTCCGCCATGTAGTTTAAACTTCCAAATCTGACCTGACGGCCAGGGGCGTAGCTTTCGATCTGTTCCAGATGGCCAAGCGAATTGGCCCGCAGTGCAAAGCCGCCAAATACGAAGATCTGTCCGGGGAGAAAAGTCTCACCCTGGATCGCATCGTCGTTGATGATCGGAGGAGCCATCGGGCCTAAAAGTGACGACACAGAGGAACTCTCAATGAAAGCACCAATGTCGGTGTCAAAACCGGCGGATCTCGGGTAGGGGGTCCCGAACTGTGCGTCTAGGCGGATGGTAACAGGAGACAAGGGACACGATGTTTTTACCCAGGTTCGGGCCCTCTTGATGGAGGTAAAACCCTACGTCCTGCTTGATTGATATTGATGATATGGGTATTACAAGAGTAGATCTACCACGAGATCAAGGAGGCTAAACCCTAGAAGCTAGCCTATGGTATGATTGTTCTTCGTCCTATGGACTAAAACCCTCCGGTTTATATAGACACCGGAGAGGGATAGGGTTACACAGAGTTGGTTACAATGGTAGGAGATCTACATATCCATATCGCCAAGCTTGCCTTCCACGCCAAGGAAAGTCCCTTCCGGACACGGGACGAAGTCTTCAATCTTGTATCTTCATAGTCCAGGAGTCCGGCCGAAGGTATAGTCCGGCTATCTGAACACCCCCTAATCCAGGACTCCCTCACCCGTGATACGATACGCTCTATCACACATAAGCCTCCTTATATCTTCCGCAAAACAGCCACCATACCTACCTATTA